>NC_141010.1:29247748-29650033 GCF_052327205.1 Somniosus microcephalus
TTTTAATTTTCATAACCTTTGGTTCCCAATTTAATCGATCCACTTCTTCCCTGTCTTTCTTGCACCCCATATGCACCCCCAGAACTTCCAAAACCTCCACCACCTTAAAGGGACATACCCCCAACCATTCCCCCCTACCCCTCCCTGCAACCAGCCATTGGGACTTACTATAATTCACTCTGGCACCTGAAGCTCTACAATATTCCTCCACTACCTCCATAGCTTTCCTTACTGACTCCCCATTTCTCAATGTTAAGGTTGTGTCATCTGCATATTGGTGTATCACCGACACCAGCCCAGAACTGGGTACCACAATCCCAACTACACCTTGTTACTTTCGCATCATGTAACCTAATGGTTCTGCTACCAATGTGTACAGCAATGGGGACAGGGGACAACCCTGTCTCACTGATCTCTGTATCGGAAAATACTTGGATAAAAAACCATTACATTTAACACAGCTAAATATGTTTGAATAAAAAATCCTTATCCACTGAATGAAATTTTCCTTGAAACCAAATGCTTCCAAAACCTTCAATAAAAACTCATGAGAGACCCTATCAAAGGCTTTCTCTTGATCTATCTTTAATACATAAGCCTCCCTCCCACTCTCTTCCATGAGCTCTATCGCATCTCGGATTGAGACCACAGAGTCTGCGATGTCCCGGCCTATGACTCCATAGGACTGAGAGGGCCAAACTATCTCCGGTAACACCTTCTTCAAACGATTTGCCATAACCCTCGCCAAGATCTTTAATAGTGTGATGGGCCCCCAATTCCTCAGATCCTGTCTATCCCCTTTTATTTTTATATAAGCTAAGCTTATGATACCTCTCCTCATAGATGGGGCCAGGCTTCCCTCAGTTTTAATTTCCTTAAAAACTCCTAAGAGCAATGGACTTAAAATCTCGAAAAATTCCTTATAAAATTCTGCACTTAATCCATCGGACCCTGGGCTTTTCCCCCCCTTCATTCCACTTATTGCTATTTTTATTTCCGCTAATCCTACTTCTTTATCACACATGCTTCTCTCATCCTCCTTTAAACCCTTTTCAATAAAAGCAGTAACCTTCTCCATCTCCAAATTGGAAATGTCTTCTTTTGTATATAGCTCTTGATAAAAGCTGCTAGCCGCCTCCAAAATCTCCTCACTTTCATGAATGATCTTCTCCCCAACCTTCAACTCCTCAATTAATGATAATCTCTGTCGCAGCTTCTCTTGCTCTAGAAAATATCTAGTGCATCTTTCGCCCTCCAATGCATCTCTAGCCTTTGCATAGAGAATGGCCCCCTTGCATTTTTCAGCTTGCAATAATTCCCACTCTTCCTTTAGCACCCGGAACTTAGTCTCAGCTCTCTTATCCCCCCCGTCAACTGCTTTACAGACATCTGTAAACCTTTTGTTTATATTCTCTTCTCGATGCCGGTTAGCTGCCGCCCTCTTTTTCCCATAACGCACCAAAAAAACTTTTACCTCATATTTGAAATTGTCCCACCAAACTCTTCTTTCTTTCAAGAACAAAAGTTCCTTCCGAGCATTCTTTATTATATTTATAATCCCTTCTTTATAAGCACTTTCCTTCAAGTATTGATTGTTTAAAATCCACACCCCTGAACCGATCTTAACTCTGCTGTTCCTAATTCTAAGAACCAAAGCCGAGTGATCACTAAAAAATACTTTTTTATAATAAATCTCCATCACCTCTGAACTTAACCCTTCCCGCATTAACACAAAATCTATACGGCTCTGTTTTAAAACATCACCCACCCAACCTGCTCTGGAGAACTCCCTTTTGATGGGGTTCCGGTCCCTCCATAAGTCTCTCAAATTTAAATTTGCCATCATTTTTACAATCATCCCTCTGGAGTTATCATCTTTAAAGGTCATCTGGGCTGAAATGTCCATCCAAGATAAAAATACATTAAAATCCCCCACTATACAAGGATTTTCCACCTCTGCCACTTCAGTGAATAACCCCCGAAAAAACTCGCGACGCTTGCAATGGTCGTTCGATGCATAGATATTAAAGAGATCACAATTAAATCCCTCCAATTTTACCCTTTGCCGTAAAAATCTCCCCTCAGTATCCTTGTCCACCAAGGCAACGTTCTCTTCTGTGGACGGATTCACCAAAACAGCCACCCCTCTACGGTTATTGTTTGTACAACTTGCAAACACCTCTCCCTTCCACACCTTCTGAACACTCTCTAGAACATCCTCATCCCAAAAGGTTTCTTGCAGACACAACAATCCATGCCTTTAAAACCCTGCAACAACTGCTGCAATTTCTTCTCACACCTCAGTCCGTTCACATTAATCGAGACCAATGTAATCATGGCTCCAAAGAAGGGAAGTGTAATGTATGTACCTTTAAGGGGGGGAACAACTTTTTACAGCTCATGTATACTGTAGTACCGGCAGTGACCACACCTGTATATAACGTTGAGTAGTAATCTGTACAGATCAGTTGCAGTCTGAGCCACGTTGAGTAAACACCGTTTGTACCGTTCTCCGCAGTCTGTGTCTGATTATACACAGACGTAACATTGGCGACGAGGCAGGTTCGAACCTACCTGCAACTCTGCATCACCTCCCGGGGATTCGTTCCTGGAGATCAGTGGATTGGACGTCAAGGCCAGAGACTCGGGCGTCGACCACGGGCAACCGCCCAGTCATCCAGCAGAGACTCGAGAATTGCGGGGGAGGCTGTCGAGAGCTAGGCTTGGCTTTCCAGTCGAGGTGGTCCAGCGAAACGGGCTGGCAACAGGTAGTGCGCAGACCCTTCCCGGACAGCGGCGGGCTAGAGCCCGACCGAGCAGCACAGCAAAGGGCCGAGCAGCGTCGACGGGGGAGAGAGAGAGAGGGCAGAGCGCACAGGGTGCAGCCGGTGTTCAGGGGCCAAGCAGCGTCGGAGAGAGGGAGAGAGAAGCACGCGAAACCTACAGGGCGCCGCCATTGCCACGAGGACCGCCGAGAGCGGCGTTGGCAGCAGCGCAGGAGAAGCGCGTGGAACCTACAGGGCGCCGCCATTGCCACGAGAACCGGCAGCAGCAGGGGAGGAAGGAAAGCGCGGGAGACGCCATTTTAAGCCATTGGGAGACACCATTTTAAACCACACCCAAAATGCCGAAGAGAGGCAGTATCACCACATTTGACAATGAAGTCGAAGATTGGACTACATATGTCGAACGAATAGAGGTGTACTGCAAGGCAAATGGGGTGTCAGATGACAAGAAAGCGTCGGTATTGTTGAATTTAATGGGTGCAAAGACGTATGGGTTATTACGAAATCTAGTAACCCCAACGAAGCCAATGGAAAAGAGTTTTGAAGACATAGTAACGATACTAAAGGAACATTTAAACCCCACACCACTGCTGATAGCAGAAAGATTCAAGTTTCACAAACGGAACCAGCATAAGGATGAAAGCAATGCTGATTATTTAACAGAACTGCGCAAACTATCGAAACACTGCCAGTTTGGAGCGGGACTGGCATATACCTTAAGGGACAAGTTTGTGTGTGGGCTTCAGAATGAAGGAACCCAGAAATGGCTTTTATCTGAAAAGGACCTTACGCTGGAAAAGGCTTTCAGCATTGCGGTATCATATGAAGCAGCAGCACGGGGCGCTGCAGAGATACAACAGAGACCGCAAGAATATCGTACAAACGAAATGTCATATGGAACAGTGAAGTGCTATCGCTGCGGCAGAACAACACATGACCAGAATGATTGCTGGTTCAAAGACAAAGTGTGCAGACAGTTTGGAAAAGTAGGACACATAGCACGAGTCTGCAGCTCGGGAAAGAAAACCAGCAATAAGAAACCGACCAAAGGAAAGTACAAGAAGGTACATAAGATAACGGAGAATAGTTCAGACGAACAAAAGAGTGATAACGACTCCGAAAGCAGGGAACTGAGTTGTCTGAAACTACATAATGTGATCACAACAGAGGCTCACCGAACCATTTGGGTCACTCTCAAGATAGCAGGAGTCCAGGTAAAGATGGAATTGGACACAGGATCAGCCCTAACAGTCATAAACCGACGGGACTACGAGCGGCTATTCTCACACATACCCTTGAGAGACACAAAAATTATTTTGAAGACGTACACAGGGCAAAAAGTCTACCCCAAAGGAAAAATAAGGGTGACCGTTATATATAACGGTAAGGAAACACCAAAACTAGACCTGTATGTATTGCAAGATGGAGGACCACCATTACTGGGACGTGAATGGATCCGGAAAATACAACTGGATTGGCATTCCATACAGGCACTGACTGTGGCTGACAAAAAGGATGATGATGTCACACCTGGGCAACTGTCAAAGATCCTAACTGACGCGAAAGAAGTGTTCCAGCAAGGACTCGGAACACTAAAAGGCATGACAGCGATGATTAAAATTGAAGAAAACGCAAGTCCAAAATTTTTTAAGACCTTATGCGATCCGCCCAGCCGTCGAAGCAGAGCTGGAGAGTCTGGAACGTTCAGGTGTACTGTCCAAGGTAGACTGGAGCGAGTGGGCTACACCCATCGTCCCTGTGATGAAAAAGTCGTTGAGCAGCACGCCTGGGGAACCAAGGAAGGTTCACATCTGTGGGGACTTTAAGGTAACAGTGAACCCGGTCCTTCACACCGTACAATATCCACTTCCGCGGATTGAAGATATTTTCGCCTCGCTATCTGGAGGGAAACGCTTCACGAAGATTGATCTGGCCCAGACGTATCTGCAAATGGAGGTAGAAGAAGCATCAAAAAAATACCTCACAATCAACACCCATAAAGGTCTCTACCAATACAACCGGCTGGTATTCGGGGTAGCATCAGCTCCGGCTATTTGGCAGAGGGCAATGGAACAAGTCCTGCAAGGGATCCCAGGGACTCAGTGTTATTCGGATGACATCCTGGTCACGGGCGAAAATGACAGTGATCACCTTGCTAACCTGGAGCAGGTGCTCACTAGATTGCAGGAATATGGGCTCCGAGCTAACCGCCCCAAATGCGAGTGTTTTAGAAAACAGATTTCGTATTGTGGCCACGTTATCGATAAAGAGGGGTTACATAAGTCCCCAGAGAAGATTGAGGCAGTAGTCAAGGCTCCAGCACCGGAAAATGTGTCACAACTGAGGTCGTTCCTCGGGCTGGTAAACTACTACCATAAGCTCTTGCCAAATTTGTCTACAATACTACACCCACTGAACACCCTACTGCAAACTGGGGTGCCATGGAAGTGGAGTGACGAATGTAGACGTGCTTTCCAGAAGAGCAAAACACTAATCACATCGAAAGAGGTATTGGCCCATTACAACCCAGCATTACCAATTCGGTTGGCATGTGATGCGTCACCCTACGGCATTGGAGCGGTGCTGTCGTACAAATTCTCGGACGGCTCAGAGAGGCCAATAGCCTTTGCGTCACGATCACTAACGTCAGCCGAGCGTAACTATGCCCAAATTGACAGGGAGGCCCTCAGCCTAGTGTGGGGAGTGAAAAAGTTCAATCACTATCTGCACGGGCAGAAATTCACCTTGCTGACTGATCACCAGCCTCTTGTCTCCATTTTTAATCCAAAGAAGGGCGTTCCGGTGATGACTGCGCAACGACTACAAAGATGGTCACTTTTTCTAGGGGCGCACCACTATGAGATTGAATATAAGGGCACGAAACAGCATGGAAATGCTGATGGGCTATCATGCCTGCCACTGCCTACTGCGGAGGAAGCACCAGCAGGGGACCCTGTCAAAATATTCCATTCGACTATAGTTGAATACCTACCGGTAACTAACGCTTGTATCGAAAAGGAAACCTGAAATGACCCGACACTCTCTCGGGTATATGATTTGACAGTAAAGGGATAGCCAGCACATGGCGACTCACTGTTGCCAGCATTCTCGACAAGGAGAGAACAGCTGTCAGTGTGCCGGGGGACCTTGATGTGTGGATCCCGAGTGGTAATTCCACCCAACTTAAGGGATAGAGTGCTCAATGAGCTTCATGAGGGTCATCTGGGCGGGGTAAAAATGAAAAGCCTAGCCAGGGCTTATGTGTGGTGGCCGGGAATTGATAAACAAATCGAGGACTTGACCAAGAGTTGCTCAGGATGCCAGAAAGTCCAAAATGCACCACCACAGGCCCCTCTACACCCATGGGAGTGGCTCTCATCTCCATGGCAACGGGTGCTTATTGATTTTGCTGGTCCCTTCGTGGACTCAATGTTTTTAATAGCCGTGGATGAGCACTCGAAATGGCCTGAGGTCATCAAAATGTCCTCCACCACCACGGAGAAAACTATTGCAGTTCTACAGACCATTTTTGCCAGGAATGGCTTGCCAGAACAGATTTGCTCCGACAACGGACCACAGTTTGTGTCCGAAGAGTTCCGGAGATTCTTGAAAAAGAATGGGGTAAGGCATTACACATCCGCCCCGTATCATCCAGCCACAAATGGATTGGCTGAGAGGTTCGTACAAACCTTTAAGAAGACAATAAAGGCTATGTACAATGACAACATTCCGCTGCAGCACAAGGTGGACAATTTCCTGTTCACCTACCGGAATGCGACACATGCAGTCACCAACCAGGCCCCAGCCATGATGTTCTTTAACCGAAGGTTAAGATCTCGCCTGGATTTGCTCAGACCAAACGTACGAAGAGATGTTGAGAGTAAGCAATTCCAGCACATACATGAGAAGCCAACAAGGAGCTTCAATGTAGGGCAACCAGTCTTGGCCCACGACTACCGAACAGAAAAATGGCAGCCAGGAATGATATGCACACGGCAGGGCCCACTAATGTACACAGTGGACGTTGGGGAGAGCATCGTGAGATGCCATGCTGACCAGATCCTAGAGTCACAGGAACAAGTCAACCCCATGCCTCGCCCATACGTACCTGGTGATGAACCCGACGTACAGGTAGCATCTACCCCAGAAACAGTAGCATCGGAAGCTGATGAACCAACCGACGACAGGGGTCCAGAATCGCCTCCGCACCAAGAGCAAGACACTCGGGAAAGGCGCTATCCAGAAAGGATCAGGAAGCCTCCCCAAAGACTGAATTTATAAATAGACTATTTTCAGCTAATGTTGCATGTTAAAAGTGTTAATTGTAATTAGTTTGATATTTAATTGTTACATGAGTGTTATGGTACTGTTAATCTAAAAGGGGAGGAATTGTAATGTATGTACCTTTAAGGGGGGGAACTACTTTTTACAGCTCATGTATACTGTAGTACCGGCAGTGACCACACCTGTATATAACATTGAGTAGTAACCTGTACAGATCAGTTGCAGTCTGAGCCACGTTGAGTAAACACCGTTTGTACCGTTCTCCGCAGTCTGTGTCTGATTATACACGGACGTAACAGGAAGTATGCCCAATAATCTCCCCATCATTTAATCTCTGGTTCTTCCCTCCTCTCATGCTCCTTCTCAACTTTTCGGGCAGCTGTTGCTTTTTCCTGCAGCCTCCGGCTCTTTTTCCCCTCCTGTTTGACCCCTCCCTGCTGTTTCAGCCTCTTCCTTGCCTTAAATTTGGACCCAGGAGCTGCCCTTTCTCCCTCCTTCTGCCCCTCACTAACCTTTCCCTTTCCACATGATGCCACCCCATCCCCGACTTCCATGTCTCTGTCCCCCTCTAATTCCCCACACTCAAGCTCTTCTGCAACCCCCTGTGCCTGCTCTCCGTCAGATACATAATCCTGCTCCCCGTCAGATACTTCATCTCCCATAGAGAGTCTTCCTGCTATCGCAGTTTCTCCCACTGTGCCGCCCCCTTCGACCACATCTCTACCTCTGACCCTTGCACCTTGTTCCCTCACTCCATGGGACAATGGCGCACCTAAATTGTTCCCTTCTGACGTCTCTATCTCGCCGATCCCATTCTGCTGTCCCTTTAAGGCTCCTGCCTCTTGCAACCTCTCCCCGCCCTGCCCCCTCCCGCTCACCAAAATATCCGACTCCCCGCCTCTCCCCGGAGCACTCACTTCCACCACACACTCCGTTCCTGCCTCCTCTCCCCCCGCAGACACCAGACTCCCCAGGGGGAGCCGAACTGCTCTAAGGCTCGAGTCTGCACTTGACCCTCGCTGCCCGCTGCTGTCTTTGTTCCCCTCCATAGCACTCGCCGTGTTTTCCGCCATCTCCATCTCGATCTCCGCTCCGCCATCCTCTGCCTCTTCCTGTGCTCCTTTTTCCTTCATTTTACCGGCTGCGTCCTCCGACTGCACCGCACCTCCGGCCATTCCATACTCCTCTCCTGCTCCTTCTCCCATCTCCTCATCACTCATTTCGCTCCCTACTGCCACACACTCACAGTGGGTGGGGCCTTTACAACACACCCCACAGCTCTCCGCCTTGCAGCTCCGCGCGATATGTCCTGACTCACCGCAATTGTAACAATATAAATCAGGACAGTTTCTTACGAGATGGTCATGTCCCAGACAATAGTAACACACCTTTACTTGGTTATCATGCAGCACACGAAAGTACTGCACTCCTTCCAGCGTCTCGAACTTCATACTGTAAGGCAAAGACCTCACCCCCTCTGGGAATCACACCTTTACATACCGGGTTCCGTCTGCTACCCGTGCTCCCGGATCGTACCTCTCTTTATTTTGGAACAGATTTTAATGTCCCACGACTCCAACTTTTTGCTCAGCACTTCATCCTCGATGTACACAGGCAAGTTCAAAAATGAAACCACCACCTCCTCTGAATATAGCAGAGTCACCTCCAAGAATTTCTCCCCAACTTTCAGACTGAGCAGCAGTTTTTCCACCTCCTCACGGCCACTGACCGTCACCTCAAATCCCACATTTGTTTTTGGTCTGCAGGCAAAACAGCTTCCCTCACCACAGTCCTCATGAACCGCCTGGATTATATCCCAGGCTCGAATCTTCTTATCTTCACATTGCACCACCACCGTATTTTCCTTACCAAACTTCCTGAGGTCCCGGCCCAAACCTTTGGGCCTTTTTTTTCCCCTTCCCACCACAGTTTCTTCCCTAATAAAATTCCTCTCGGGAATATTGTCCTCTGAGGGGCCCGGCACTCCGGACCCCTCAGCAGCCATCTGGCTGTTTTTTGTGGGCCAAAAAGGCCCTAAAACCTGAAAACAACACCCCAAAACCCTCCACCAACTTTTTACAAAACTCCCCCCAACACCCAGCTGAAATTAGGCAACCAGTCACACCTGGCTCACTCCTAGCCCCTCCCACCTAGAGGGTGCTGCCCACTGAGCCACAGCTGACACATGCAATTATATAGTGCCTCGTCACATCCTCTGAACACCCCAAGCACTTCACAATGAATTACTTTCGAAGTGCAGTCCTTGTGTAGGCATACACAGCAGCACATCAAAGTCTGACAAACAACAGGTGTTATTATTGCACTTTGTCAAATATTACTGGCCCAACTCTGTTTGCAGTTGTGAGTTTTCTCTTGAAACACATTACTGCTAAAACTGTTAAAGTTTAGCTCAATCTATCAGTTTATTGTACTTTTATTAAATAAAGTTGTTTCTGAAGTAAATGGTTTTTCATGCCATGCAGCATGCTATACTTTACTAGATTCACTTTTAAACAAAAATATATTATTAAACTGCTTGAATGTGAAAGCAAATTGCTGGTCGACAGAAAAGGTGTCATTGTGACATCTTTACTGCACTTTACAGAGCAAATGGAGCAGTTTCTAGATGCAATAAACTAAATATGAAGATTTACTTTTGTTTATCTTCAATCAAAGTCAAGGGGGTGAATTTTAACCCCCAAAAATGGGTGGGTTGGGGATCAGGTGAAATGTTAAAAGGTAAAAAATCTCAAATCCGACCCAACATGCCCACTTCCGGGTTTAACGGAGGCGAGACAAGGGGCGGGCAGCCAACCCGCTCCCAGGAGGCGGGTGGGCCATGTAAATATTTTAATGAGGCTGGGAGCCACAGATTTAATCTGCTTTGCAGGTTTAACCCTGGCCGGCTGGTTTCCTGGAAACCCGGCAGCTGAAGGGGAGAAGGTAAGTGGCTTTGCAGCACTGCTTGTGGGCCAGGAGGAGCAGGAGTGCTTCCCACAGTCTCCCAAGCTTACTCTCTTACCTTGGATAGGTCCCTCCCCCCCCCCAATCAGACTCCCACATACAAAGACCCCCCCTGGGGTTGGAGATCAGACCCCACCCCACGCTCCCACTAGCAGCTGCAGGCTCCTTATCTGGGTGCAGTGCTCCCCGCCTGACTGGAAGCCAAGCGTGTCAATCAGGCTGACCTCCGGGCGGGATCCTGTTAAAAAAAAGTCACAGGCTATGGAGTCAAAGCTCCATAGCATGCAGGTTTCCGGTCCGAAACTCCACTTCCCCACCTACGAAGCCCACCCTTGACAATATCGGAGCCAATGGCCCGTACTTTCCGATGCCTATGGATGTGTACACGCTGTGTACACACCCGTAGGAACATCAGAAATGCCAGTTTCAGGCATGCGAAGCGCATGCGCTGAAAACCGGCATTTCCGATCTGTCAATAATGCTCTTGACAGATCGGACGCCTGCCC
Organism: Somniosus microcephalus; assembly: GCF_052327205.1. Lineage (NCBI taxonomy): Eukaryota > Metazoa > Chordata > Chondrichthyes > Squaliformes > Somniosidae > Somniosus > Somniosus microcephalus. The sequence goes on from NC_141010.1 coordinate 29,258,289, forward strand.
TGGAGAAGGGCCTCTGCGGGCGGAGAGTTCCGCTTTCTGCAGAACCTCCGCCCGCAGAAAACCCTTAGAAATCTTACGCCTGGTAAAAGCAGGCCTACATAAGAGTTGAAAAAAGTAAAAAAAATAATAATTTTTTCACTCATTTACAATTTAAATATACTTTAAAAAAAAGTAAGTTTATTTTTAGCCCCGTAAAAAACTTTAATTATTTTTTTCAAAAAATTAAATTTTTGTTTAAATTATTAAATTTATTGTCATTTTAACTCATTTTAAAAACGTGTTTTAAAAAAAATGTATTTAATGTATTACAGTGTTTTTGGGGTGATCTCCATTCATATGTTTGACGGGTCTATCTGTCAAACGTATAAAGGGAGATTCCCTTCTCCTATTGGCTGGCCTGGCCCACGTGATCCCAGGGATGCTTGCGAACCGCCTGCGCCTCTGAGATACGTGGGCCCTGCGCATTTTTACTGTGGAGAGGCCCAGGAGCGGAAGTGTCCGGACCTCAAGAGCCCTCAGGTAAGTGCATAGATTTTTTTCCGATAGGAGGCATCTGCACGCAGGAAATTACAGGCCAATGTATTCTACATAGCTTGTGTGTTCTACCCTATCGATGGTATTTTTGGTCATTTTTACAAAATAAAAATAAACCTATTGCTTTCTTTTATCAAAAAACTGTGAAATACCGTGTATCTCATACAGCTTTGTCATTAAGCCATATTTATGTTTTATAACATTCACTCACATACTGAAAAAAAATCATCATGCCAATAAAGTGACTGCAACATCAGCCAAAAGAAAAAACACAGCCTAATGAACAATCAGCCATATTGTTCCAATCTATCCTGTAGCCTCTTTGATGCTGGCCCACCATTTGGACCCGTATGTCAATTGGCACAAATATTAATATTGCCTTTTACTACACGTGTAAATGACAGCTGGACAATGCGACGTGCTGCGAAAAAGAGATTATGTGCTCTCAAGATTAAAGTCTGTTGGAAAATACTGAAAATATCTTGATAAGATCCCTGTGAACGGTGTAAGGAGAAGACTGTGGTGCAGTGTGGGCTAGATGAGTGTGCATTACAGACTTTCATCCTGGATATAAAAGACAGGCCAGATTACAAACCTATTGTGGGTCATTTTAACATAACTTGCCGGGCGGGAAATCCACAGGATTTGGTGGAACGCCGGTATTACACCCCGCCCAATATTACGGTCCATTGTCTTCAATGGAGAGTATAATCAGGCGGGCTGTAAAACCAGCGTTGCACCCGATCCTGTCAGTTCCCCAAAGGGTGAGTTAGGTTCAAATTGCCCCTATTGTGTCTTATCGGGGCACTGCCTCATTCCTTTGCAGAACATGAATGACAACACAAGAGTGCCCAGTTCTGACCACCAGAGGCAGTTATAGAACAACACGATTCATCCTTAGTATCAGGAGGAAGAGAAAGATTGAAGAAACCTGGACATTTCAGTCTTGAAAGAAGGCAACTGAGAGAGCACCTTGCAGAGGTACCTGGGCTAGTAAAGAGTATAAAAGGTGACTCAGGAACACTACTTCAAATTAAAGCATAACAATAGGAGAAATTGACACAAAACTAGTGAAGAATGAATTCACGGCTGATGTCAGGAAGTTCTTCTTCATACAATAAGTGATCAAAATGTGGAATGGCCTTCTGGGTAGAGTAGTAAAGGCAAAATAAAAGCACATTGGGTTTTCTTTCACTACATTTTAGCTTGTTATTTCTTGCCCTCTTCCCCTTTGACATTGGTAATGGCTGCCAAAAGGTTAAAATGTCTTTTTGAGTCTTTGTGACTTTTGTCCCCTATACAGCCATAATTTTCCAGAAAGAACGAACATACATTTATTTAGAAAGAAAGAATGAAAGACTTGCATTTATATAGCGCCTTTCATGACCACCGTACATCCCAAAGCGTTTTACAGCCACTGTTGCAATGTAGGAAATGCAGCAGCCAATTTGCGCACAGCAAGCTCCCACAAACAGCAATGTGATAATAACCAGATAATCTGTTTTTGTTATGTTGATTGAGGAATAAATATTGGCCAGGACACCAGGGATAACTCCCCTGCTCTTCTTCAAAATAGTGCCATGGGATCTTTTACGTCCACCTGAGAGAGTAGACGGGGCCTCGGTTTAACATCTCATCCAAAAGACAGCACCTCCGACAGTGCAGCACTCCCTCAGCACTGCACTGGAGTGTCAGCCTAGATTTTTGTGCTCAAGTCTCTGGAGTGGGACTTGAACCCACAACCTTCTGACTCAGAGGCAAGTGTGCTACCAACTGAGAAACTGGCTAACAAATCTTTGCATTTATATAGTGCCTTTCACTACCTCCGGATGTCCCTAAGCGCTCTACAGCTGATGAAGTACTTTTGAAGTGTAGTCACTGTTGTAATGTAACGACATGCATCAGCTTCATTGGTGCAGAGTTCGAGTGGAGACGACGGAGGATCGAGATTCGAGTTCGGAGAGAAACTCGAGAGGTAGAGAGAGGTTCGAGAGGGGAGATCAAGTCAGCATCCAGCCCCGGTGTAACTGTCGGGAGATCATCGACCAACCTCAGGATGTTGACGAGACAAGAAGAAACCTATATGAAAATGGTCAAACAGATGGCCTCTCTCCACACTGATGTCCAGGCCTGCTAACATCCAGCCTGTCCGAGTCCATCACCTCCAGGGAGAGAAGAGTGTGTCACAGCCCGCTGCGTTCCGTTGACCACGTGGAGACAGGATGCCTGAGAGGACCAAAACGCAGATTTCAAAACCTCTATTTTTCTAACTGGGATTGGTGAGCATGTTTCTGGCCCCTCATAATCTAATCTAGTTAGGTTTAGGGGGTGGGCATTTTAGGGGATAATTAACAATGAGTTGTTGTCCCTCGATGTTCTGTGTGCTTCCCTATTTCATGATGAACCTTGTAAAGCATAATATGCCTGTAGATATGTTGGTTAGTACTGTATTATGATTAGTTTTTCCCTCCCATGTACCTTATTGGCTTACATTCAATTTTTCCTTCATGCAATAAAATTTCATTTCGTTTAATTAAACTTGGTCTATAGAGTATTCTCTGCATTGTAGTTCCTGCCTCAAAGTCCAGTGTATAGAAGCTAAGGGGTGAGTGGGTCGAACCACTCGGTAAATTACTGTGCAAGAGAGAGAGGCCTCTAGAGCGAGAGAGAGAGACCTCGTCGATCGAAAACCCCTTACAGAAAATGGCGACCGCGGCAGGACATTGGCAGCAGGATTGCAATGTATTAGACCCAGGTTTAAATGGACGAAATGTTATGGATGAGAGGATAGCGGATTATGTTTTTGGTAAGGTAAATCTCACTAAGCAGTGGATTTCCGATCTCTTACTGGATGGGCGTCCGGTAGACGCAGCTGTCAGATGGACAGAGAGTAAAGAACATAAAAAGTCAGTTGAGAAGGCAGTGTGGCTGATGTGCTACAAAAGACAAGTCCAGATTTTGGACAGAGTCATTGCAGCGCAGGCAGCCAAGATCAAAACCCAGGCTTCAGAAATAGAGGAAAAGGCCAAGGGTGGGGAAAAGCTGATCACAGCGCTTCACGCGCTGAATCAGGAACGCCAAACTGTAGCCAGCCAACATCAGGCTAAAGTAGAGTACCTGGAATGCTAGGTTACTGAGGCAAAGATTCATGAAGCAAGAGTACGGGAGAAAAGCGCCCGCCTCGCACAACAGCTAAGAGCGCAGGAGGAGAGAGTAATAGAGGTTAAGGCAGCTTACAAGCTGGCCATTGAGAACGGGTTTGAGAGCGCAGACCATGGCCCCTGCCAGAAGGCATTAGAAGACCTAAGAACGGCCCTGGCGAAGGCAAAAGGCATGGTATGTCTCGTAAGCCCAAAGGCAAGTCAAATAGTCTTCCTGAAGGAATCCAAAAGACCGATTCCACACGAAGTAGTTGTGGCACCAGCCACTGAACCCTCAGCACCGCCGAGCTATAAGAGGGGGTGGTAGAAGGGGAGGAAGCCGAGGTGGAACCGGAGGAAGAACAACCCCCGGTAGTGAAGCCGGAACCGGCACCAGTGTGTCCTACTCGGCACCAGAGGTACGGTCCCATCGACGCAAATGGCGTTGACGGACCCCTCCTGAACCAGGTCGTGTTGCCCCATGGTGCCCAACAACTCAGAGTGATGGTGAGCCACCTTCCAAAACTCTCCGAGAAGGGAGATCCCTCAGTCCATTTCAGGGAGATAGAGCAGACAGCCGCCGTCAATGACTGTGACGGTCCGGAACAGGCTAAGATGTTGCGATTCTCCCTGGATAGTACAATCCTTCAGTGCCTCTCAGACGGGAGTAAGAGGGGGCAGAGAGGGTATTAGGAACTCTGGGACGAGGTCCTGGAGGTTATGGGAGTTGACGACGGCAGCCCGTTCCTCCATGTGGAAGGGACTGTGCAGCTAACTGGAGAACCCCCACGGGTTTTCGCAGAAAGGCTGTGGCCAGTGTATCGGCGCAGCTGTCCGGGCATGCCTGAACAGGCCGCAATGAACAATGTCCAGTGGGTTCATTGGCTCCGCTGCCTGGTTGCCAACAGCTTACCGCAGATACAGGCCCAAGCCAAATCTTGGTTTGACCCCCAAGGTCCCGGGATCACGGAGGAGACAGTGCTCCGACAGCTCACCATTGCATATAAGAATTGCAGGAGTCAGGCGACACCTACCTCTAAGGGAAAAGTGCATGAGGCAAAACCCGCAGCCCCAAGTAAAAAGGAGTGGCATCAGGAGGGGAATCGCCCTCCCCAAGCCAAGCTCAATTGCTATGGGTGTGGGAAGGATGGACATTGGCGCAGGGACTGTAAAAATCCGTGGAAGGATAATAAGGGAAGATCTCCCGCAGCCCAAGCCCAAGCCCAGACCGCCGCCCCAGCATGAGTCCAGGTCCAAGCCGCAGCCACTGTCCCAGAAAAGGGAACCGGTGCAGCCATGGATCCCGCTGCGATAGAGTCAATTTTAGAGAAAATGCTGTCTCTTATTGTTGCGTATGTACCTTTAAGGGAATAGCTGGTCTCAGACTGCAGTACCGGCAGTGACCACCCCTGTATAAAAGGCCCTAGCAGGCTTCTGTAGTTTCAGTTTCCAGGTTGTCTCCATTCAGTAAAGACTTGTTATAATCAACTCCTGCAGTCCGTGTCTCAATTATACACGGACATAATACTGGCGACGAGTAAGAAACGAACTTACCTGCAACTCGGCAGCACCTCAGACGACGTTATTGAAGGTTGAAGCCAGAAGAAAGAAAAAAAAAATAATCCAAAGAAACTCGAGAAACGGGCGTCGACCGTGGGCAACCGCCCTCCAAATCAACGAAATTAAAAGTGCAGGAGAGACTGTCGAGAGCCAGGCTTGGTTCTCCAGTCTGTGGTTTCCCAGATAATCGGGCTGGTGGCAGGTAGTGCACTGATCCTTCCTGGGCTGCGGCGGGCTAGAGCTCGATCGGGTGGCTCTGCAACGGGGCCGGGCAGCAAGTCGGGAAGCAAAGAGAGAGAGAGAGGGTGGAGCACACAGGGTGCGGCCGGTGCTTCGAAGCCGGGCAGCGTTCGGACCTAAGAAGAGGGAGGGAAGTGTCCCAGAGGGTCCGCTCCACGACAGGAATGGTTCTTCAATTAACGGAGCAAATATTGAAGCGCGATAGAAAAATAAAAATACCACGGAGAGCGGCGTTGGCAGCAGCGATCGGGGAGGCGCGAAGAACATAGGGCGTCGCCATTACAGGATAGTAAAATAAATATAATCGCCAGCAACAGCGTTGGCAGCAGCGGAAGCAGCGGGAAAGCGCGGGAGGCGCCATCTTAACTCGGCGGGTAAGAAGGAAAAGCGCGGGAGGCGCCATTTTGATCCATCGGGGACGAAGGCAAAGCGCGGGAGGCGCCATCTTAGATTTTCAAGATGCCAAAGACTGGCGATATCACTGCCTTCGATAATGCAATAGAAGGCTGGACCACGTATGTGGAAAGAGTCGAGGTATATTGCGAGGCAAACGAAATAGCCGATGAGAAAACGGCATTGGTATTGCTAAATTTAATGGGCGCAAGAACGTACGGCATATTGCGGGACCTGATTACTCCAGCCAAACCGAAGGCGCAGAGTTTTACGAAATTGTTGCTATCCTACAGGAACACCTAAATCCTACACCGCTGCTGATAGCAGAAAGATTTAAATTCCACAGGAGAAATCAGCATAAAAATGAGAGCAATGCTGATTGCCTTACGGAACTACGCAAGCTATCAAAGCACTGCCAGTTCGGAGCAGGACTGGCAGATACCTTACGGGACAAATTTGTCTGTGGACTTCTGAGTGAAGGAACCCAGAAGAGGTTACTCTCAGAGAAAGAGCTGACGCTAGATAAGGCTTTCAGCGTGGCAGTATCGTACGAAGCAGCAGCAAGGGGAGCTGCGGAAATACAATAAAAGCCACAGGAATACGGCACCCACGAAATGACACGGGGATTTGCAAAATGTTATCGCTGCGGCAGAACAAACCATGACCAGAAGGACTGCTGGTCCAAGGACAAAATATGCAGGCAATGCGGAAAGATGGGACACATTGCACGAGTTTGCAGGTCTGGGAAGAAGACCAACGACAACAAAAAGGCTACTAAGGAACCGTACAGGAAAGTACAAAAGATGACGGACAGTAGTTCCGAAGACCAGATGAGCGATAGTGAATCCAGGAACAAGAGACTAAGCTCTCTCAAACTTCACAACGTAATCGCAAAAGAGGATCACCAAACCATTTGGGTCACCCTCACGATAGCAGGGTCCCAAGTCAAAATGGAATTGGATACAGGATCAGCTCTAACCGTCATGAATCGACGAGACTACGAGCGGCGATTCTCACACATACCCTTGAGAGAGACATCCATTGTCTTGAGGACGTATATGGGGCAAAAAGTATACCCCAGAGGAAAAATAAGGGTGCCTGTCGAATACAACGGCAAGAAAATACGGAAATTGTATCTCTACATTCTGCAAGATGGTGGACCACCGTTATTGGGATGTGAATGGATCAGAAAGATAAGTTTAGACTGGCACTCCATTCAGGCACTGACGGTGGCTGGTAAAAAGAATGACGACGTCACTCCTGGACGATTGTCAACAATCTTAGCTGACGCCAAAGAGGTATTTCAACAAGAACTGGGCACTCTTAAAGGTGTAACCGCCTCAATAAAAATAGAGGAGAATGCAATTCCCAAGTTTTTCAAAGCAAGACCGGTACCATATGCAATTCGCCCAGCCGTCGAGGCAGAGCTGGAGAATCTGGAGAATGCAGGCGTGTTATCTAAGGTAGACTGGAGCGAGTGGGCGACACCCATCGTTCCTGTCATGAAGAAAACATTAAACAATAAGTCTGAGGAGCCAAGGAAGGTTTGCATCTGTGGGGACTTCAAGGTGACGGTGAACCCAGTCCTTTACACAGTACAATATCCTCTTCCAAGGATAGAAGATATCTTCGCCTCACTATCTGGAGGGAAGCGTTTTACAAAAATTGACCTAGCACAAGCATATTTGCAGATGGAGGTTGAAGAATCCTCTAGGAAGTATCACACGATAAACACTCACAAAGTTCTTTACCAGTATAATCGACTGGTATTCGGAGTAGCATCAGCTCCGGCGATATGGCAAAGAGCGAAGGAACAAGTCCTGCAAGGGATTCCGGGGACTCAGTGTTACTTGGACGACATCCTAGTGACAGGTGAAGATGACAGTGAACACCTTGCCAACCTAGAGCAGGTGCTCACTAGACTACGTGAACATGGGCTACGAGTTTTTTAAGAAACAGATATCGTTTTGTGGCCACGTGATTGATGAAGAGGGGTTGCATAAGTCCCCAGACAAAATTGAAGCGGTAGTTAAGGCTCCAGCGCCTGAAAATGTGTCGCAACTGAGGTCATTCCTCGGATTGGTGAATTACTACCATAAGTTTTTGCCGAATTTGTCCACAATTCTGCATCCACTGAACGCCCTACTACGAACGGGAGTAACATGGAAATGGAGCGATGAATGTAAGCAGGCCTTTCAGAAGAGTAAAGACCTAATCACTTCAAGAGAAGTATTGGCTCACTACAACCCATCACTACCGATAAGACTGGCGTGTGATGCGTCTCCCTACGGCATTGGGGCGGTCCTGTCACATAAATTCCTTGATGGTTCAGCGAGGCCGATAGCTTTTGTGTCACGCTTGTTAACTTCAGCCGAGCGTAACTACGCCCAGATTGACAGAGAGGCCCTCAGCCTGGTGTGGGGGGTGAAGAAGTTCAATCACTACCTGCACGGTCAGAAATTTACTCTACTAACTGACCATCAACCTCTCGTCTCCATTTTCAACCCTCAGAAGGGCGTACCGATAATGACGGCACAACGGCTACAGAGGTGGTCCCTTTTCCTAGGGGCACACCAATATGACATCGAGTACAAAGGAACTAAACAGCATGGGAATGCTGATGGATTGTCGTGTCTACCGTTGCCGACGGTGGAAGAAGAACTGGCAGTGGATCCAGTGGAGTTATTCCACTCGACTATAGTCGAATGTCTCCCTGTGATGAATGCAAACATAGAAAAGGAAACACGAAATGACCCGACACTCTCCTGGGTCTATGATTTAACGGTGAAGGGATGGCCAGCACATGGCGAACCACTGCTGCCAGCATTCTCGCCGAGAAGAGAACAGTTGTCAGTGTGCAGAGGAACCTTGATGTGTGGATCCAGAGTAGTAATTCCACCCAAATTGCAGGATAGAGTGCTCAATGAGCTTCATGAGGGTCATCTGGGAGGGGTAAAAATGAAGAACTTAGCCAGAGCGTTTGTGTGGTGGCCGGGAATCGATAGAGAAATCGAAGAGATGACCAAGAGCTGTACAGGATGCCAGCAGGTCCAAAACGCCCCACCACAAGCCCCTCTACATCCATGGGAGTGGCCCTCATCTCCATGGCAAAGGGTGCACATTGATTTTGCTGGTCCCTTTATGGACTCGATGTTTTTAATTGCGGTGGATGCACATTCAAAGTGGCCAGAGGTAATAAAAATGTCCTCAACCACCACAGAAAAAATTATCACAGTCTTACGAACCATATCGCCAGGAATGGGCTGCCTGAACAGATTTGCTCTGACAATGGACCACAGTTTGTGTCTGAAGAGTTCCGGAGATTCTTAAAGAACAATGGTGTTAAGCATTACACATCCGCCCCATATCATCCAGCCACTAATGGATTGGCCGAGAGGTTTGTTCAAGCATTCAAGAAGGCTATCAAGGCAATGTGTAATGAAGATATACCCCTACAACACAAGGTGGATAACTTCTTGTTTGCCTACCGGAATGCGACACATGCGGTTACCAACCAAACTCCAGCCATGATGTTCTTCAATCGAAGACTACGATGCCGCTTGGATTTGGTTAAGCCAAACGTCAGAAGAGATGTGGAGAACAGGCAGTTTCAGAATATGAATGAGAGGCCGACCAGGAGTTTTAAGATAGGTCAACCAGTTTTGGCCCGGGACTACCGCACAGAGAAATGGCAGCCAGGAACGATCTGTACACGGCAAGGACCTCTCATGTATACTGTGGACGTTGGAGAGAGCATTGTAAGACGCCATGCTGACCAGATTCTAGAGTCACTGGAAAACGTCAACTCCACACCACGATCTGATACACCTGGCGATGAAACCGAAGTACCAATTGCATCTACCACAGAATCGGTGATATTGGAAGCAGACGAACCAAACAACGACATTGATCCCGACTCAACCTTGCCAGAAGAACCTGATATCCCAAAGAGGCGTTATCCAGACAGAATCAGGAAGCCTCCTCAAAGACTGAACTTATAATTGCTTAACTTCAACCAATGTATCTAGCAACCGTAATTGTAATTGTAATTAGTTATTATTTAGTTGTTAAATGAATGTTATGTACTGTTTATCTAAAAGGGGAGGAATTGTTGTGTATGTACCTTTAAGGGAATAACTGGTCTCAGACTGCAGTACCGGCAGTGACCACTCCTGTATAAAAGGCCCTAGCAGGCTTCTGTAGTTTCAGTTTCCAGGTTGTCTCCATTCAGTAAAGACTTGTTATAATCAACTCCTGCAGTCCGTGTCTCAATTATACACGGACATAATACTTATGATCTCGCAGGGGAGGGTAGCTGTCACCACTGGTCCTGTCATTCTCGCAACCCGACCGTTTCACCCCAATGACTAGAGCCAGCGCAGCCCGTTTACCTGTATTCGCTGCGATATGATTTATGGAGACGACCCCTCGTGGAGATGGAGGTAGAGCAGGAAAAGGGGACCTATCTGTTGGATACGGGGGCATCGTGCACTGTGACACACACAGCTAACCCTACCACCTCACCTCTGTCCACCGGCGTTCCATATATTCTGTCGGGCTTCACGGGCAAAAACAGGCTGGCGCATTCTCCATCCCTCTCTCCATTCATTTAGGACCACTCCGCACCACGTGGAAGTGTGTACTGATGAAGTGGGAGATGGAGGGTGGAAAGGGGATCCTTGGGTCCAATTTCTTAGTAGAACACGGGATTCTCGTTGATCTTAGAAATCACTGTCTCTGGGGAGCGAGTACGGGTGAGAAAGGAAAAAGGGGTTTCAAGGTGAAACCAAGGAAGGCACGGGTCGGCCAGCAGGAAGTAAAATTCCTGGGTCTGACCATCCGCGCTGGAGAGAGAGCCATAGACAAGGCTAGACGGGAACCGGTACAAGACCCACCGGGTCCCCACCACCGTAGCCCAGAAGTGGGAAGTAGGAAACAATGTCATGGTAGGAAACTCTGCTCGAGTGGGGAGTTTAGAACCACTGCACATGGGGCCCTACAGTATTGTAGATAAAGCCAGCCCCATGGTATACGCAGTGTATACGCCTGAGGCGTGCAATAAGTCGCAGAACACACAGGCTGGAACCGCAGCCTGCTTGAGGGGAGGAGCTATCCCGCTTACCTGGGAGGTTTCCCCATTGGCCTGGGACTCTGACGGGGCGGAGCCCGAAGACCAAGGCCCTCCCCCGGACCCGAGCACAGTTAAGGGGGAGCTCGAACAGCTAGGCCCCGCCCATGACATGATTCTGGAGGAGGTGGAGTCGGAGGACGAAGGTCCCGCCCTCGACTCAAGCGTAGGGGAGGTAGAACTTGGGAGCGGAGATTCTCCACCTGCAGGGACAGGTAGGGAGGAGTCGTCTGCCACAGACCCAAATCCCAAAGGGGCGGAGTCTGAGGGAAGGGAGCCGAAGCCGGCAGTCGTGGAGGAGCCACGGGCTGTGAGGGCTAAAGTCCCAACCAAAGGTCCACTCGCTAAGGGAACCTTGCCGAAGGCACCCTCTCGCAGGTCGTCTCGGACGCCTCAGCCAGTAAAGCCCTGGCCCGATTCCCCTTACTTCAGCCGACACCGATTTGGGAAATCCCTAGAAAGACGCAGTCCCCAATTGGCAGCAAAAGGCTGCGGGGGACTCAAGCTACAGGTCAGTGCGGCCCCACCACAGGGAGCGGTGAGCTGCAGTCCGAACAGGGATTAGGAAGGCCGCCCGGGGACGGGCGGCGCTGTACATAAGTTTAGTTAAGTTTAAGTTTGGTTAAGTATAAGGTGTGTAAATTTTTAAGGTGATGGGTGTTATAAGAAATAGTTTTGGAATCTGCCCAGCATGTGTGTTTGTTTTGGATCGAGGTCGAAAGACCCGATCATGCCTACACCTAGGCCAGAATCTCTCGGGAGCCTGGCTGTATCGTTTTAATCTGTTGCAGGAACCAAAGGTACCATGGAGAGGATTCTCATTGTGTTCGCGGTGATCGGGTGTAGCTTGGCCTATCGGGGCTACACCAAGGACTCCATCGTGTATGGATGCTCCGGGAACACAGCCCCCATCGCGACTGATGGGACAGGTGAACGGGACGTTGAGGAAACAGCCACCTACTTCCACGAAGGGAGGTGGCCAGGATGGCTGGGGTCGAACTCTACAGAATACACCAGCCAGTCCGGGTTTGCATACAGAGAGACTTCTCTAATGTGTCCCAGGGTGAGGATCATCGCGCCCAGAGTCAGCGTCGCCGTCGGAAGGAAGATTTGTTTGATATGCAACGGACATGTTCCTTTGGACAGATGGTGGTGGCTTCGGAAGCTGAGTAAGACCATGAAAAACTCCACGGTCGAGTGGAAGCGACTGGGTAACAATACCCATCGGACTATTATGGGGACTCATGGGGGATTGAGTGTCTGTTGGGACAAATGGTGGGAACCAGATGAGGGGATTTACATCTGTATGTGGGGTTCAGAACGTGTCTGCCCCACAGGCGTCTCCATCTTTTTCCAAAGACAGTGGCAGGATGCTGGGAAAGGGATGAGGTGGGACGTCAGCACATGGGCGTGCAGAGTCCCATACTCTCAGATCCCGGTAAATGCCACTGAGCTCATCACCCGCCCCCGCAAGCCCCTGTCCACGATTCCGGTAGCCAAAGCCCGCAAGGTAGGGTGCCCCGCCATTACCAAGGGACCTGGGAACGGACTGCTATTGGTACCCACAGGTCAGGTGCTATACCAAGGGGTACACTACGCGGTGGCCTCGGTGATTTTAAACCTCACCGAGGTACGATTGCCAGAGTGGTGCCCCAAGGAAACGGAGCAATTGTACCAGGTCCTGTTAACAAATATGTTCAGACAATTTTATGAGTTCGACTTTGCCGATGTCGAAAGAGCCAGATTGTACACCACACCACATGAGGTCTTGGGCAGGGTAGGGAGACAAAGAAGGGGTACAGTCAATGATATTTTTACCGCTTTTAACACAGGGACTTCCGTCATCAACACTCTGGATGACATGGAGCTGCAGACCCAGATCAATGGTTTAAAAGCACGGTTAAGAAAGATACTGACGGACGAGAATAAGGTAGTGGGTTCTGAGTTACATGAGGACCAGGCCATGACACTACACTTAAAAGAAATCATAGCTGAGCTGGAGAAACACGCTAAAACGGTAAATGCTCTCATCAGAGAGGATCGGAATGCGTCAGATCAGGATGCGCAGAACGAAGCGTGCGTGCTGTACGGGGCGTGGTTACTGGGTGAGGGCCGCAGTAATCTGGAGGATTTAAAACAAGGTTTGGTCCCCTCCTGGATCAGCAATAAGCACCTTGCAGCCCTCCACCCTTTTGAGAACGCATTAAGTCCGTGCCAGCTCAGACTAGCTTCAGAGGCCTACCCAGTCCCAGTGGACTGTGGGCGGTCTAATCACACCATTATGGGTATAGTGGTAAGAATGCCGGTTATGGGAAAGACAACTAAACCCGCCCCGGTATACAGGGTGGAGAACATTGGAGTCATTCAAGGGGGGTGCACACATTCGCTACACAGCGGTCCCACGTTACGTCATTCGATGGGAGCATGCAATGATGGGTACCAACCTCTCGGGGTGCCGGAGCCGGGGAGCACACATCATCCTGTGTCCCCAGCACTTGAATGCCTATTCGAAACCACAGTGCGGGTTCAGAACTGCTGGCGCGAAGCCTATAAATTGCACCATGGAGGCAATAGCACAAAGCCATGTGCCCCCGCAGGTGGCATATATAGGAGGTGGGACATACTGTGTCACCACTGCAGTGCCCCACTACCAACATGGACAGCACGGCTGGTGTCCGGTCAGTGACAGCAGTTTCTGCTTCAAACCCAAGGCAGAAGTTCAAGTGGCCTAAGAGCGAATTGTCCCTATTCCTGAACCTTCCACTGTTCACCTCACTGTCAAAGAAAATTTCACCAATCTGTAACGATTCATTGCACATTTTGGCTATATCATTCCCCCTCTCCCTGAACACCTCACCAAGATACTAAAAGCCGCAGCCGTTTCACAGAAACATTTTTACACGCTGGAGCAGAAGACATTAGAAATAGGGGCAGACATATTAGATATAGTGACCCCACAGTGGTGGGACCTGTTCACTAATATAGAAGTCCCTTCATGGATTAGGATAGCCTCCCACATCCTCGTGGTATGTCAGATTTTTATTGTGATTTATTTACTCTTTGTACATTGTAAGAGGGACAAACGTTTCCAGAAGTATGAGAACAGAGGAGAATGGAGGGAGCATTATGTGCGGGTAGACGAGGAGACACACGTTTAAATTTTTGCTGCTATGTATAGAGTTAGAGTTTCCCTCCCTCCTCTATTTTTGATAGTATTCATGTGTGATCTTGTGTGTATTTTCTTTCTTTATTATTTTTATTGAAGTTTATTATGTGTGTTGTTATTAATAAAAATAATATGTATGAACCAGGTGGTGCAGGGGTATTAGGCCCCCCTCCACGCCTGGAAATGTGTGTGTCAGATTTTAATTCCAATGTATTGCCATCTATAGATGCTTAATGTACACTGTGGGTTTTCTGAAATGGGAAATGCATGTGTCGTGGGGTCATAGATAGGTAAATACAGGGGATGGTTTGATTATGGAGAGTCAGAAGATTTTGCTCACCCAGAATTATGATACTTCAAGCAAGTTATAGTATCATCAGGGAGGACTGTAGAATTCGCAAAATTGAACATTGTCCTATAAGGGTCTATTGGCAGAAAAGGCCTTAATTTTTAAAGACTGTTTTAAAAGAAGCCCAGAGAAAGGGGCACACAAAATGGCCGCCAGACCCCGTGACCAGCTTTTTGGGACATTTTAAAATGCTTCCTGCAGTCCCCAGACAACTTTTGTGGATTCAGCCCACAGTAAGTTCTGGAAGGCAGTTTCAGAGAAAACGAAACCAGACAGAGCCCCATACATACAGATTGGATGCAGATCCGTTCAGATCGGCCTGTAGGTAAAGGCCATCTATATATTTACCCAGACAAAGGGGAACAGATTCAAGTTCAAAGGGGGACATTAAAGACAATACAAGGTCATTCCAGACCAGAGATGGCAGTTACCGGCCATCCCGAAGATACTTTAAAAACAAAGACTACCCCGCTGTGCTACAAGCCCGCCAAAAGTTAAACAAAGACTAACCTTGATTTGGCGGGAGATAAGGGCCTCCATGGAAAAGTATAACTGGAGTCCTGGGGTAGTGTTGGGAGGACCGAGAGAGAATTGGGATCGGAGACCATCGGGTTTTTGGTAGCCATTGAGGAGCATCAGCTTCATTGGTGCAGAGTTCGAGTGGAGACGACGGAGGATCAAGATTCGAGTTCGGAGAGAAGCTCGAGAGGGAGATGTAAAGTCTGTGGGTTGTATAGCGAAGTAATACACAGACTACAAGAGTAACTTAAACAGGACTTTACTATTCGAAGGTCAGGGCGAATCTGCCCAATAAATTCTGCCACAGCACTTATATACCGGTGTGGTCACCGTCGGTATTACAGTATACAGCAGCCAGGATAAAGTAGGGCCACACCTAAAATAGTTCTCTTAAAGGTGGACGGTTACATACAATAGTTCTCTTAAAGGTAGAACAGTTACATACACTACAATCCTCCCTTTTTAGCTTACAACATACTTATTCCCCATTAACATAACATCATAACATATCCAACTTCATGTTACAACAGTTCACAGAGGTAGTCTCTGCGGAAACAGTTCACAGATTCAGTCTCTGCGGGAAACAGTTCACAGATTCAGTCTCTGATCTTCTTGACTCGGTCCGGACCACGCCTCCATGGTGTAGTCGGGTCACCTTGCTAGAGGGACTCATCCCATAGTCCTTCCCTAGACTTAACAGCTTTACTTCCATCACTTCTGAACCAGCATTGCTGACTTTTTTAAAACAAACAAAAAACAGTTGGATTGCCTTGGGAACTTTTCCTACTTTCCAACTGATTTGGCTCCGTTCGGGGGACCACGTGTGTGATCGGGTAGAGGTAATAATGGTTCAGATGGTTATCGTCTTCTGCTTCGTCTTTTCCTTTTTTGCTTCTTGGAGACTCTCGGGGCTCCATTGTCAGCTGCCAGCTGTAACGCCACCATCTCCCTATGTTCCTTAGACTTTAAGTGATTCATCCTGATTTCAGCACTTTGGGAGTTCTCGGCACAAGCTGGGCAGACCAGGTCCTCGTAATATTCAGTGTCACTCAACAGATCATGGTAATATTCGGTGTCGTCCTGAGCTAGGCCAGCGAGAGGGTCTTCTATTTCCTCCTTACCCAGCTGGACGTTAGCCGACTTTTGTTCCAAATCCCGACATCTGTCCTGAAGAGACTTCATCATGCGTTCAGATTCATCCCGCTTTTTCTGGGCTTCCTGCAAGTCTTTTACTAATGACCTCATTTGTGATTTCAATACTTCAACTTCATTCGAAGATTGATTGATCGGACTATTCAATCCCTCTACTGAAGTAGCTGTTTCAGTATTCTGTTGTTCTACATTGCCGTGCGTCAGCGTACTTTTGGCATCCAAGGGCTGTTCTGCTGCAGACTTCTCAGTCTGGGTTGCCACCTCAGCTCTTTCAATGAATTTTGAGAGCTCCCTTCCCTTTGAAGATTGAGGCTCGTATTTAAGTTTTTCCCATTTTAGAGTTTTATCCCTCAGCATATGAATGAGTTGGCTGACTGTTAACTCTTCTGCCATCATCCCTTTTCCATTAACTACAGGGCTGTTTATAACCTTGCCCTGGAGGAGTTGGCTGACTGTTAACTCTTCTGTCCTCATCCCTTTTCCATTAGCTGCAGGGCTGTTTAGAACCTTGTCCTGGGGCTCCTTTGCTGCTTCTACTTCGCCATCATCCGCAGCCCCCATCATTCGAATTTCCACAAATGAATCGTCCGGTGATGCTGCACCCAACTTCAGTAGGAGCTCGGAAGTCATGTCGACCAACTCAGCTTTTTCTGCCTGCAACCTGCTAACCAGCGCCTTCAGTTGCGGCACATCTTGTTCCACCGGATTGGAGCACGCCCCTTCAGAAGCCGAATCAGCTTTGATTCATTTGGCCTCCTCGTGCAGACGGTTTGTGTGCTCCTGCTCCCTTTTCTTCCCCAGCTGCTTCTGTTGTCTTTCCAGATTCTCCCATTCGGTATCATAGAACTTTTTCATTGCTTTCATCTCTTGCTCGAGACGGCAATTCAATTGTTCTAATTGCTGTCGTAATCTGAAATAAGTTTGCGTTTGAGCTCGATGTTCCTCAGTAATATATATGTCTGTAACTTGAACAGACTCAGAATTCTCTGTCAAGCTATGTTGTTGTTGTTCAGAGGAATTCTGTTCTGAAGCTTTGTTCTCCTCTGGAGCATAAGCCTTTATGCCCACATTCGTTCTACCAACCTTAGTCAGCAAGTTCATTTTAGACTTGTCTTTCATGCTTGGGCTGGTCTTATCGTCATCCGTTTCAGAGTCTGAGCTGATTGTCTGCCCCGAGTCCTCACTCGTTATTGCTTTGAGGTAGTGCCATTCCATGTCTATTTTCTTGATCCACTCCCGTCCTAGAAGTGGTGGTCCTCCCTCAGGTAGTACGTATAAGTCCATTCCGGGGTGTTCTTTGCCCCTGTCTCTCACCTTGACTCTTATCTTTCCCATGGGGTATACTTTATGCCCCGTGTATGTCTGCAATACGAACTTGGTATCTCTCAAGGGTATATGTGAGAATAGCCGGTAGTAATCCCTTCGATTTATGACTGATAGGGCTGATCCAGTGTCCAATTCCATTCTCACTTGGACTCCGGCTATTTTTAGCATGACCCAGATAGTTTGTAGGTCAGCTTCCTTACTCACATTATGAATTCTCAGACTACCCAATTCCTGGCCGCTTGGGTCTGAATCCGAATTCTGTTCATCTGAACTCTTCTCAACCACCTTGTGTACTTTGTTGTACTTTTCCTGTGATGGCTTTTTTTTTTGGTTGTTGGTCTTCTTCCCTGACCGGCATACTTTGGCTATGTGACCCAGTTTGCCACATTTCCTACAGTCCTGGTTTTTAAACCAGCATTGGTTCTGGTCGTGTGTTGTCTTCCCACAATGATAACATTTCGTTGCACCCAAAGTAATTTGATCCACACTGAGGACCGCTGCCTTCAGCTGCATTTCCGCAGTTCCTTTCGCTGCGGCTTCGTGTGATGCTGCAATAAGGACAGCCTTATCCAGTGTAAGGTCGTTCTCTTCGAGCAGTCGCTTTTCCGTTCCTTCCTTCGACAACCCGCACACGAACTTGTCTCGCAATGCCTCTGTCAGATTTCCTCCAAACTGGCAGTATTTCGCTAGCCTACGCAGTTCGACCAAGTATTCCGCGTTGCTTTCCTCTTTCCGTTGCGTTCTCGCATAAAATTTGAATCGTTCCGCCAACATCAGCGGTGTGGGGTTCAAGTGATCCTTCAGAACAGCAACAATATTATCGAAGGTTTGATCCGCCGGTTTAACTGGTGCTAGAAGATGCTTCAATAGCCCGTATGTCTTCGCCCCCATCGAGTTTAGCAAGGTTATAGCTTTATCATCATCCTCTATTTTATTGGCCTCACAATATATCTCAATGCGTTCTACATACGTGGCCCAATCTTCTACCTCGGAATCGAAATCGTTGATGTTACCATGCTTAGGCATCTTCACCTCCCTGATAAACAACAACGAAATATTTCTTTAACTCTTTTTTTTAAATTTATTTATTTTTTTTTTTTTTTCCAAGATGGCGGTTTCCCCGCGCTTATCTTCTTTCCCCGCCCCTTTCAAAATGGCGGTTCCCGCTTCTGTCTTTTTCTCCGCCTACTGGCGGCTTCCCGCGGTTTCCCGCGCTTATCTTCTTTCCCCGCCCACTTTCAAGATGGCGGTTCCCGTTTTTCTTCCCCTGGCAGGAGGGGTAAGCTTTTCCCTCGGGCGACGGCCGCTGGCTTTCGGGGTTCGCAGCCTGCGCTTCGGCTTCAGCGCATTCCCTTCTCTCGGCCGGGCAACTGGCTCTGGGTACAACCAGTTGACGGCGAACGGTCTCAGCCGCTGGCTGGATCTCGCTCAGTCTCCCTCGCTCGGGCTCTGTCTCTCCGGTGCTGGGTACAACCCGTTGACGGTGAACACTTTCAGCCGCTGGGCTGGATCTCGCTCAGTCTTCCTCGGGCTCTGTCTCTCCCGCTCGCGCGGCTCTCGCTCGCTCTCTCTCGGGCTCTGTCTCTCCCGTTCGCGCGGCTCTCGCTCGGGCTCTGTCTCTCCCGCTCGCGCGGCTCTCAATCGCGCCTCCCAGCCCTCTCGCAGTCCGGTGCTTCCCTCCCCGGCTGCGGCTGAGTTCTCCGCGATTTATTTATTTTATCTCTTCCCGCGCCTTACGATCCCGATCGCAGCGCTTCGTGGCCTCGGTCACTGTCCGACCTTTTTCACCCAATCGCTCCTCCCAGCCTCTCGCAGTCCGGTGCTTCCTCCCCGGCTGCGGCTGCGTTCTCCGCGGTTTATTTATTTTTATCTCTTCCCGCGCCTTACGATCCGGTCGCAGCGCTTCGTGGCCTCAGTCACTGTCTGGCCTTTTTCACCCCAATCGCGCCTCCCAGCTTCTCGCAGTCCGGTGCTTTCCTCCCCGGCTGTGGCTGAGTTCTCCGTGGCTTATTTATGTTTATATCTTCCCGCGCCTTACGATCCCGGTCGCAGCGCCTCGTGGTCGCGGTATTTGTCCGGCCTTTTTCGCCGTCGCGGTCTAGTCGTCTCACGACGCTCCCCAGCCCACTTGTACCGCGGCTTCTGCTCCACACTGCCCCAGTCTCAGCGCCTCTGGGCCCGACTTCTGTCCGGCTCCTTTCCCCCTCGACCGTGGTCGAGTGCACCACCCTTATCCTCCGTTTATTTGTTTCTATTTTCCCTTTACTCACAGTCACCGTGGCCGACTTGCTTCTCATGTTGATCGGCTCACTCACCACCGTGGCAGAAGGGACAATCCGTGCCTGTTGCTGATGGAAGACTTCGTGTTTGAAATCTTCCTCCTTTCTTGGTCTGCAGACTCGAGTTTTCTCTCAGCAAACCGACGAGGGCGGGTGCCTCTTCTCGACGCTCGTTTACTTCTTCAGAAGTATTGTTGCCGCAGGGTAAGATCGAACTCGTCGCCACTGTAAAGTCTGTGGGTTGTATAGCGAAGTAATACACAGACTACAAGAGTAACTTAAACAGGACTTTACTATTCGAAGGTCAGGGCGAATCTGCCCAATAAATTCTGCCACAGCACTTATATACCGGTGTGGTCACCATCGGTATTACAGTATACAGCAGCCAGGATAAAGTAGTGCCACACCTAAAATAGTTCTCTTAAAGGTGGACGGTTACATACAATAGTTCTCTTAAAGGTAGAACAGTTACATACACTACAGGAGAGAGAGGGAGAGAGGGGAGATCAAGTCAGCATCCAGCCCCGGGGTAACTGTCGGGAGATCATCGACCAACCCCGGGACGTTGACGAGACAAGAAGAAACCTATATGAAAATGGTCAAACAGATGGCCTCTCTCCACACCGATGTCCAGGCCTGTTAACATCCAGCCTGCCGAGTCCATCACCTCGAGGGAGAGAAGAGTGTGTCGCAGCCCACTGCGTTCCGCTGACCACGTGGAGACAGGACGCCTGAGAGGACCAAAATGCAGACTTCAAAACCTCTATTTTTCTAACTGGGATTGGTGAGCATGTTTCTGGCCCCTCATAATCTAATCTAGTTAGGTTTAGGGGGTGGGCATTTTAGGGGATAATTAACAATGAGTTGTTGTCCCTTGATGTTCCGTGTGCTTCCCTATTTCATGATGAACCTTGTAAAGCGTAATATGCCTGTAGATATGTTGGTTAGTACTATATTATGATTTGTTTTTCCCTCCCATGTACCTTATTGGCTTACATTCAATTTTTCTTTCATGCAATAAAATTTCATTTTGTTTCATTAAACTTGGTCTATAGAGTATTCTCTGCATTGTAGTTCCTGCCTCAAAGTCCAGTGTATAGAAGCTAAGGGGTGAGTGGGTCGAAACACTCGGTAAATTACTGTGCAAGAGAGCGAGGCCTCTAGAGCGAGAGAGAGAGACCGCGTCGATCGAAAACCCCTTACACATGTGGTCGCCAATTTGTTGGTTGGGGGATAAATATTGGCCAGGACACTGTGAGAACTCCCCTGCTCTTCTTCCAATAGTGCCATGGGATCTTTTACATCTACCTGAGAGAGCAGACAGGACCTTGATTTAACATCTCATCCAAAAACGGCACCTCTGACAGTACAGCACTCCCTCATTACTGCACTGAAATGTCAACCTGAATTATGTGCTCAAGTCTCTGGAATGAGCCTTGAATCCACAACCTGTTGACCAAGAGGTGAATGTGCGACCACTGAGCCAAGGACACCTACCGTCTGACAATCCTTTAAATTTCAGTTATGGGGAATTTTCTGTTACCACCACCAATGTTCATCCCACATCCATCTGAAGCTGCAAATGATGATGTAAATGAGCCGAGCCATGAAACTCTGGTGCTATCAGCATATTATGGGTTAGATTTTAACTCCCTCCACCCAGTGGAAACTGGACTGTAGTCGAGTTTAAATAGAGGTGATAGACTTATCACACCGGTTAAACTCCACCAGCATATTTCTCAGGGTCTTCCACTGGGCAGTCAAGGCACTCACACTATTCAAGCGGTTTAGTTTGAGAAAGATTGTTTTGTCATTGGCCTCGAGATCTTTGAACAGATACAGTAAGCCATATTGTTGCTGTAGTGTATACTTCGTTTCACACATCATCATAATGAGTTTTGAATGTAGTCAGTGAGCTTAAAGCAAAGCAAAATAACTTAAGAATAGGCCATTATCATTCTCAATGGACGACTGTATGGATTGTATATCAATTTCAGAAATATTATTGCAGTAAGTTAATTCAATGACTCATGGCCAATTAAGAAAATATAGCAAGGCTGAGAGGTCAATAGGCCAAATGATGGTATATGAGTAAGCTGTTCCGAAGGCAATTGAAGAATCACGTAAAAATGTCAAAGCTCAATTGACACTGAGACTGGAGCCACACATAAAGGATGTTATTGTAAAGACTATATTACTGGCATGTTTATTTTTCCCCCAGTACGGTTTTACTATTGGAGAAGGAACCATGAATAGTATTCTGCAAACAAGAATCCATGGTTTTTTACAATGTTATAATGAAAGGTTACTTTAATGGCGGTACCGTCTAAATATATATTGCAGGGATGATTTTTTAAATTATGGTTCCTTTTATACTGCATATTTAGCAATATTGTTGTGTATGTACCTTTAAGAGAATAACTGGTCTCAGACTGCAGTACCGGCAGTGACCACCCCTGTATAAAAGGCGCTAGTGAGCCTCTGTTGTTTCAGTTTCACGATTGACTTCCATCAGTAAAGACTTGTTTTGTTCAACTCCTGCTGTCCGTGTCTCAATCATTCACGGACGTAATACTGGCGACGAGCAGATACGAACCTACCTAGAGTCTGCACCACCTCCTGGGATCCATTCCTACAGTGAAGTGAGCAGAGGTCGAGGCCAGAAAGAAAAGAAAGTAAGAGGCAGTAGAAACGGGCGTCGACCGTGGGCATCCACCCCTGTGTAAGCGGAGTTGAAGATTGCTGGAGAAGCTGTCGGAAGCGGGGCCTGGTTCCTGTCGACGGTGCTTCAGCTAATCGGGCTGGTGGCAGGTAGTGCACTGATCCTTCCTGGGCTGCGGCGGTCGCGAACTCGAGCGGGTGGTTTGCAATGGGGCCGAGCAGCGTTGTCGGGAAGGAGAAAGAGAGAGGGTGGAGCACACAGGGCGCGACCGGTGCTACGAAGCCGGGCTGCGTATAGACCCGCGAAGAGGGAGGCAAGAGTCCCACAGGGTTGTTCCACGACGGGGAAATAATTTTAAAAAGAAATATTAAACGCGCAAGAAACCGCAAGGAGCTGCAGGTTGCAACGGGAACCAAGGAAAGCAGTGCTAGCAACAGCGGGGACGAAGGCAAAGCACGGGAGGCACCATCTTAATCAGCGGGGAAGAAAGCAAAGCGCGGGAGGCGCCATTTTGTTAATTCGGGGAAGAAGGCAAAGCGCGGGAGCCGCCATTTTAGATTTGCAAGATGCCGAAGACTGGCTGTATCACTGCTTTTGATAATACAATAGAGGACTGGACCACGTATGTGGAAAGAGTCGAGGTATATTTCGAGGCAAACGAAATAGCGGAGGAGAAAAATGCATCAATATTGCTAAACTGAATGGGCGCTAGAACGTACGGCCTATTGCGGGACCTGATTACTCCAGCCAAACCGAAGGCGAAGAGTTTTAACGAAATTGTTGCTGTCCTACAGGAACACCTAAACCCTGCACCACTGTTGATAGCAGAAAGATTTAAATTCCACAGGAGAACTCAGCATAAAGATGAGAGCAATGCTGAGTACCTTACGGAACTACGCAAGCTATCAAAGCAGTGCCAGTTCGGAGCAGGACTGGCAGATACCCTACGGGACAAATTTGTCTGTGGACTCCTGAGTGAAGGAACACAGAAGAAGTTACTCTCAGAGAAAGAGCTGACGCTAGATAAGGCTTTCAGCGTGGCAGTATCGTATGAAGCAGCAGCCAGGGGAGCTGCAGAAATTCAACAAAAACCACAGGAATACGGCACCCACGAAATGACACGGGGATTTGCAAAATGTTATCGCTGCGGCAGAACTAACCATGACCAGAAGGACTGCTTGTCTAAAGACAAAATAAGCAGGCAATGCGGAAAGATGGGACACATTGCACGAGTTTGCAGGTCTGGGAAGAAGACCAGCGACAACAAAAAGGCTACTAAGGAACCGTACAAGAAAGTACAAAAGATGACGGACAGTAGTTCCGAAGACCAGATGAGCGATAGTGAATCCGGGAACAGGAGACTAAGCTGTCTCAAACTTCACAATGTAATCGCAAAAGAGGATCACCGAACCATTTGGGTCACCCTCACGATAGCAGGGTCCCAAGTTAAAATGGAATTGGATACAGGATCAGCGCTAACCGTCATGAATCGACGAGACTACAAGCGGCTATTTTCACACACACTTGAGAGAGACATCTATCATCTTGACGACGTATACGGGGCAAAAAGTATACCCCAGAGGAAAAATAAGGGTGCCTGTCGAATACAACGGCAAGAAAATACGGAAATTGTATCTCTACATACTGCCAAATGGTGGACCACCATTATTGGGACGGGAATGGATCAGGAAGATAAACTTAGATTGGCACTCCATTCATGCAATGACGGTGGACGGTAAAAAAGATGAAGACGTCACTCCTGGACGATTGTCAACAATCTTAGCTAACGCCAAAGAGGTATTTCAACAAGAACTGGGCACGCTTAAAGGCGTAACCGCCTCGATAAAAATAGAAGAGAATGCAGTTCCCAAGTTTTTCAAAGCAAGACCGGTACCATATGCAATTCGCCCAGCCGTCGAGGCAGAGCTGGAGAATCTGGAGAAGGCAGGCGTGTTGTCTAAGGTCGACTGGAGCGAGTGGGCGACACCCATCGTTCCTGTCATGAAGAAAACGTTAAGCAATAAGTCCGGGGAGCCAAGGAAGATTCGCATCTGTGGGGATTTCAAGGTGACGGTGAACCCAGTCCTTCACACAGTACAATATCCTCTTCCAAGGATAGAAGACACCTTCGCCTCACTGTCTGGAGGGAAGCGTTTTACAAAAATTGACCTAGCACAAGCATATTTGCAGATGGAGGTTGAAGAGTCCTCTAGGAAGTATCTCACGATAAACACTCACAAAGGTCTTTACCAATATCATCGATTGGTATTCGGAGTAGCATCGGCTCCGGCGATATGGCAAAGAGCGATGGAACAAGTCCTGCAAGGGATTCCGGGGACTCAGTGTTACTTGGACGACATCCTTGTGACAGGTGAAGATGACAGTGAACAGCTTAACAACCTAGAACAGGTGCTCACTAGGCTACGGGAACATGGGCTGCGAGCCAACCGCCCCAAGTGCGAATTTTTTAAGAAACAGATATCGTATTGTGGCCACGTGATTGATGAAGAGGGGTTACATAAGTCCCCTGGCAAAATTGAAACGGTTGTTAAGGCCCCAGCGCCTGAAAATGTGTCGCAACTGAGGTCATTCCTCGGATTGGTGAATTACTACCATAAGTTTTTGCCGAATTTGTCGACAATTCTGCACCCACTGAACGCCCTGCTACGAACGGGGGTAGCATGGAAATGGAGCGATGATTGTAAGCGGGCCTTTCAGAAGAGTAAGGACTTAATCACTTCAAGGGAAGTATTGGCTCACTACAACCCAGCACTGCCGATCAGACTGGCGTGTGATGCGTCTCCCTACGGCATTGGGGCGGTACTGTCACATAAATTCCTTGATGGTTTAGAGAGGCCGATAGCTTTTGCGTCACGCTCGTTAACTTCTGCCGAGCGTACCTACGCCCAGATTGACAGAGAGGCCCTCAGCCTAGTGTGGGGGGTGAAGAAGTTCAATCACTACCTGCACGGTCAAAAATTTACTCTACTAACCGATCATCATCCTCTTGTCTCCATTTTCAACCCTCAGAAGGGCGTACCGATAATGACAGCACAACGGCTGCAGAGGTGGTCCCTTTTCCTAGGGGCACACCAATATGACATCGAGTACAAAGGAACTAAACAGCATGGGAGTGCTGATGGATTGTCACGCCTACCGTTGCCGACGGTGGAAGAAGAAGACCTTGCAGTGGATCCAATGGAGTTATTCCACTCAACCATAGTCGAATGTCTCCCTGTGACGAATGCAAACATAGAAAAGGAAACACGGAATGACCCGACACTATCAGGGGTCTATTATTTAACGGTGAAGGGATGGCCAGCACATGGCGAACCACTGCTGCCAGCATTCTCGCCGAGAAGAGAATAGCTGTCAGTGTGCAGAGGAACCTTGATGTGTGGATCCAGAGTAGTAATTCCACCTAAGTTGATGGATAGAGTGCTCAATGAGCTTCATGAGGGTCATCTGGGTGGGGTTAAAATGAAGAACTTAGCCAGAGCGTTTGTGTGGTGGCCGGGAATCGATAGAGAAATCGAAGAGATGACCAAGAGCTGTGCAGGATGCCAGAAGGTCCAAAACGCCCCACCACAAGCTCCTCTGCATCCATGGGAGTGGCCCTCATCTCCATGGCAAAGGGTGCACATTGATTTTGTTGTTCCCTTCATGGACTCGATGTTTTTAATTGCGGTGGATGCACATTCAAAGTGGCCAGAGGTAATAAAAATGTCCTCAACCACCACGGAAAAAACTATCACAGTTTTACGAACCATATTCGCCAGGAATGGGCTGCCTGAACAGATTTGCTCTGACAATGGACCACAGTTTGTGTCTGAAGAGTTCCGGAGATTCTTAAAGAACAATGGTGTTAAGCATTACACATCTGCCCCATATCATCCAGCCACTAATGGATTGGCCGAGAGGTTTGTCCAAACATTCAAGAAGGCTATCAAGGCAACGTGTAATGAAGATATACCCCTACAACACAAGGTGGACAACTTCTTGTTTGCCTACCGGAATGCGACACATACGGTTACCAACCAAACTCCAGCCATGATGTTCTTCAATCGAAGACTACGATGCCGCTTGGATTTGGTTAAGCCAAACGTCCGAAGAGATGTGGAGAACAGGCAGTTTCAGAATATGAATGAAAGGGCGACCAGGAGTTTTAAGATAGGTCAACCAGTTTTGGCCCGGGACTACCGCACTGAGAAATGGCAGCCAGGAACGATTTGTACACGGCAAGGACCTCTCATGTATACCATGGACATTGGAGAGAGCATTGTAAGACGCCATGCTGACCAGATTCTAGAGTCACTGGAAAACGTCAACTCCACACCACGATCTGATACACCTGGTAATGAAATCGACGTACCAATTGCAGCTACCGCAGAACCGGTAATATTGGAAGCAGATGAACCAAACAACGACATTGATCCCAACTGAATAATGCCAGAAGAACCTGATACCCCAAAGAGGCGTTATCCAGACAGAATCAGGAAGCCTCCTCAAAGACTGAACTTATAATTGCTTAAACTTAACCAATGTATCTAGCAACCGTAATTGTGATTGTAATTAGTTATCATTTAGTTGTTAAATGAATGTTATGTACTGTTTATCTAAAAGGGGAGGAATTGTTGTGTATGTACCTTTAAGAGAATAACTGGTCTCAGACTGCAGTACCGGCAGTGACCACCCCTGTATAAAAGGCGCTTGTGAGCCTCTGTTGTTTCAGTTTCACTGTTGACTTCCATCAGTAAAGACTTGTTTTGTTCAACTCCTGCTGTCCGTGTCTCAATCATTCACGGACGTAATAAATATGATAGCTTTAATTTCTTTTGTTAAATAGTCCCTTCGATGAAGTAACTGTTAAAAGTAACCTCTATAAGAATATGAGCAGATCCACAATGAGAAAAGACCATTCAGCCCACCAGGCTCCCCACCCCACCTCCTTCCCCCCACCGCCACGAGCCATACATACCTTATCAAACATGGAGTCTGCTTAACATAGTCAGTTATCTAAGGGAAGCAACTAAATCCAGGTAAATTTATAACATAAACTCTATGAAATTTCTCCCATTCCTCAAGAGTAATTGAGAGTTACATCCCACATATCATTCATCCAAGGCACAAAAAGCACATGAAGCATCATGTTCCATAGATTACTTGTTTATCTGTGTCTATCCTCAACCTTATAACTTTCAATTTTATTCTTAAAAATATATTTATTAAGCTCTTTTGTAAAGAAGTGAATCATCACAGCATTGATTTTTTTTAAATTCCATATTCTTCTAATTTCAAATTTTGCTTGATCTAGCTAATTTCGTGTTCTTGAATTCTGTGATTACAGACTAATTAAATAATCTCTTTACATTCTTATCCTCCCACCATTTTAAATTCTTGAATCATGGCCTCTCTCAATCTTCTTTTCTCCAGTAAAAACCAGTTCTGTTCTTTGAGCCTTTCTTCATAATTTAAAACCCTAAAACTCAAAGTCAAAGCCATCCATGTTGCTTTTCTCTGAACTCCCTCCAATGCATCAATAATAGTTACCAGGATTGCACTCAATATTCTAAAGGAGATCTTACTAATTATGCAGCAGAATATAAAAAAGCAATACTTTTCTTTGTGAAGAATTTTATTTTAAACAGAAATACTTGGAATAGCATAACAATGAAAACCAAACTAACACATCTTTCTGTTTGTTAAAAAATAAATGACCTACCATCAGCCTATTCAAAATTATATTACAGTTCATAGAGATTATGTTACAGATTTATCTGGCTAGTTGAATACTACCTTTGCTCCTCTTCAGTGAATGATGCTGTGCTTATCCTTTCTGCCTGAGTAAATTATTCTTCGATGTAATGTTTGCCAGAAGTGGGCTTTCTGAAAACACTTAATTCCAATAAGTTTTTCTATGACTTATTCTAAATCACTTAGTTCTTCTGACTGCCTTGATCACGGAGCAGTATTAATTTTCAATGTTAGTTTCTCTCAGAATAATGGCCTTTACATTGCTTTTCAATGGTTAATTTCATCTCCCACCATCATTTTGAAATGTCACTAAATGAATCAAGTGTGTTGTTTTTTAATTGTATTATTAGGATTTCTAACAATCTAGCATCAAATGATAAAGGAATAACAACTAGATTTAATTTAGCTTTTCACAACATTACATACAGCTAGCTGTCTTTAGTAGCTCTGCTATATTACAACCTCATTGCAGATTGATTTAAACTGTCTAGTCTGGATCTAACCAGTTGCTTAATTGCAATATTAATACAGCACTTAATACGGTTAAAGGAACATAATCAAATGGATATATCATTCTAATGCAATGCTAAATAAAGGAATGCATACGCAACATTTGATTGATAATTAAATCCCATAATTTAAATACACATTTTGATTGCTGAAAATGTAGTGACAGTGCAAATGAAACTGCCCGAAGTTGGAACTCATGCAAGAGCTCAGGTGTAGGGTAATTTCTGCTGCATTAATGGTAACTGCAGCAAGAGCAACTGCTAAAGGGAAAACTGAGCCTACACAGAACAATAGTATAACATGACGGTAGCCTAATCTACATGTCAAACCAACTAATGCTTACCACCACCTGCGTCATCCAAACTGCACCCGTGGTGGCGTGGCCCTTATCACCAAGTCACACCTTGGCCTCTGCCTCTGGCACGTTCTCCTCTTTTGAGCGTCTCGTCTTGTTCCACTCCATTAAAATCTTCTGTTGTCTACCATCCCACCCAAGCCCTACCCCCAATTTCTAACTGAGATATCCTCTCTCAGCCTGTGATTTTAATCTCTATTTTAATTCCCCTTTACCCTCTCTCCTCTGAAGTCACTGTGCCTTAACTGCAAAAGGACATGGCCTACTGAACGGGCGATTCCAGATCTTCAGCATCCGCGGTATTTTGCTTTTGCTGTACTGAATGGGCTGTTCCCTTGTGATGTCTCAACGGGACTTCAAATTCATGGTTTATATATGCCAAATTATGGTTGCTTGCACTTGACTGAAACCTGGATAGAAACTACCCATGCTCCATTTTATGTAGGACCGTAGATATAGGACATATTCATTCAGTCAGTCTGGGTTGGATTTGCAGCCAGGTCACATAGGTGAAAGGATAATGTTCCAACCTACTGTGCCATGGAGTCCCTCAACAAGAAATATCTTCAAAACATAGAAACATAGAAGATAGGAGCAGGAGTAGGCCATTCGGCCCCTCGAGCCTGCTCCGCCATTCAATGAGATCATGGATGATCATCCAAATTCAGTACCCTGTTCCTGCCTTCTCTCCATATCCCTTGATCCTTTTAGCCATAAGAAATATATCCAACTCCTTCTTGAATATATTTAATGAATTGGCCTCTACTGCCTTCTTTGGCAGAGAATTCCACAGGTTCACCACTCTCTGGGTGAAGAAATTCCTCCTCATCTCTGTCCTAAATGGCCTACCCCTTATCCTTAGACTGTGACCCCTGGTTCTGGACTCCCCGGCCATCGGGAACATCCTTCCAGCATCTAGTCTGTCTAGTCCTGTTAGAATTTTATAAGTTTCAATGAGATCCCCTCTCATTCTTCTAAACTCCAGCAAATACAAGCCCAATCGACCCAATCTCTCCTCATACGTCATTCCTGCCATCCCAGGTATCAGACTGGTGAATCTTCGCTGCACTCCTTCCATGGCAAGAACATCCTTCCTCAGATAAGCAACCAAAACTGCACACAATACTCAAGATGTGGCCTCACCAAGGCCCTGTACAACTGCAGCAAGACATCCTTGTTCCTGTACTCAAACCCTCTCGCTACGAAGGCCAACATACCATTTGCCTTCTTAACCGCCTGCTGCACCTGCATGCTTACTTTTAGCGACTGGTGCACAAGGACGCCCAGGTCTCGTTGCACTTCCCCTTCTCCCAATCTATTGCCATTTAGATAATAATCTGCCTTCCTGTTTTTGACACCAAAGTGGATAACCTCGCATTTATCCACGTTATATTACATCTGCCATGCTTCTGCCCAATCACCTAACCTGTCCAAATCATACTGGAGTTTCTCGGCATCCTCCTCACAGCAAACACGCCCACCCAGCTTTGTGTCGTCTGCAAACTTGGAGATATTACATCTAGTTCCCTCGTCCAGATCATTAATATATATTGTGAATAGCTGGGGTCCAAGGACCGATCCCTGTGGTGCCCCACTAGTCACTGCCTGCCACTCGGAAAAAGAGCCATTTATTCCAACTCTTTGCTTTCTGTCTGCCAACCAGTTCTCTATCCAAGTCAATACCTTGCCCCCAATCCCATGTGCCTTAATTTTACACGCTAATCTCTAATGCGGGACCTTATCGAAAGCCTTTTGAAAATCCAAATACACCACATCCACTGGTTCTCCCTTATCTATTTTACCAGTTACATCCTCAAAAAATTCCAGTAGATTAGTCAAGCATGATTTACCGTTTGTAAAGCCATGTTGACTTTGTCCGATTCGGTCACTTTTTTCCAAGTGCTCTGCTATTACATCCTTTATAATGGACTCTAGCATTTTCCCCACTACCGATGTCAGGCTTACCAGTCTGTAATTCCCCGTTTTCTCTCTACCACCCTTTTAGAACACTGGGGTAACATTAGCTACCCACCAATCCATGGGCACTGTTCCAGAGTCTATCGAATTTTGGAAGATGATCAGCAATGCATCTACTATTTCTAGGGCCACTTACTTAAGTACCCTAGGATGTAGATTATCAGGCCCTGGGGATTTATCGGCCCTCAATCCCATCAATTTCCCTAACACCATTTCCCTACAAATAATGATTTCCATCAGTTCCTCCCTTTCATTAGTCCCTATGTTCCCCGACACCTTTGGGAGGTTATTTGTGTCCTCCTTTGTGAAGACAGAACAAAAGTATGTATTTAATTGGTCTGTCATTTCTTTGTTCCCCATTATAAATTCCCCTGATTCTGACTGCAAGGGACCTACGCGTGACTTCACCAGTCTTTTTCTCTTCACAATATCTATAAAAGCTTTTACAGTCAGTTTTTATGTTCTCTGCAAGCTTACTCTCATACTCTATTTTCACCCTCTTAATTAATCCCTTTGTCCTCCTTTGTTGGATCCTAAACTGCTCCCAATCCTCAGGTTTACTGCTTTTTCTGGCCAATTTATATGTCCTCTCCTTGGATCTTATGCTATCCCTAATTTCCCTTGTTAGCCACGGTTGAGTCACCTTTTTTGTTTTATTTTTGTGCCAAACTGGGGTGAACAAATTCTGTAGTTCATCCATGTGATCTTTGAATGTTTGCCATTGCCCATCCACTGTCAACCCTTTGAGTGACATTCCCCAATCAATCCTACCCAACTCACACCTCATACCATCGTAGTCTCCTTTATTTAAATTCAGGACCCTAGTCTCTGAGTCAACTATTTCACTCTCCATCTTAATGAAGAATTCTATCATATTATGATCGCTCTGACCCAAGGGGCCTCGCACAACAAGATTGCTAATTAATCCTTTCTCATTACATAATACCCAGTCTAAGATGGCCTGATCTCTAGTTGGTTCCTCGACATATTGGTCCAGGAAACCATCCCGTATACACTCCAGGAATTCCTCCTCCACAGTATTGTTACTAATTTGGTTAGCCCAATCTATATGTAGATTAAAGTCACCCGTGATAACTGCTGTGCCCTTTTTGAACGCTTCTCTAATTTCCCATTTAATGCCATCCCCGACCTCTGCATTACTGTTTGGAGGTCTATATACCACTCCCACTAACGTTTTCTGCCCCTTGTTATTTCTCAGTTCTACCCATACAGATTCCACATCATCAGAGCTAATATCCTTCCTTTCAATTGTGTTAATCCCCTCTTTAACCAGCAATGCTACCCCACCTCCTTTTCCTTTCTGCCTATCTTTCCTGAATATTGAATACCCCTGGATGTTGAGTTCCCAGCTTTGGCCACCCTGGAGCCATGTTTCCGTAATCCCAATCATATCATATTCGTTTACCTCTATTTGCGCAGCTAATTCATCCACCTTATTACGAATGCTCCTCGCATTCAGGCTTGTTTTTTTAATGCTCTTAGATCTTTTAGAATTATTATTTACTGTGCCCATGTTTGATTTAAATCCTTGGTTTCTCTGCCTGTCACTTTGTTTTTCTCCTTCCTGTCTTTTGCTTTTATCCTTGTTTTCCTTTCCTCTGTTTCCCCGCTCAGTTTCCCAACCCCCTGCCATTTTAGGTTAAACCCTCCCCCAGAGCACTAGCAAACACTCCCCCTGGGACATCGGTCCTGGCCCTGCCCAGGTGCAAACCGTCCGGTTTGAACTGGTCCCACCTCCCCCAGAACCGGTTCCAATGTCCCAGGAATTTGAATCCCTCCCCCTGGCACCATTCCTCTAGCCACGTATTCATCGGAAATATCCTTCTATTTCTACTCTGACGAGCACGTGGCACTGGTAGCAATCCTGAGATTACTACCTTTGAGTAAAACAAAAGCAAAATACTGCGGATGCTGGAAATCTGAAATAAAAACAGAAAATGCTGGAAATACTCAGCAGGTCAGACAGCATCTGTGGAAAGAGAAACAGAGTTAACGTTTCAGGTCAATGACCCTTCATCAGAATTGAAGAAATATTTTCAAACTGGCTCTTTTCATCACAAGTAGAAGTCTACGGGTGATAAAATGGGAGCTCAAAGAGATTGCAAACATAAAGCAGGATAAGGTTCTCCCAAAAGAACTACATGATGCAAAGGATAATGAGCAATAGTACATCTGAGAGAGAAGAAAAAGAGATCTTCTGATATAAATAAGCCTCAGGACAGTAAATGTCAGGGTAAGTGGTAGTACTGATAATTGTCCTGGGCCCTGGAACGAGAAAACATGCAGTTCAATTGCTTTTCAATGCCATAAATCAGGACATTTTCTCTGGGGGTAGGAGGAAAGGGCTACTAGATGTGGCCTTCATTATTGATGACTGCAGATAATAGGAACAGAGCTGAGCTAAGGTTTCACTTGTCCTATTGACTTTCACGGCAATTTTAATGGAATAGATCTGTGGTAAAGTTTGATGGCCTGACTCAAATTGGGCCGATGGAACTGGGCATGTGGACAGAGTGCGTTTCCTATTGGATCAATATGAAGTGACAAAGGTACTGAAGAAGGGCAATCCTTACTGAAAGAGGCTGTACAGCAGGAAGAGCCACTTGCAGAAATGGCAATAGAAACATTTGGGGGGAATTTTGCCAGCCCTGGGGAGGCGGGTATGGAGGCAGGACTGCCGGGAAAATGGCAGAAACTGGGAGCGGGTACCGAACCTGCTCCCAACCCGCCTCCGTGCCATCTTCCCAGGAAGAGGGTCCCCAACTCGAGCAGGGACCTGTCTCCTTGAGGCAGGAAGGGGATTAGAGCCAATTAACTACCTGTTAACAGTTTTGAGGCTTATCCCCATTTTACCCCTGCAAGTGTGGGCTTCCCAACGGCTGCGAACCTCACTAGGGTCAGCGAAGCAAGCAGTGGGTCTGCGGGGGTGAGAGGGATCGAAAAGTCCACTGTAGAGGTGAGTGATGGGTGCAAGTGTGGAGAGGTAAGTATGAGAGGTGAGTGTAAAGTGTTGGAAAAAGTTTCCCTACCTTTGCTTCTTCCTGCAGGCTTCAACCCTTGGGGATCCGGAGGTGCCTCATCTCAACGGCAGAGATGACAGAATGGCTGCTGCATTCTCAGATGATGCAGCCATCTGCTTTCTGCTGAGGAGAGAGGTTTTGGTGAGCCTTCTGTGCAAGGGCTCACCTTAAAACAGAGATTGTCAGTGTTTGACAGCTTCTCAAAGCTGTCAAACGCTGACAATTCATCTGTCAAAAAATTTGAGACAGATGAAACATCATACACTGATGTCCTCTGTCACCGGCTTTCCTTTAATTGGCCAGTAAGCCTGCAGGGCAGTCTTAACATGGTCAATCAAGGAAAAATAGTGTGGGTTGGTCAGACATCATTTTGGACGGGACTGAAACCCGAAAACCAGCAGTCCTGCCCCCAATGCGCCCCCATTGACAAAATCCAGCCCATTGGGGTAGATCTTGACTTTGTGCAATAGTATAAAATGGGTGATCGTGAGTCGGCAGCCCCTTTTACATCACCCCCGATTGTTATTTCCATTGACTCCAATGGAAATAAAATTTGGAAGAGATACAAAGCAGGGGGCGCTAAAGGGGCGCAAACGACATTTTGCCCAGGCGTGGTGCCACTAACGACTCCCACTAAATTCAGCGGGAGTTTAGTGGCGGCGGTAACCAGTAGCGCCCCGCTGCGCAGGCGATGTCATCGTCATCACCGTGCGCAGCGCCCGTTTTTGCCTCTCCTGCAAAATTGGCCCACGCCCCCTGAATCTGCGCCGGATGATGACAGCGACCAATTCAGGGGGCGGGAATGGAGCGGCAGGAGGCTGGCGGGGTGCTAGGTAAAGGGGAGGTGGCGGACGGGGAAAAAATTATCGTCCAACTTAATTTGGCATATATAAATCTTCTATTTGAAGTCCCGTTGAGACGTCACAAGGGCTGCTGGCATGGCACTCCGCTCCCCGCTGGTCCAGGTAGGGCCCTGCAGAGTTGTGGGCTTGGGCCCTCCCCTTTACTGAGAGGACGAGCCCTTCCATGCGGCAGCGCTACGTGGCCCAGTGCGTAGCGCTGCAGAACGCACCACCCCGATATACGGGGTTAGCATTCTAAGAAGGAAGTGGAATGCTTGAATTAGTGCTCCACCTCCCTCTTGGACTGCTAAAACTGAAGTTAGCGATTGCCGGTGCTATCTTTCGCCAGGCGCTAAATTTAGCACCCAGGCAATGTTAGCGACCCAAGATGCTGAGAGCTTGTTTCCCCCCTGGCTGGACTGTCTAGAACTATGGGCATAGTCTCAGGATAAGGGGTAGGCCATTTAAGACTGAGATGAGGAGGAATTTCTTCACTCAGAGATTGTGAATCTTTGGAATTCACTGTCCCAGAGGGCTGTGAATGCTGAGTCGTTGAGTATATTCAAGGCTGAGATAGATAGATTTTTGGACTCTAGGGGAATCAGGGAGATCAGGTGAGAAAGTGGAATTGAGGTCGATGATCAGCCATGATCTTATTGAATGGCGGAGTAGGCTCGAGGGGCCGTATGGCTTACACCAGCTCCTATTTCTTATGTTCTTATGTTCTAATTAATTTTTCTCCCATGATGTTAAATGTAAGTATTGTAACTGGAAGTAAATTAATTTAATATGGTCCATTGTTTATTTATGGAGTTGTCATTTTAAATGTAATTTTATGCATAAGGAGTGAATCAAAATTGAAATGCTAGTGAATAAAATCTGACAGTTCTTGTTTGATCAGCTTTCCTGAGACTCTGGAAATGTAACCTTAAGGCTACAGAAAATAATGAGTTTACCACCAAACTGTAATCACAGAAGTGCCAGAGTTGTTAATATCTGTCACACATTGGCAGAAAGAACCCATCAGAGAACGCTAGTTATTTTGTTCAGGTCCCTCAGGTTTTAAATCAAACTAAGAAATGCTCAAGCAGCCACTTTGACTAGTTCAGTTGCAAGTAAATCCTTTTATTTTGCCAGTTTACTCTTTAAGCTTTCATTGTTTCAGTGCCAGTGCTATTTAAATGTTATGCCATGGGTCTCAATGTGATGTATCTGCCTGCGAAGTTAGTGATGACATTTAATCAAAATGGTGCATCTTTCAGTGATTTTTGGGGTGGTGGGGGGGGGAAGCAAAAAAAAAACACGTGGTTCTTTCTGGAATTACTCTTATCCGGAAAAGTATGTTTTCCATTGTTGCTAATTGGACCCTGAGCTACTGCATGGGAATATAGTTCATGCAAACCATGTGATTAAAATGGACAAAAGCTATAAAGCACAAGTTGGTTACTTTCTGAAAGTGACAGCAAAGTCTGTTTGATAGTTGGCAGAAATCTCAGTCTGCTTAAAGAAAGTACTGAGTAGCAGGATTTGATTCTCCCAGAGAGTATTGCATATGTGGAATAGACTCTCAGATAAACCGATTGCTTGCTGCATTGATTAACACATTTAAAAAGAAAAACTGGCTAAATACCTGGCTCTGAACAGGTTAGAAGGCTACATTTTGTTTGCCACTCCAAGCCTTCTATCTCTTCCTTCTTTCTCTTGCCCCCTCTTGGGTTCTTCTCTCCTGTGTCCCTCCCCTTCCTGTCCTTCAGTCATGCCGCCTTTTATTTCTCCCATCTTGAGTATTTTGCTTCCTCCAATCCCTACCACAACCCATTAAAACTCTGCCGTCTTCCTTCTCTCTTCCCTCCAGAATATCCATTCACTCGCAATCAAGACCCCTATGACCTTACTGTGGATGACGGCATTAACATCCTGGCTTTGACAAACTATATATTTTCAGTGACTCGGGGTTCACTCGGTTAATCCCGGGAATGAGGGGGTGGTCATATGAGGAGAGGTTGAGTAGATTGGGACTCTACTCATTGGAGTTCAGAAGAATGAGAGGCGATCTTATTGAAACATATAAGATTGTGAAGGGGCTTGATCGGGTGGATGCGGTGAGGATGTTCCCAATGATGGGTGAAACTAGAACTAGGGGGCATAATCTTAAAATAAGGGGCTGCTCTTTCAAAACTGAGATGAGGAGAAACTTCTTCACTCAGAGGGTGGTAGGTTTGTGGAATTTGCTGCCCCAGAAAGCTGTGGAAGCTACATCATTAAATAAATTTAAAACAGAAATAGATAGTTTCCTAGAAGTAAAGGGAATTAAGGGTTACGGGGAGCGGGCAGGAAATTGGACATGAGTCTAGGTTCGGAATGGTCATGGCCCTGTGGGTAGTGGAGCGGGCCCAGGGGCCATGTAGCCTGGTTCTGTTCCTACTTCTTGTGTTCTAATTCTGTGTTAGATTTCAGGAGATGGTTTTATTCCTGTTCCTGGCTGGGGTGGAGATCGCCTTTACAGAAGGTAAGTACTGTAGAAAATATAGGGACAGAGTGATCTCCTGGAAGAGTTTCGATCGCCTAGATGGGTCGGAGAGGAATTTCCCAGATTTTTTCTCCCAAATTGGTCATTGGGTTTTTTATCTGGTTTTTCGCCTCTCCTGGGAGATCACATGGGTTCGGGTGGGATGGAGAGTGATAGAAGATTTGAGGTTAGGATCAGATCAGCCATGATCTTATTGAATGGTGGAGCAGGCTCGAGGGGCCGATTGGCCTACTCCTGCTCCTATTTCTTATGTTCTTATGTTCTTATGACTTGCTCCATAATTGATTTTGCACTGTGCATTATTTTGATTTCATATTTCTGCACCCAGCACCTCTTGCTAGATTTCTTAGCTCAAACTATTAACTTGTAACTGTTGATCAAGGGACTTTATTAATAGTTCATGCCCTAGAAATCCAATAAAGCCTGAAAACAGGCAGTGCCACCGCTGGGCGAGGTTTGCGCGCGGCAGTAAAAAGATCGCAGGCAGCACTGTTACTTTGGTTCTGCCTGCTGATTTGAATGATTGCAGCGCACAGCCTAGCGTGGAACGTGCTGCTTTAGGCTGTGCACTCAATGGCCCAATGTAGCGTGGCCGTTGTTGTGTATGTACCTTTAAGGGAATAACTGGTCTCAGACTGCAGTACCGGCAGTGACCACCCCTGTATAAAAGGCCCTAGCAGGCTTCTGTAGTTTCAGTTTCCAGGTTGACTCCATTCAGTAAAGACTTGTTATAATCAACTCCTGCAGTCTGTGTCTCAATTATACACGGACATAATACTGGCGACGAGTAAGAAACGAACTTACCTGCAACTCGGCAGCACCTCAGACGACGTTATTGAAGGTCGAAGCCAGAAGAAAGAAAAAAAAAGAATCCAAAGAAACTCGAGAAACGGGCGTCGACCGTGGGCAACCACCCTCCAAATCAACGAATTGAAAAGTGCAGGAGAGACTGTCGAGAGCCAGGCTTGGTTCTCCAGTCTGTGGTTTCCCAGCTAATCGGGCTGGTGGCAGGTAGTGCACTGATCCTTCCTGGGCTGCGGCGGGCTAGAGCTCGATCGGGTGGCTCTGCAACGGGGCCGGGCAGCGAGTCGGGAAGCAAAGAGAGAGAGAGAGGGTGGAGCACACAGGGCGCGGCCGGTGCTTCGAAGCTGGGCAGCATTCAGACCTAAGAAGAGGGAGGGAAGTGTCCCAGAGGGTCCGCTTCATGACGGGAACAGTTCTTCAATTAACGGAGCAAATATTGAAGCGCGATAGAAAAATAAAAATACCACGGAGAGCGGCGTTGGCAGCAGCGATCGGGGAGGCGCGAAGACCATAGGGCGTCGCCATTACAGGATAGTAAAATAAATATAATCGCCAGCAACAGCGTTGGCAGCAGCGGCAGCGGCGGGAAAGCGCAGGAGGCGCCATCTTAACTCGGCGGGTAAGAAAGAAACGCGCGGGAGGCGCCATTTTGATCCATCGGGGATGAAGGCAAAGCGCGGGAGGTGCCATCTTAGATTTTCAAGATGCCAAAGACTGGCGATATCACTGCCTTCGATAATGCAATAGAAGACTGGACCACGTATGTGGAAAGAGTCGAGGTATATTGCGAGGCAAACGAAATAGCCGATGAGAAACAGGCATCGGTATTGCTAAATTTAATGGGCGCAAGAACGTACGGCCTATTGCGGGACCTGATTACTCCAGCCAAACCGAAGGCGAAGAGTTTTAACGAAATTGTTGCTATCCAACAGGAACACCTAAATCCTACACCGCTGCTGATAGCAGAAAGATTTAAATTCCACAGGAGAAATCAGCATTAAAATGAGAGCAATGCTGATTACCTTACGGAACTACGCAAGCTATCAAAGCACTGCCAGTTCGGAGCAGGACTGATAGATACCTTACGGGACAAATTTGTCTGTGGACTCCTGAGTGAAGGAACCCAGAAGAGGTTACTCTCAGATAAAGAGCTGACACTAGATAAGGCTTTCAGCGTGGCAGTATCATACAAAGCAGCAGCAAGGGGAGCTGCGGAAATACAACACAAGCCACAGGAATACGGCACCCACGAAATGACACAGGGATTTGCAAAATGTTATCGCTGCGGCAGAACAAACCATGACCAGAAGGACTGCTGGTCCAAGGACAAAATATGCAGGCAATGCGGAAAGATGGGACACATTGCATGAGTTTGCAGGTCTGGGAAGAAGACCAACGACAACAAAAAGGCTACTAAGGAACCGTACAGGAAAGTACAAAAGATGACGGACAGTAGTTCCGAAGACCAGATGAGCGATAGTGAATCCGGGAACAAGAGACTAAGCTCTCTCAAACTTCACAACGTAATCGCAAAAGAGGATCACCGAACCATTTGGGTCACCCTCACGATAGCAGGGTCCCAAGTCAAAATGGAATTGGACACAGGATCAGCTCTAACCGTCATAAATCGATGAGACTACGAGCGGCTATTCTCACACATACCCTTGAGAGAGACATCCATTGTCTTGAGGACGTATACGGGGCAAAAAGTATACCCCAGAGGAAAAATAAGGGTGCCTGTCGAATACAACGGCAAGAAAATACGGAAATTGTATCTCTACATTCTGCAAGATGGTGGACCACCGTTATTGGGATGTGAATGGATCAGAAAGATAAGTTTAGACTGGCACTCCATTCAGGCACTGACGGTGGCTGGTAAAAAGGATGACGACGTCACTCCTGGACGATTGTCAAC
The DNA here is from genome assembly GCF_052327205.1 of Somniosus microcephalus. Classification (NCBI taxonomy): domain Eukaryota; kingdom Metazoa; phylum Chordata; class Chondrichthyes; order Squaliformes; family Somniosidae; genus Somniosus; species Somniosus microcephalus. The sequence continues at coordinate 29,298,465 of NC_141010.1, forward strand.
AATCTGAGCTGACGCCAAAGAGGTATTTCAACAAGAACTGGGCACTCTTAAAGGCGTAACCGCCTCGATAAAAATAGAGAATGCAATTCCCAAGTTTTTCAAAGCAAGACCAGTACCATATGCAATTCGCCCAGCCGTCGAGGCAGAGCTGGAGAATCTGGAGAATGCAGGCGTGTTATCTAATGTAGACTGGAGCGAGTGGGCGACACCCATTGTTCCTGTCATGAAGAAAACGTTAAACAATAAGTCTGAGGAGCCAAGGAATGTTCGCATCTGTGGGGACTTCAAGGTGACGGTGAACCCAATCCTTCACACAGTACAATATCCTCTTCCAAGGATAGAAGATATCTTCGCCTCACTATCTGGAGGGAAGCGTTTTACAAAAATTGACCTAGCACAAGCATATTTGCAGATGGAGGTTGAAGAATCCTCTAGGAAGTATCTCACGATAAACACTCACAAAGGTCTTTACCAGTATAATCGACTGGTATTCGGAGTAGCATCAGCCCCAGCGATATGGCAAAGAGCGATGGAACAAGTCCTGCAAGGGATTCCGGGGACTCAGTGTTACTTGGACGACATCCTAGCGGCAGGTGAAGATGACAGTGAACACCTTGCCAACATAGAGCAGGTGCTCACTAGACTACGTGAACATGGGCTACGAGCCAATCGCCCCAAGTGCGAGTTTTTTAAGAAACAGATATCGTATTGTGGCCACGTGATTGATGAAGAGGGGTTGCATAAGTCCCCTGACAAAATTGAAGCTGTAGTTAGGGCTCCAGCGCCTGAAAATGTGTCGCAACTGAGGTCATTCCTCGGATTGGTGAATTACTACCATATGTTTTTGCCGAATTTGTCCACAATTCTGCATCCACTGAACGCCCTACTGCGAACGGGAGTAGCATGGAAATGGAGCAATGAATGTAAGCGGGCCTTTCAGAAGAGTAAGGACCTAATCACTTCAAGAGAAGTATTGGCTCACTACAACCCATCACTACCGATAAGACTGGCGTGTGATGCGTCTCCCTACGGCATTGGGGCGGTACTGTCACATAAATTCCTTGATGGTTCAGAGAGGCCGATAGCTTTTGCGTCACGCTCGTTAACTTCAGCCAAGCGTAACTACGCCCAGATTGACAGAGAGGCCCTCAGCCTGGTGTGGGGGGTGAAGAATTTCAATCACTACCTGCACGGTCAGAAATTTACTGTACTAACTGATCATCAACCTCTCGTCTCCATTTTCAACCCTCAGAAGGGCATACCGATAATGACAGCACAACGGCTACAGAGGTGGTCCCTTTTCCTAGGGGCACACCAATATGACATTGAGTACAAAGGAACTAAACAGCATGGGAATGCTGATGGATTGTCGCGCCTACCGTTGCCGACGGTGGAAGAAGAACTGGCAGTGGATCCAGTGGAGTTATTCCACTCGAGAATAGTCGAATATCTCACTGTGACGAATGCAAACATAGAAAAGGAAACACGAAATGACCCGACACTCTCCTGGGTCTATGATTTAACGGTGAAGGGATGGCCAGCACATGGCGAAAAAAAGCTCCCAGCATTCTCGCCGAGAAGAGAACAGCTGTCAGTGTGCAGAGGAACCTTGATGTGTGGATCCAGAGTAGTAATTCCACCCAAATTGAAGGATAGAGTGCTCAATGAGCTTCATGAGGGTCATCTGGGAGGGGTAAAAATGAAGAACTTAGCCAGAGCGTTTGTGTGATGGCCGGCAATCGATAGAGTTATCGAAGAAATGACCAAGAGCTGTACAGGATGCCAGAAGGTCCAAAACGCCCCACCACAAGCCCCTCTACATCCATGGGAGTGGCCCTCATCTCCATGGCAAAGGGTGCACATTGATTTTGCTGGTCCCTTTATGGACTCGATGTTTTTAATTGCGGTGGATGCACATTCAAAGTGGCCAGAGGTAATAAAAATGTCCTCAACCACCACAGAAAAAACTATCACAGTCTTACGAACCATATTCGCCAGGAATGGGCTGCCTGAACAGGTTTGCTCTGCCAATGGACCACAGTTTGTGTCTGAAGAGTTCCGGAGATTCTTAAAGAACGATGGTGTTAAACATTACACATCCGCCCCATATCATCCAGCCACTAATGGATTGGCTGAGAGGTTTGTTCAAACATTCAAGAAGGCTATCAAGGTAATGTGTAATGAAGATATACCCCTACAACACAAGGTGGATAACTTCTTGTTTGCCTACCGGAATGCGACACATGCGGTTACCAACCAAACTCCAGCCATGATGTTCTTCAATCGAAGACTACGATGCCGCTTGTGTAGTGTATGTACCCGTCTATTTTTAAGGGAACTATTGAATGTAACCGTTCACCTTTAAGGGAACTACTTTAGGTGTGGCACTATTTGTTTGGCTTCTGTATACTGTAATACCGATAGTGACCACACCAGTATATAAGTGTTGTAGCAGGATTGCTGGGGCAGATTCGCCCGGACCTTCGAATAGTAAAGACCTGTTGTTTGTTACTTCTGAAGTCTGTGTATTTATTAACTGCACAACCCACAGACTTTACAGTGGCGACGAGTCCGATCGTACCCTGCGGCAAGATTACCAAAGCAAGAAGAGCGTCGAAGAGAGGCAACCGCCCTCGTCGTGCTGCTGGAAGAAAACACGAGGCTGCAGCAGGAGAAAGGTGGAAGACTTTAGCAACAAAAGCTTCCATTAGCAACAGGCACTGACTACCCTTCTACCACGGTGCGGAGTGAGCCGATCAGCAGGGAACAAGGCGGCCGAAGAGACTGTGAGTAGGGGAAGGTGTAGAAGTATCCGGAGGATAAGGGCAGAGCACTCGACCTCGGTCGAGGGGGAGCTGTGCCGGCCAAAAGTCGGGTCCAACGGCGTCGGGTGACAGCCGGACCGCGATCGGCGGGAAAAATCCGGGCAGCGACCGCAGCCACGAAGCGCTGAGCCTGTGAGTAGGCGCGGGAAGAGAAACCCAGCCGCAGCCGGGGAGGGAAACACCGGTCTGCGAGAGGGCTGGGGAGGCGAACGGGAACCGTGCGGGTGAGAGCCAGGTGTGGAGAGAGAGACTGCGAGGAGCCGGTCCAGCGGCTGAGCTGTTCTCCACCAACGGGGTACTCAGAGCCGGCAAAACCGAACGTGCGGGAGTGGGTGAGAGACACAGCCGAAAACGGGGTGAGAGACTGCGCGAGAGCCAGTCCAGCGGCTGAACTGTTCTCCACCAACGGGGTACCCAGGGCCGGTAGCACCGAACGTGCGGGTGAGAGAGCGACAGAGCCGGGTACGGAGAGAGAGACTGCGCGAGAGCCAGTCCAGCGGCTGAACTGTCCTCCGTTAACGGGGTGTACCCAGCGCCGGTTGGGCCGTGCGGGCGGGAGGAAAAGACATAGCCGAGTAAGGGGAGCTGTGCGGAAGCCAGCCAGCGGCTGAACCTGTCCGCTGTGGGGGAAGCGTACCCCTTCCACCGGGAAGAAACGCGGGAAGCCGCCATTAGGCGGGGAAGACGCCAGAAGCGGGGAACCGCCATTGAAGTGGGCGGGGCGAGAAAGGAAGAGCGGGAAACCGCCATTTTCACGGGAAAACCGCCATCTTGCTTGACATACCGCCATTGAAGTGGGCGGGGAGAGAAGGAAAGAGCAGGAAACCGCCGATTTCGCGGGAAAACCGCCATCTTAGAAACAAACAAATAAATAAGAATACTTAAAGAAATACTGGTGCTGCTCCCAAGGGAAGAAAAATGCCTAAGCGAGGGAATATTAACAACTTTAATTCGGAAATAGAAGACTGGGCCACGTACGTGGAACGCATAGAGATCTATTGCGAAGCCAACAAAATAGAGGAAGACGACAAGGCGATAACATTGCTAAACTCGATGGGGGCAAAAACAGACGGGCTCTTGAAGCATCTAATAGCACCAAATAAAGCAGCGGAGCAGACCTTCGAAGAGATTGTGGCTGTGCTGAAGGACCATTTGAACCCCACACCACTGATGCTGGCTGAACGATTCAAATTCTACGCAAGAACGCAGAAGAAAGACGAAAGCAATGCGGAATACTTGGTCAAACTGCGTAGGCTAGCGAAATACTGCCAGTTCGGAGGGAACCTGACAGAAGCGCTGCGGGACAAGTTCGTATGCGGATTGTCCAAAGAAGGGACGCAGAAGCGACTACTGGAAGAGAACGACCTCACACTGGACAGGGCTGTCCTTATAGCTGCATCGCACGAAGCCGCAGCGAAAGGAACGGCGGAAATGCAACTAAAGGCGGCGGCACTTGGGGTGGACCAAATTACTTCAAGCACAACAAAATGCTACCGTTGTGGGAAGACCACGCATGACCAGAATCAATGCTGGTTTAAGAACCAAGAGTGTAGGAAATGTGGCAAACTGGGTCACATCGCGAAGGTATGCCGGTCCGGGAAAAAGACCAATAATCAAAGGAAGCCACCACAAGAAAAGTACAACAAGGTACACAAGGTGGCTGAGAAGAGTTCAGACGAACAGAATTCAGACTCAGACCCAAACAACCAGGAGCTGGGTAGTCTGAGAATCCACAATGTGGGTAAAGAAACGGATCTACAGGCCATCTGGGTCATACTAAAAATAGCTGGAGTCCAAGTAAGAATGGAGCTGGACACTGGATCAGCTCTATCAGTCATCAACCGAAGGGACTACCACCGGCTATTCTCTCACATACCTTTAAGAAATACCAAGTTCGTATTACAGACATACACGGGGCATAACGTATACCCCGTGGGGAAAATAAGAGTCAAGGTGAAAGATAGGGGTAAAGAACACCCAAGAATGAACTTGTACGTATTACCTGAGGGAGGACCACCACTTCTAGGACGGGAGTGGATTAAGAAAATAGACATGGAATGGCATTACCTAAAAGCCATAATGAGGGAGGACTCGGTGCGAGCTATTAGCTCAGATTCTGAAATGGATGATGATAAGGCCAAGTCGAATATGGAAGACAAGGCTAAAAGGGACTTGCCGACGATGGGAAAGAAAATGAAGACATGCAGAAGGACTTATGGTACCAAGAAGAATAAAGCTGCAGAGCAGAACTCCAGGTTGACAGAGAATCCTGAGCCTGTTCAAGCAAAGGATTCATCCATGACGGAAGAACACCGAGCTCGGACGCAAACTTATGTCAAAGTACGACAACAATTGGAACAGTTGGGTGACCGTCTCGTACAAGAGATGAAAAATATGGAAAGGTTCTGGGACACCGAATGGGAGAACCTGGAAAGACTACAGAGACAGCTAGCTCAAGCAGAGAGCGACCATAGAGCCATCGTGGTCAAATACCAATCACATTCCCCTGATGCTGTTCAGGAACTAGAATATTTACAGAATGAACCAAAGAAAGAGGAATCTTCAGGGAGCCAGGATTTTATTCCAGTTCTTCTCTACGACTCCTTACAAGCAGAGTGTGAGAAGTTGAAAGAACAGTATGAACAGGCCCAGGCTACAATTCTGGAGGGGGTTAACTCGGCAGCCTCCGAAAAGCTAGTTTCAGTAGAAGCATATGAACAACTAAAGGTTGAACATGAGCAAGAAGTCCAAAGGATGCAGGAAATTCTTGATGAACTCAAGGCCAAGACAGACTCATCGATAGAAGCTCCATCCATAGATGAGCAATTAGAGGTGAAAATCATGGCAGAGCATGAAAGACAGGATGTCCAAGAACTTATAAAAACATTGAAGGACACCCAAGACAAGTATGAGGCGGCAATGACCGAGGTTCAACAACTTGAAGAACAGATTCAACTGGGAATCCTTTCAGTGGAAGAACAGGACACTGTAAGAATGGTCCCTGAACATGAACTAGAGAGCATCAGGGCGCAACTTTGCCGAGCGCTGAAAGCCAAAGTTCAAGAGGAACGTAAGGTGGAAGTATTGGAGAAAGAGGTGGATAAAATGGAGAAGACTCTGATCCACCGTGTTCCCAGGGAAGAGTTAACGGTCGGCCAACTCCTTCATATGCTGAAGGACAAGACTCGGCAAGGGGAACAATCTGAACACGAGCTTCAATCTTCAGGGGGAACGAGTTCGGAGCTCTCAAAAGTCACGGAGATAGCTGAGGTGGCAACACAAATTTTACAAGGATGCCAAAAGTACATTGAATCACGTCAAGGTGAACAGAAGAATGTGGAAACCGTTATTTCAGTAGAAGGGTTAAATAGCCTGATAACGCAATTACCGATGGAAAGGAAGGTATTGAACTCACAAATGAGGTCCGTCGTGAAGGAATGGCAGATAACCCAGGAAGAGCGGGATGAATATGAATGCATGAAGAAGGCTTTTCAAGAAAGATGTTTAGGGAAGGAACCACCGTCAGCTAACGTCCAGACGGGTGAGGAGGAAGAAGAAGTCTCTCTCGCTGGCCTAACTTAGGACGAACCTGAATATTACCATGACCTGTTGAGTGACACTGAATATTACGAGGATGTGGTCTGCCCAGCTTGTGATGAAAACTCTCAAAGTGCTGAAATCCGGATGAAGCACTTAAGGTCTAAGGAACATAGAGAGTTGGTGGCGCTACAGCTGGCAGCCGAGAAAGGAGCTCCGAGAGTTTCAAAAAGGCAGAAAAGAAAAAGAAGAAGCAGAAGATAATAACTGTCTAAAATATTAGCACTTCTACCATTCCAGGCGGGACATTACGAAAGGAGCTGAATTAGTTGAAAAACTGGAAAATGTCAAGACAGCCAGTTGGTTGTAAAAGTCCGCACTGCTGGTTCAACAGGACGAAGGTTCAAGCTGTTACGTCAAGAAAAAGGCTATGAAGGAGTCACGCTAGCCAGGTGAACCGGCTACACCAAAGAAATGTTGTTCGGAACGAGTCAAGATCAGAGGCTGAATCTATGAACTGTTTCCGCAGAGACTGAACCTGTGAACTGTTTCCACCGAGATTATATTTGTAAATTGTTTTATATGACATTGACTCCACCGAGATTATATCTGTAATTTGTTTTATAGGAATTTGAAGATATGTATGTTTAACGGGGACTCTGTAAGTAATAAGCTAAAAAGGGAGGATTGTAGTGTATGTACCCGTCTATCTTTAAGGGAACTATTGAATGTAACCGTTCACCTTTAAGGGAACTACTTTAGGAGTGGCACTATTTCTTTGGCTTCTGTATACTGTAATACCGATAGTGACCACACCAGTATATAAGTGTTGTGGCATGATTGCTGGGGCAGATTCGCCCAGACCTTCGAATAGTAAAGACCTGTTGTTTGTTACTTCTGAAGTCTGTGTATTTATTAACTGCACAACCCACAGACTTTACAGCTTGGATTTGGTTAAGCCAAACGTCAGAAGAGATGTGGAGAACAGGCAGTTTCAGAATATGAATGAAAGGCCGACCAGGAGTTTTAAGATAAGGCATTCTGGAGGGGGAGGGTGAACAGCCAGTGGTCGTGGTCCACATTGGTACCAACGACATAGGTAAAAAGAGGGATGAGGTCCTGCATCAAGAATTTAGGGAGCTAGGTAACAGATTAAAGAGCAGGACCTCAAAGGTTGTCATCTCTGGATTACTCCCAGTGCCACGTGCTAGTAAGTATAGGAATGGGAGGATAGAGCAGATGAGTGCGTGGCTAAAGAGTTGGTGTAGGGGGGAGGGTTTTACTTTCCTGGATCACTGGGCCTGCTTCTGGGAAAGGTGGGACTTGTACAAGTCGGACGGGTTGCACCTGAACCAGAGCGGGACAAATATCCTTGCGGGGAAGTTTGCTAGCACTGTTGGGGGGGGTTTAAACTAACTTGGCAGGGGGATGGGATACAGAGGGGAGCTGAAATAGGGGGGGATGTGCTGCCAATTATAGAGAAAAAAACAAGTCAGCTTGGTAGACAGGGCAAATATATAAGGGCAAGGCTGGATGGCATCTATTTTAATGCAAGGAGTCTTGCAAATAAGGTGGATGAACTGAAGGTGTTGATAAACACATGGGAGTATGATGTTGTTGCTATCACGGAGACATGGTTGAGGGAAGGGCAAGACTGGCAGCTCAATATTCCGGGGTACAGAATCTTCAGGCGAGACAGAGGGGGAGGTATAAGAGGAGGGGGTGTCGCAATATTAATTAAGGAGTCAATTACTGCAGTAAGGAGGGATGATATATTAGCAGGGTCTTCTAATGAGGCCATATGGGTGGAGCTTAAAAACAAAAAGGGGGCAAGCACTTTGCTGGGAGTGTACTATAGGCCTCCAAACAGTCAGGGGGAGATAGAGGAACAGATATGTAGGCAAATCTCAGAGAAATGTGCAAATAATAGGGTAATAATAATGGGGGATTTCAACTTCCCCAATATTAACTGGGATAGTCAGAGTGTGAAAGGCTCAGAGGGTGTAGAATTCTTAAGGTGCATCCAGGAGAGCTTTTTCAGCCGGCATGTAGAAAGTCCTACAAGAGAGGGGGCGGTACTGGACCTAATTCTAGGGAATGTGGCCGGCCAGGTGGAAAAAGTGCTAGTAGGTGAGCACTTTGGTGATAGTGACCATAATATGGTAAGATTTAAGGTGGTCATGGAAAAGGACAGGGATGGGCCGGAAATAAAGGTTCTAAATTGGGGGAAGGCCGATTTTAATAGGATAAGGCAGGATCTGGCCAAAATGGACTGGGATCAGCTACTTGTAGGAAAATCCGCATCGGAGCAATGGGAGGCTTTCAGAAGGGAGATTGAGATCATACAATGGCAACATGTTCCCGTAAAGGTCAAGGGTGGTTCCAAAAACCACAGGGAACCTTGGATGTCAGGGGATATACGAGAATGGATTAGGAAAAAAAGGAGGGCTTTTGGTAGATACAAAAGGCTAAAGACGGAGGAAGCCCTAGAGGAGTACAAAAAGTGCAGGGGGATACTTAAAAAAGAAATTAGGAGATCAAGGAGGGGCCATGAAATAACACTGGCGAGCAAAATAAAGGAAAATCCGAAGATGTTTTATAAGTATATTAAGGGTAAGAGGATAACTAGGGAAAAAATAGGGCCCATTAGGGACAAAAGTGGCAATCTGTGTGTGGAGCCGGAAGATGTAGGAGGGGTTCTAAATGAATTTTTTGCATCTGTTTTCACTATGGAGAAGGACGATGTAGACATAGAAATAGGGCGGGGGGACTGTGATATGCTCGAACATATTAACATCGAGAGGGAGGCGGTATTGGCGGTTTTAGCTGGCCTAAAAATGGATAAATCCCCAGGCCCGGATGAAATGTATCCCAGGCTGCTGTGTGAGGCAAAGGAGGAGATTGCGGGGGCTCTAACACATATATTCAGGACCTCTCTGGCCACAGGGGATGTGCCAGAGGACTGGAGAACCGCTAATGTAGTACCATTATTCAAGAAGGGTAGTAGGGAAAAACCGGGGAACTACAGGCCAGTGAGCCTAACATCAGTGGTAGGAAAATTATTGGAAAAAATCCTGAGGGACAAAATTTGTCTCCACTTGGAGAGGCAAGGATTAATCAGGGATAGTCAACATGGCTTTGTCAAGGGAAGATCATGTCTGACTAATTTGATTAAATTTTTTGAGGGGGTGACTAGGTGTGTGGATGAGGGTAACGCAGTGGATGTGGTATACATGGATTTCAGTAAGGCCTTCGATAAAGTCCCGCACAGGAGACTGGTCAAGAAGGTAAGAGCCCATGGAATCCAGGGTGCCTTGGCACATTGGATACAAAACTGGCTTAGTGGCAGAAGGCAGAGGGTGATGGTCGAAGGTTGTTTTTGTGACTGGAAGCCTGTGGCCAGTGGGGTACCACAGGGATCGGTGCTGGGTCCCTTGCTGTTTGTGGTCTACATTAATGACTTGGATATGAATGTAAAGGGTATGATCAGTAAGTTCGCGGATGATACAAAAATTGGTAGGGTGGTAAATAGCGAGGAGGGTAGCCTCAGTCTGCAGGACGATATAGATGGGTTGGTCAGATGGGCGGAACAGTGGCAAATGGAATTTAACCCGGAAAAGTGCGAGGTGATGCACTTTGGGGGGACTAACAAGGCAAAGGAATACACAATGAATGGAAAGACCCTAGGCAAGACGGAGGGTCAGAGGGATCTGGGTGTGCAAGTACACAGATCCCTGAAGGCGGCGGAACAGGTGGATAAGGTGGTAAAAAAGGCATATGGGATACTTGCCTTCATTAGCCGAGGCATTGAATATAAGAGCAAGGAGGTTATGATGGAGCTGTATAAAACACTGGTTAGGCCACAGCTGGAATACTGTGTGCAGTTCTGGTCGCCACACTACAGGAAGGATGTGATCGCGTTAGGGAGGGTGCAGAGGAGGTTCACCAGGATGGTACCAGGGCTGGAGCGCTTCAGCTATGAAGAGAGACTGGGCAGATTGGGTTTGTTTTCCTTGGAGCAGAGGAGGCTGAGGGGGGACATGATTGAGGTGTACAAAATTATGAGGGGCATAGATAGGATGGATGCTGAGGAGCTTTTTCCCTTAGTAGAGGGGTCAATAACTAGGGGGCATAGATTCAAGGTAAAGGGCGGGAGGTTTAGAGGGGATTTGAGAAAGAACTTTTTCATCCAGAGGGTGGTTGGAGTCTGGAACTCACTGCCTGAAAGGGTTGTGGAGGCAGAAACCCTCACAACATTTAAGAAGCATTTGGATGTGCACTTGAAATGCCATAGCATACAAGGCTACGGGCCAAATGCTGGAATATGGGATTAGATTAGACAGGGCTTGATGGCCGGCGCGGACACGATGGGCCGAAGGGCCTCTATCCGTGCTGTATTACTCTATGACTCTATGACTCTATGAGGTCAACCAGTTTTGGCCCGGGACTACCGCACAGAGAAATGGCAGCCAGGAACGATCTGTACACGGCAAGGACCTCTAATGTATACCGTGGACGTTGGAGAGAGCATTGTAAGACGCCATGCTGACCAGATTCTAGAGTCACTGGAAAAGGTCAACTCCACACCACGATCTGATACACCTGGCGATGAAACCGAAGTACCAATTGCATCTACCGCAGAATCGGTGATATTGGAAGCAGACGAACCAAACAACGACATTGATCCCGACTCAACCTTGCCAGAAGAACCTGATATCCCAAAGAGGCGTTATCCAGACAGAATTAGGAAGCCTCCTCAAAGGCTGAACTTATAATTGCTTAACTTCAACCAATGTATCTAGCAACCGGAATTGTAATTTTAATTCATTATTACTTAGTTGTTAAATGAATGTTATGTACTGTTTATCTAAAAGGGGAGGAATTGTTGTGTATGTACCTTTAAGGGAATAACCGGTCTCAGACTGCAGTACCGGCAGTGACCACCCCTGTATAAAAGGCCCTAGCAGGCTTCTGTAGTTTCAGTTTCCAGGTTGTCTCCATTCAGTAAAGACTTGTTATAATCAACTCCTGCAGTCCGTGTCTCAATTATACACGGACATAATAGCCGTAGCGTCCCTGGAGCAAGGCAGCCTTTTCTTAAAGCCAGACGGTCATTTTAGAAAGCAGTCTCAAGCCCTTAAAGGGGAACTGCCTACTAAAATAAGAAAAAGAAAAATCATTTAAAAGTCGGCAGTCTTCAGCACTTAAAACTGAACTGCCTTCTGCAAGTAAAAAAATGGTAAAAGTGCTTCAGCACTAGCACAAATGTTTCAACAGGCCAGGGAAAGGGCAACCAGGGTCTTGCACGTAGCACTCCAGCATTGTGCAGGGGGTCAACACTGGAAGAGAGGTCCTCTACCCACAGGGGTCCAGGAGGCCCTCCAGAAAGAAGGATGTGGGACCAGATCACTGAGACGGTCACTGCCAGCAGTGTTACCCCCCAGGACCTGGTTCCAGTGCCCAAAGAAGTTTTATGACCTCAGACCAATGGTCAATGTCAGTGAATGCATCTTCAAAAGCCATCTCCTACCAACTGCACCACTAGCCTCACACACTGCTCAATGCACGACCACCACCTCCCCCCCCATCATTCACCTACCAATGATCTCTCCCAAATACGAGGCACATCTCACATTCCTAGCTTCATCTCACCCCCTTGGAGGAGACGATGTTGGCTGTTCTTAGCAGGGGCATGGCTGAGCTCTTGGCCAGCGGTGGGGCTGAAAGGATAGAAGATGCTGGTATCCTTATACGTTATCCTTCTTTTCACATCCCACTTCCCCCTCATCCCACCGTCTCTTCTGATGTGCAAACTGCACATGGTGTAAGCATGCAGCTCTTGCTTGCCCGCCCTCCCCTCACCACAACCCTACCCTTGTGCCTTCCTCATTTCAGACACCCAAGAAATCCAGCCTGCTCAGCCAGTGATTGACCAAGAAGAGGGAGCAGAGAGTGATGCTGAAGAAGAAGAAGAAGAAGAAGAAACACCAGCATCTATTTCACTCTCCCAGCCACCAGCTCCTCGAGGTTGTCCTGCAAGGCTATCTGCAGTGTCCCCCATTGAAAGTCAGCAGCCTTCCACCAGCCATGCTGCAGCCACTGGGGTAGCACTGTGTGACATCACAGGGTAGGCAAAGGTACATGCAAAACAGTCACTAAGGTAATGCACAAGGGTGATTAGTTGATTTCTTCATGTCATTTTGGATGCCTATATAGATAAACTTTGATTGGAAAGTTTGCTCTGTGGTGGCTTTTAATTTCAGCATCATGGCCAAGAGGATGCTGTGATGGCCAGTAACAGAGGGAAGGCAAGGTGTGGGACAAATGTTGAAAGAGGAATTGGGGTTGTGGTCACTGGTACCACAGGTGGATGATTCCATCCCGGATACCCCAGCCAGAAAGAGGCTATCTGGGTTGCATCCTTTCTTCCACCTCCTCCTCTTCTGCTTCTTCCTCTTCCCTCTGTGAGCATCTTGTCCCCTTTGCTGCCTCTGCTTCATCTCCATGTGCTCCCCAGGACTGTGAGCAAGAGGTCATCTCAGAGGCAAAATACTGCGGATGCTGGAAATCTGAAATAAAAACAGAAAATGCTGGAAATACTCAGTAGGTCAGGCAGCATCTCAACCTGAAACGTTAGTTGTTTTTCTCTCCACAGATGCTGTCTGACTTGCTGAGTATTTCCAGCATTTTCTGACCTCTTAGAGGCCTTCCTTTACCATCCAAAGCCTTGCAAGTGTCCAGCAGCACTCCCTGCACAGTCTAACAACTTTTTTAATGTATTGCATAAAGCCACTACTTCAATAAAATATAAAAAAACCTTCCAAAAGCTGAAATCTGAACTTACCTGAAAGATGTGTGTGTCCCTTTAAGAAGCACTGACAGCATCTCTGCACTGCTGATATAAGCACGTTCTTCCGTGCGTGTTGTAGAGAGGGCATTATGGCATGTGGCGACTTCGAAAATAGCAGTCGTGGCGTCAAATCAGGTGTTGCATGCCGATTGATGTCACGCTCTGCTCATTTGAAGTTGAGAGGCCACGCTGGCAATGGCAGCGCTATGGCTCTCACCAAAATGGCAGCTGATGTGTCCCACGCCAGAAGCGGGCAGAAGCGAGGCGGCTGCCATTTTGTGAAGAAATACGGCCCAAACACACGGTGTTAAGGTAGGGAATTTCTAGGCCTATGTCTGTATCGCTGAAATGAAGCTTATTGATCGACTCACCTTCAGCAACCTTTTTTACGCAACGAGTGGTTAGGATTTGACATGCACTGCCTGATAGGGTGGTGGATACAGATTCAATAGCAGCCTTCAAAAAGGGAATTGGGTGAATACTTGAAGGAGAAAAATTTGCAGGGATATGGGGAAAGAGCGGGGAGTGGGACTAACTGGATTGCTCTTCGAATGAGCCAGTGCAGACTTGATGGGCCGAATGGCTTCCTCCTGTGATGAAATATTCTATGATTCTAACCTGTGTCGAACATTTTGAGGCACATTACATTGATGGCATGTGAGGTCAAAATCTGCAGAGCAAATCCACTAGTAAAAAGAAACAATGCATGTTATAAAGGAGTTGTAACGTTATTTTTATTGAATACAGTCACTATGCATAAATTTCTGCTCAGCAACATCTTGAAAAGAATTGGATATTATTAAACTTAACAAGTCAGAACAGAGAAGGTTTCTCATTGTCGTTCATTTGATTACTAATAAACGTACAATCATGCTGCTTTCTGCCAGAGTCCCTTGGCGTTCAAAAATAGAAAAGAATGCTTTAAATAAAACAGCGTATATAAGATGAGTCGGAAAAATGCACAGTTATTCCAGAAGTGGTGCCAAAAAATCATGTGTGTGACCAGAAGACATTTTATACCAAATCATACTCAGCAAACATGTGCATTTTCCATTAAAAAGTCATGCAACAGTTTTACCTGTCTTCTTGTTCTGCAGCAGTAATGCATTAATGTGAGGCTGTTGTGCATAATTCAAAACATAAAAGCTTGATTTTTCGGTAAATAAATCATCTTTTTATTACTGGTTTATTTTTTCCCATTGTTGCAAAGTTGCTGCCATGCATTAATATGTTAAAGAGCAACATTTTTACTAAAGTAAAGGTTAGTGTGAGCTTATAATCAATTTAATTGATGTTACATTGATCCAAATTTGGGCAAAGTACAGGTTCTTAGTGATATCATAACTATACAACAATTTCATGGATGAGAAACTTTTCTTTTAAACCATCTAATGCATGGCTCTGATGGAACATACCTGTGAGGTAAATTCAAGTACATGGAGATGGCATTTTTAGTGGCCATTATTTGTTGTGAAAATTGATTTTTGGAGGGATGGAGATGCCACCTTCTTAGGTGTTTGGATATTCAGATTTCTACAAAGTTCTGTCATCAGTTCATGAAAAATTAGATCATTTTTCAATCTGCTAGTCTATTTCCTATATTACAACACGTGAGAAGCTACTGCAGTTTGATATGCGTGGATATAATTTCTTCAGTTTTAACAGACACCAAAGAGTCCAAGTACATTTTTTTGTTAAATATAGTTCTCCCCAGTTTTAAGGTTGCCCCTCCCCCCCCACCCCCCACTGTTTCTCACCTCAATGGTGGTCTGGACTGCAGATTCCTATGTGATCACCAGCAATATCTCTGAAAATCGTGTTCTCCTGAGGAGCAAGGCTAATTCTGCCAACTCTAGCTCTTCATTGAGACATAGTTGCGGGTGATTCTTTGTTACACAAGGAGGCTAACTGTATAACCTACAAGCAACAAAAACATGAGTGTGATATTGTTGATAGGGGTAACAGGTTGTTAAAAAAAAGAGTATGCCACACTGGCACCCATTGACTATACTATTTACATAACTAAAGTGCTTAGAAATGTTAAACCTTTTTCTCCTTTCATATTAATTTTTTTGTGCGGGTATTTAATTTCCGGCACAGTCCAACAAAGCATTCTGGTGTGGACTGTTGTTATTTCCAAATGCCCCATAAGATATGGTGCTGCATTGGTTGAGGGGTCAATTTAATTGTGAAAGAATCTCAATGCTGTTCTATATTTAATGAATCCTCAAGGACATGGCATCCATTGGCCTTCTTCTCAAGTGTTCTTCTGAGAAGTATTTTGAAAGTAATTTATGAATAACATAGTTTTAAAAACTTACTATGAAATCTCGGCCTGTAAATCAGGGCTGCCACCTTGTTGCATTTCTGTGGAAAGTTGTCAAAAGAATCCATTTTGTCATGCAGTCTTAGCTCCCAGTATTCCCTCTACTCATCATTTTCAAAAGCTTTAAAAAAAAATCATTTTAAAAATATTATTATTTAAAAGTGTTGCATTTTTCCGATAAATTCGGAAGGATAAAGTTATTTTCCTGTAACAGCCTTGTCAAGAATGGAGGAACAAAACTCACAAGGCTAAGTCTAAATGTCAGTGAAGGCTGGGATTTAATCTTGTGACCATCAAGATTGAAGTACAGGGAAATGCCCAAAAGTATTAGGGTTAGAGGGTACCTCATTGAGTAAATATTTTATAATTCTATTTGAACACTGCACTAAACATATACATAAATGAAATATCAATGTAATAAATAAAGTTATAAGTAAATTCATTGGAATATATTGATTAATTTTTTTTTTTAAACATTGCATCTAATTGGTTTCCATTGAAATTAATTGCCACCTAGACATCTACTCAATGGCAAACTAAGGCATCTCTTGATATATATCATCAGCCGCCAGCTCTCTTCCAGTTCTAATTTCTCATTCAAACCTACTTTAAGCACATGCTTCTGATTAAAATTATTCAAATATCCACCCACTTTGCTAAAAGGTCCATCTGTTTTTCCTCTCCAAGCTGTGCTAAAATCTATTCCAGTGGCAGGCCTTGATGTTTGATACACTGCCAAATTTTCCTTTCAGTTTTAAACAGAGGCAAGAAAATCAAACGAAAAGTCGGATTACCTTGTACGATATTCTTATTCTTCAAGTGATAGTATCATAGGAACCTGCCTAGTCATCAGGATGCCCCTTGGACCCTCCTGTTCTTGCATGAATAAAGATCCAGGATCTGCATTAGCTCAGTTCTCGTCCCCCAATACGGTCTTAAAAATGACTTTTCCTTAAAAATACCTCAGCCATAAAATAACAATGAAACTGAGATTCGTTCTGGATTGCAAAGAGCCGACACAGATATGATGTGTCAAAAGGCCTCTTTCTGTAACATTCAACAATTCTTTGGCTTTAATTTGCTCATTGTTGAAGTGCTACCAATCAAAATAGCCCTATCACCATGTAATTACATGTATCCCTCCCGCTCCTAGGGAGATGAGACACTCTGCAGCTAGGTGCCACTCAACATCTTCAAAAAGTGAAGAAATGGACAGAGGTGCCCTTTCGAGGGTGGCTCAAGGATACCTTGTCCTGCCGAGGGCACCAAACTTGGATTGTCTGCAATCATAATCTTTCCAAAGAATCTACCAAGGAGGCATCACCAAGTCAAAGGGACTAGCTGAGCTGAGAATGCTTTAAAATGTCCGTAGACTGAAGAACAGGGCACCAGAGAAACAGTTTAGGTTGTGATTAAAAAGCTAACTTTCTGGGAGCTTACATGCTTGCTTAGGAAACATTTTCATTTAAATCTTCTCTTCCTACTGGCAAAGAAAAAGCAAATAGGAGGAAAACCTTCTGCAGCTGGACTACAAATAAGTTCTGACGGCTGCAGTATAAATTGACCGGTACTTTTAAGACCCTAGTCATACTCCAGCTGAGGTTGAAATCTGATCCCTTCATTGGTTAGTCACTCTGGGAGGTAGGGCAACCTGAACAGGTAATGCCTCAGGCAATTTGGAGGCTGATGATCAAGGGCACTGATAAAACAATTAGCCCCGAGCTGGGAATCCCACCACCTCTTCCTGAGATAGGAGGAGCTTTTTGCTGTTCCAGCCAGATGTGTGCAACATCTCAGCCCCTTCCCTAGCTGGACCAGTCCTGGATTTTTAAAGTCTCTTACTGTATTTAAGTGCTTTTACTTTCTTTTGGGCATTCCATTTTGTTCATTCTAAACTGTCAAGTCTGACTAGATCAGTTGAACAGATCACCAGTTGGGGAAAACACAATTTGGACAATTTTCACATCTGTTTACAACAAAAATGGATAATCATATTTCTTGCACTGCTTTGCATCTTTGGAATCAACAGAGACTATGGGCTGGATTTTGTGAATGGAGGTGAGTTGGAGGCGGGACAGCTGCTTGTCATGTCAATGTCCCGCCTCCATCCTCACCTGACCAACCAGAGGGATTTTCCCCTGATTGAGCTTGTTAAGCCCGCCCTGTGGGCTCAGCAGGCCAATTAGGGAGGAAGTCACTGACAGATCATGTCAACGTCAGACGTGCTATCTGTCAAGACTTCTTCAAAGAAGAAATGTCAGCGTTTGACAGCTCTGTGAAGCTGTTAAACACTGACATTCTCTTTAGTTTGATGAGTCCTAGGCCTAGAAATTGGGTTGGGGCGCCAAAGCGGCGCAAAAATCGCCTGAGCGCAGGATTTAGCGCAGCGATCGGAGTAATACCAATTGCCAGAAATTCAGTTTCAGTGCTCCTCGAGGGACACGGGGCGAGGCTCGAGGCGCTCCGCGTCCCTCTTGGGGCGCTGAAACTGATTATCGCAGCGCAACGTGCCGCAGTGCCACATGCTGCGGCACGGCACGCTGCGGTACTGCAGGCCTTCCTCCCACTGTTAAGGGGGAGGTGCCTGCAACAGCGCGATCCCCGCTCGCGAGTGCCGGCAAATGAGCCCGGCACCAAGGAGAAGTGCCGGGCTCTCGGGAAACAGCCGGCAATGCCGCGGGGGGGGGGGGTGTTAGGAGGCCGGGAACGGAGGTGCTGGCAGGCGGCCGCCGAAAAAGCGGCCGCCCCGCACCTCCACCTTAACTTGCGCCGCTGCCGGCACAGTAAGGCCCCGTGAACCGGGCGCGGGTAGCGAATGGCGCAACTGTGGCGTTCGCTACCAAATATCGCGAACGGGGCACGAATGGGGCGCTGCGCACACCGATGACGTCATCGGTGGCGGTGCAGCGCAACAGGCTAACGCCACCATTAGCGCCCCTCCTGAATATCGCGGGAGGTGCAGCCAGTGGCGCTACAGCCACTGCCTGCCTCTTTAGGCGCTAACAGGTGGCGCTACTCATCCAATTTCTCCCCCCTTGTGTTCGGGACTCATCAAACCTTTCAAATTTGTAAATTTCACATGGCTGTTAGAACAGAGGTTCCAACAGCCAGTCTGTGAAATCGACAAGGAGGATGTCGGCTCTCCCGATCCACCGCAGCTAAAGGCTGTAGAAAGAAAACAAGGTAAGTGAACACTTTTTTAAACTTATCACTCATCTTGCATATTTACCACTCCACACTTGCGCCCATTACTCACCTCTACACCTTACTTCCAGGTGCCTTCGACCGCCTCCAAGCTCCTCCACATCTCCTCCAACCCAGCGGGGTTCTCCAAGGTCGGGAAGCCTTCACCTGTGAAGGTAAAATGGCACTAACCCTGTTTTTTGCCTGTTAACTACCTGTTAACAGGCAATTAAAAGGATTAAATGCCTTTCCCGCCTCCAGGAGACGGGAACCGAAGCTACACATCTTCCCGCCTCCTGACAAAAGGGCACGGAGGCGGGATGGGGGCAGCTTTGCCATCCGCCCCCACTTTCTCTGAGTTTACCGGCTGTCCCGCCTCCATGCCCACCTCCTCGGGGCTTGGAAAATGATATCGCCCTATCTCAAAATCCTGGATCAAGTCTGAGCATTCCGTGAAATGGATCAGAGTAGAAATCTATCCTGGCCCAACACTGTCTCTTCATTATCATTTAATATTGGTAATTCCTAGTGCCCAGTGACTGTGAGCCAGAATGTGGTTGGGTGAAAGGTGTCTTACACCCCCTACTGCCTGAGGAAACGTTTTACTTTAGCAGGTTAAAGAATACATTGTTTACTGGACCTGGGTCTGAATGATAAAATATAGAACTCACCGAGGTAGTGCTATGAATATTCAATTATCTTGGGCACAATAGTTACAGGGTGAAAAAACTGTAACCAAAGTAACCCACTGTACTTATATCTCCCCCCCATCCCTCATAATAGAGACTGGGCTCCTGCTCAAAGCCAGAATACCAAACTTTAAATATTTATTTGCTATGTTGCTAAGTCAAGGTACTGAGCTATTTTGGGGAAGTCGAAAACCCTGGAGTTATAGTAGATCAGGTCTTGCTCAGTTCACTCACAAAGAATCAGCTGGGAGAGAAGCAGACAAGGCAGTATAATAACTAAAGTAAAAGAGCTAAATAAATATCTTTATCGCACCTAAAACTCACTAAAAACTGCAGGGTTTGGTTCTGTAATTTGATTACAAGTAACACTGGGAGCTTAGATTTCCTTCTCAAAACTGAAGGACTAACAAAGAACTGACCTATCACACGGACCCTGGGCTTTTATACAGTGTGGGAGCAGGAAGTCACCTGGGAGTGATGCCAATGACATTTAAAAAAATCAGTGTTGGGCCACTTGCTACAGTGTGGGAGGGATGCCTGTAAAATGAAGAATGTTTGGTTTCTCTTCTTCAAGAAAACTCACAGTGCACTCATCTGTCCTTCATTCAGTACTATAGGCACTTCCCCATACTTTCAGTGCTTACAGGACTTTTGGCTTTTGCAGTCAAGGATTTCATTGTGAAATTTGTTCCAACAGAAAACAAAAAGTCATAACTTCCAATATTGACCTTGTGCTTGTCATGTTAGAATTTCATTGAAAGAGGAGTTTCATTATATTGGGAGCCAGTAGTTATACTGTAAATGTATTTAGGGCATGTTAGACTTGTCATTATAAAGAAGAGTATGGGGTATCCAACCCGTGCTGTGTGTATCTAATCTAACTCACTTCTCAGCATTATCTGGTCTGTGGAGCTTTGCCTTTTGATCCCTCCTGTGAACAGAAACAGCTGATTTCCGGTAGGGTCATGGGAATTTTAAAAAACCCGCAGACAGTGCTGCCCCCTTTCTAAGCAGGATCCCATTGGATTGACCTGCACTTCCCACTCCCAGCAGCAACACTTTTCTCCTTCTGCTTAGATCCAGTCTACAGATCCTGGCTGTTGGAGCCAAGAACTACTAGTGCGAGCAGAAGACCCACACACTCTTTCTAAGAAAGCCAACAGCACATTGTAATTTTTTTCAAAAATTCCTTTGACTCCACAGGTTCGCAGTTTCTCCTGGTGGTTTTTTCAGAGATGAATACTTCTCATTAATAGGGCTCTCCTCACCTCACTTCTAGCTATGTTCCAGGCTTTGGAGTGGGAAGAAAGGTAGCCCACTTTGGAGTAACTGATTGACCCAGGCTCACAATGCCCCTATGCTGTTTCCATTAACTTGCCCGCTTGCTTGAATCCCAATGCTGCTGCTGCTTCTACACTCCTGACTGACTCCCAATGCTGCTATCTCTAACTCTCCCACAGTTTAGAAATGGAAGGAGAAAAATGGAAAGTGAAAAATCGCAAGGGGGAAAAGTAACAGAGAGGACAAACAAAAATAAAAGAGTGAAGAGAGAAACCAGAGTTGAAGATCGAGATAGAGAAATGTACAAACAGAAGTGAAGGAGAAAAGAGAAATAACTTAATAAGGATAGAGACAAAAGTGAGAGAGAGAGAGTGATGGGGAGAGAGTCAGAATGAAGAACAAGAGACCAATAAAGGTAGAGAAAGACAGAAATGAAAAAGGCAGACAGACAGAGGGAAGGAGAAGTAAATGACATAAAGCAAGGATCCCAGATTGAGGGTTGGACATTGTGTTTATCTTGATTCTACTTGACTTAAAATCAATTTGATCAGATGCTGGTCACTCATTAGTTGTGTCAAAGGATCCAGCCCACTGCTCTACAGCAAAGGGTTCTGCTGAGGTTGGAGCTGATGCAGATTGTCAGGGCAGAGTAGGAGGAGTGTTACACAACATCACTGTACCATATAGGAACCGAGAGTGCATGGTGCTGGCACTGGCTGCTCAAAATGGGAGCAGTCTTCCATTTCAGTGCTAAAGTACTTTAACTTGATGAGCGCAAAATCCACCAAAAAGTAATTTTTTTAATGTTATTCTACTGTCATCCATGATGAAGAATTTAAGTATTGTCCACGCAGACTAATGTCTGGAAAGACTATTGTCACTTGTACTCTTCACCATTAAGCTTTGACTCTTCAATTTCCAGGAGTACGAGACCACATGTATCTGAAACTGATCTTCATAAATTCCCTTAAGTATAGACTTGTCAATTGTGTGGCATGCGACTTCTACAGTATATAGGTGCAAATCCTATTCAATTAAAATAGAACTACTCTAAGGAGAATAGGCCGCTACAAGCAGATGGTTGTTGTTGCTAGGCGACCAGGTGAGTAGCCTTCATTGTGTTGCTTTTCATTGATCAACATGCCATAGCTATGATCAACTGCCCTGAAAGTTATCAGAATGGAAGCAATATACGTTCAATGTCAAAGTAATGGATGCAAACTCTTTTCATTATTTTGTTGCCTGAATACTCAGTCGGATTCCTGATTCAGGTTGCACTGTCTCACTAAGGCCAGCTTTTCATGTCAGCAAAGATTTAAAAAATATTTTCCCTCTAATTTTCCCTCCTTCTCTCCGTATGGTGCTGGTTCACAGTTCAGTGGTGCTGACTGCCATCCGCTACCATGACCAGTTGGCCATCCTGCATGGAAAAGCCTAGACAGTGAATGCTGGCCAGCTATTTGCTCACCGGGTGCAACACAGCTAAGCCCGATCCTGTCACCTGACATCCACGCGAGTATCATAGAATCATAGAATGGCACAGCACAGAAGGAGGCCATTCTGCCCATCTGTGCTGTGCCAGCTCTTTGAAAGAGCTCTCCAATTAGTCCCACTTCCCTGTTCTTTCCCCGTAGCCCCACAAATTTTCCCCCTTCAAGTATTTATCCAATTCCCTTTCAAAAGTTATTATTGAATCTGCCTCCACCTCCCCTTCAGGCAGTGCATTCCAGATCGTAACAACTTGCTGCATAAAACATATTTTCCTCATATCGCCTCTGGTTCTTTTGCCAATTACCTTAAATCTGAGTCCTCTGGCTATTGACCCTGCTGCCGCTGGAAACAGTTTCCCCTTATTTACTCCATCAAAACCCTTCATGATTTTGAGAACCTCTATCAAATCCATCCTTACCTTCTCTGCTAAGGAGAACAACACCAGTTCCTTTAGTCTCTCCACATAATTGAAGTCTTTCATCCCTGGTACCATTCTAGTAAATCTCCTCTTCAATCTCTCTCAGGACTTGACATCCTTCCTAAAGTGTGGTGCCCAGAAATGGCAACAATACTGCAGCTGGGGCCTAAAGGTTTAGCATAACCTTTATGATACAAGCAATTATGGATGTTCGTTTACTTCAGTATGGTTTCAGTACGTAATTTAGATGTTTCCGTACCAATTCATTTCTGACAATGTTTCAATTAGCTGACTGGTTTAAGACGAACTGCTTCAGGTAGAACCACAGATGGAGTCTGTTAGTAGAGGCTGAATGCTGCTGCAACATTGCTTTTAAACCTTAACAAGGGCACTCTGTTTCATTCCACCTTGGATCGTGAAGACACTTGAAACTAGTTAAAAATAAGAATAGTACCCTAAACACTAGGACCTAGGTATTAACGGGGGTGGGTTACGTAGGCGGGGGAGCAGAGTTTCGGACGGGAAACCCAGAAGTTTCAATTGTACAGCGTGCGTCTTTTGTACTTGACAGGTTCCTCGCCTGGAAATCTGTCTGGTTGACATCTTGGCTTCCAGTTGGTGGGGAGGACTCTAGAGCAGGCCGCAGGAGCAGGTAGGTCCGATCCCCGACCCCAGAGCGGGATCTGATCCTGGGGGGAGGGGTTGCGATCTGGAGGGGGGGTGGGGTGTCCAATCCTCGGCACCCTGGGGTTCTGATCGCGGAGGGGTCCGATCCCACAACCCCTGGGGTCTTTCTATGGGGGAGGGGTCTGATGGGGGCATGGAGAGCTTGGAGGGCCAGGGGGAAGCACTCCTGCTCCTCCTGGCCCACAAGCAGTGCTGTAAATGCACTTACCTTCTGCCTGAAGCTGTCATTGCCTCCCTTCAGCTGCCGGGTTTCCCGAGGCCTGGGAAATCCAGCCGGCCACTGTTAAACCTGCAAAGCAGGTTAAATTAGAGGCTGGCAGCCTCATTAAAATGTTTAAATTGGCAACCTGCCTCCTGTGAGCGAGTTGGCTGCCCACCCCTTGTCCCGCCTCCATTAAACACAGAAGTGGGCAGGTTGGAGGTGGGTTTCAGATCTTTTAAAATTTAACATCTGAACTGACCCCAACCCACCTGTTTTGGGGGTGTTAAAATTCACCCCTAGTAGTCACTGTATGGTATTAGGAATGACAGCCCTGGTTGATTTTTCTCCTCCTTAGCCCAGGGATACTGAAGCCAATTTTGAGCTTCATACTGCTACCCAGATTGGGATAGACTAACTCAGCACAGAGCAGGTACTGAACCTGGGACCTTCCTAGTTACTATGACCCATCCCAGACTGATAGTAGACAGTGACTTTATCAACTGAGCCACATGCAGAGCTCCAGCAAGGGGCTTTACTCAGGACTTTTAAAATTTAATTTGAAGCCAAATTAATTCAATAGCACTTGACTGGGCCTTTCTAGAAATACAAGGGATGCCTTTTCTATTTTTACCCTTACTGTGTTAGTATTCCAGCTATGAAGCATGTACAACATGTACCTTCACATTTTCCCCTCAACTTAGTAACTAAAACATTGCAGTCACCTGGTTGTGCAAACCAAAACTAACTGCGAATTTATACCCCAAAACTGCCCAATGCACTTGACTTAAGGCGTTAAGTCTCCGATTTTTACAGATAGTTTTAAAAAGAAACATGCTGTATTTGATATTGTCTGCTTCTAAGTGAGGCGATCAGAATTCATTTTCCTCAGTTTGGCAGGCAAATTGTCCTCCATTCGTGACCCTGTGGGCTGCAGGCCATGTGCCCTCTGTGACAGATCCCCCGTTGACTGTGTGAGGGGTTCCGAATTGACTTTGAAAGCCTTCAGTGGGAGTCTTTCCTCAACACCGGAATTGCTGGGGATAGAACTTATCTTCTGCAGTTTCAGAGGGAGGTCCCCAGTGCTGCAAGTTTTTTCTCCTATATCTGCAGTCATCCATAGGACTTTCCTTTGCAGGTCTTCCTTGCAGGTGCTCATTTTCTGAAGCTTGGCTGGTAATTTGCTGCCCTTTTCCTCCAGGGTATCGATACAGTCCAAAGAGAAGATTCTCTCTTTCCTGTTCTTGCTGTTGCTGATAGAGGGAGTGGCACAGGGTGATGTAAGCGACAGCTTCTCATCTTGTTCCTTCACACTATAGGGAGAAGTGGGGACCTCAAATGTGGAATGGAATTGGGAATAATCTACGCGGAAACAGCCTTCTTCTAGTGACATGACGGGAAGGAACCTATGGCCCCAAAGTACTTCATCTTCTGTGTACGAGGTCCTCGCTTGACATGTCATTCCTGCAAAGCAGAATAACAGGTGGTTTTTAAAGTTTACAAAATTGGTTCATTACTTCAATTATAATAATTAGAGAAAAATGTTAATATAAAATGGATTTGCAAATTATAAATGTCAAGTTAATTGTTATAGTTGAACATAAACGACTGGAAGTGCCTAATTATTGCTCCCATTATAAAAACTAATTTCTAATAGGCATAAAAGGTTTATTATATAATTAATTACAGTTAATTCTGCAGACACAGCAGCAGACCAAGTACAGTTGCCGCCTGATAAATACATACCTTAATTTGCTGCAAAATACCATGCTTTAACCAGGATTCTGCTCATATTAAATATATTTCAAATCATGGATAAAACAACTGTTGAGAGACTTGAAAAACTTGGACTGTATTCACTGGAGCACAAAAGTTTGAGGAAATCCAACAGGAATGGTCAAAATGATGAGAGGGTGTGAGAGAGTAAACAGTGAAAAGATGATTTCCACCGGTGAATCGGTAATAATGGAGCATAAACTCAGGATTCGTACTAGAAACATAAAGGGGAGATTGGAAGAAATCTTTTCACACGTAGTTATTAGAATATGGAATGCATTACCACAATTGGCTATTGAAGCCAATTCAATCACAATATTTAAGAGGGAATTAGATAAGTACTTGAAGCGGAAAAATATTAAAGGGTATGGGGAAAGCACAGAAAAATGAGACTGCTTACCTGTTAGCTCACATCTACTATTTTGTTCAAATTAACACCAAGAGGAAAACGTGCCCATTAGTGCCAATTATTGGTGTTCTACCATGTGGCACAAACATGGGACTTTTTTTTTTATTCGTTCATGTGGGCATCGCTGGCAAGGCCAGCATTTATTGCCCAACCCTAGTTGCCCTTGTGAAGGTGTTGGTGAGTCAACTTCTTGTACCAGCTGCAGCCCGTGTGGTGAAGGTATGCCCACAGTGCTGTTAGGGAGGGAGTTCCAGGATTTTGACCCAGCAACGATGAAGGAACGGTGATATACTGGGCCATGATTCCGCGTTTCCCACATTGTGAGCTCCCATCCTGGGTGAGGGTATTGAAGGAAAATAACTCTCAGCAGGGGGGGGGGGGAATGTTATCAGAGGTCAAATTAACTCAACTATTTCTTTGTTAATTATACAATTAATTCCAGTAATTGTTCAGTGTAGGTCAAGAGATACACCAGCAGAAATTAATTGTTCCCACTTATGAAGCAATATTCATCTTGGGAACTGTGTTGGAGATTAATTAGTAAATCATTCGCATATCAGGTGTCAGCCATGGCTCAGTAGTCATATTCTTGCCTCTGGTTCAAAGGTCGTGGGTTCAAGACATACTCCAGAGATTTGAGCACAAAAATCTAGACTGACATTCTACTGCAGTACTGAGGGAGTGCGGCACTGTCGGAGGTACCAGCTTTCGGATGAGACAACAACAACAACTTGCATTTATATAGCACCTTTAACATAGTGAAATATCCCAAAACGCTTCACAGGAACGTTATCAAACAAAATTTGACAAGGCCCCATCTGCCCTCTCAGGTGGAGGTAAAAGATCCCACAGCACTACTTAAAAGAGGAGTTCTCCCCGGTGTCCTGGCCAATATTTATCCCTCAACCAACATCACAAAAATGATTTGGTCATTATCACGTTGCTGTTTGTGGGATCTTGCTGTGCACAAATTGGCTGTTGCATTTCCTACATACAACAGTGACTACACTTCAAAAGTACTTTATGTACAAGTGGAAAGCTGTAAAGTGCTTTGAAACATCCTGAGGTCATGAAAGGTGTGATATAAATGCCAGTTCTTTCTTTATTACTTTCTTTCTCTCTTTCTCATGTGGGCTCTGAAGAGGAAGAAAAATAAATAAATGGAGAAATGGGGTGGACAACATTTTTAAAAAAAATTGCAGTGCTGGGAAACAGATTCAAATTTCTTCCCAAGCAGAATGTAAATAAGTCTTGGACATCATTTCAAGTACATAATGGCCCAGAACTTGGTGTCGGGGGCTTGCCGCGCGTGCAAGCCCCCGATGTGCACTTACCCGGCGCGCCGACATCTGAAACCTGGCCCGCAGTGGATTTCCTGTCAGTGGCCAGGTTCTGATGTCGGCGCGCTGTGTTAACCTGACCCAGCGGCATAGTTAGTGCGATGTGCCGGCTGGGATCAGGTGAGCACTGTTCAGCCAATCAGGGGAGGGGAAACTTCATTCATAAGTTTGAGAGTAAGAACTGTCAAACTCATGAGAAGTACTGCACCCCAAAACACTACTTAAACTTTAAATAAAATTTTTAAAAACATCCCAATCATTAAATTAAGTATAAATAAGTTTAAAAAAATAATTTAAACAATAATTTTTTTTTTTGAAAAAAATAAATTTTTAATAAAAAGGGTCTAAAACTAAACTTACCTTATTGTAGATTCTTTAAAATAATAAACCTGTGGGAAAAAAAATTCTAAATTGCACTAAAACACCACTTACCTGTAAAAATAAATACTTACGTGTGCTTTTTACAAGCGTAAAGACCTGAGGCCTTTACACATGCGCAAATCCCCTAAAACAGAGGAAATCCAAGACGCACGCGCTGCCCCCTACAGCGCACGCGCTAGCCTCTTCACCTCTTGGGTTAGAGGAGAGGAAATGCCGGTTTTCAGCGCATGCGCTGTGCATGCTGAAAACCGGCATTTCCTCCGGCCAGACGCGTGAGTACCCCTTCCGTTGACTTCTCATTTGCCTTTTCAGATGCTGAGGTGTGCTGTGTATTTTCTTTTTTTTATTGAAGAAGATTATCATACTAGTGAGATTAGTGCGATTAAAAATGCACAATGAAGCAGATATTTGCAGACTCTTTTCATAAAGTGTTTGACATAGAGATCAGTAGCTATTTAGAAGCTTTCCACTTGTACATAAAGTACACATGGAGTAGCAAAAAACACAACCAACAGTACAAGAATGAGCGAGGTCAGAAAGAAAGCTCGCTGGAAATCTGGAATAAAGGTAGAAAATGCTGGAAATGCACAGCAGGTCTGCTGTATTTGAAAAGGGGAAAAGGTAGGGTAATGTTTCAGGCATAACCCTGCATTGGGATCTCTATTCTAACGTGAATGAGATCCGTTTTTATTTCAAATTTCATTGCATATCGTTGGTCCTTTAACAAGCCTGACATATGTTTGCTCAAAAATAAGAAGCAAATTTGAAACAAAATCAGATGGGAAAATCACAGCCATTATTAAAGTCGACATTTACAATCCACTAGCATCCCTCAGACACATTGGGCTGGATTTTACCAGCCCTGAGGAGGCGGGTTCAGAGGCGGGACTGCTGGGAAAATCCCCCAAAATGGGAGCGGGTCCCAAACCCGCTGCCAACCCACCTCCAACCAATCTTCCCGGGAGTCGGGTCCCTGATTTGTGCAGGGACCTGACTCCTAGCAGTGGGAAGAGGGCTATAGCCACTTAACTGCCTGTTAACAGGTAGTTAACAGGCAGTTAAGAGGCTTTTTCCAATTTTTCAACTGCTGCTGCTGGCTTCCCGATGTCGGGGAACCCCGCCAGGGTAAGTGAGGCATGCTGTGGGTCTGTTGTTATGTTGGTGTTTGGATGACAGCTGCAGAAGTGGTGTGAAGGATGCAATTGGACACTGGTTAGTATCAAAGGTAAGGACATGTTGTGAAAGTAATTTTTAATGTGGGTAGATGTTTCTGCAGGTGACAAGCTGTGAAGTGTTTGTGTAGCCTCATCTCATCCGGAGAAGTGACAGATGGCTTCTGAAATCTCAGCTGCAGCTGCCATCTGTTTTATCCTAAGGAGAGAGTAATTGGAGAGCCTTGGTGCAAGGGCTCACCTTTGGACAGTGATTGTCAGTGTTTGACAGCACCTCAATGCTGTCAAACACTGTCAAATCATCTGTCAAACAAGTGTGGTGCATGTGCCTTTAAGAAAACCAGCAGATGAAGCATCATCAACTGACGTCATCTGACACCGGCTTTCCCTTAATTGGCCAGCAAGCCTGCAGGGTGGGCTTAAAAAGGCCAATCAGGGCAAAATAGCGTCTGTTCATCAGACGTCGCTGGGGGCGGGACTGGAACCCAAAAGCCAGCAGTCCCACCTCGAACTTGGCCTGGAAGGTAAGATTCCTCCCATTAAATTGGACTGCGCCCTTCTCTAATTCTACTAGTACTATTCTACATTCAAAATATTCAATCTATTATCTGCCAGGAAATTGCTTGAGAAAAAGTTCCTTGTTTGAAAATAGAATCATAGAATCTTACAGCACAGAAGGTAGCCATTTGGCCCATTGTGCCTGTGCTAGCTCTTTGAAAGAGCTATCCAATTCATCCCACTCCTCTGCTCTTTCCTATAGCCCTGTAAATTTTTTACTTTTCAAGTATATATCCAATTCCCTTTTGAAAGTCACCTTTGCTTCCCAGATCATCATAATTCGCTCCATTAAAAAAAAATGTTTCCTCATCTCCCCTCTAGTTCTTTTGCCAATTATCTTAAATCTGTGTCCTCTGGTTACTGACCCTCCTGCCAGTGGAAACAGTTTCTCCCTATCTACTCTATTAAAACCCCTCATAATTTTGAACACCTCTATTAAATCTCCCCTTAACCTTCCCTGCTCTCAGGAGCACAATCCCAGCTTTTATAGTCTCTCCACATAACTGAAGTCCCGCATCCCAGGTACCATTCTAGTAAATCTCATCTGCACCCTCTACAAGGCCTTGACATCCTTCCTAAAGTGCGGTGCCCAGAATTGGACACAGTATTCCAGCTGAGGCCTAACCAGTGATTTATAAAGGTTTAGCATAACTTCCTTGCCTTGCCTTGAAGTAGTCCACAGTCAAGTATTTTGACCATATTCACTTTGCTGAAGTACAGGTGAGATGCAAGCACACATGGGATATGAGTTATATGCGAGTCATTTGAAAGTTGTATAGGGCACATATGCTGCCGAAAGGGTTAAAATAGTAGTGTAGAAGAAAAGTCTTATTCTTAATTAAAATTCTAATGAATTTCATATTCATGTAAAAATCCATTGTTAAAGATCCAAAACTACAGCTGAAACTGAAACAAAAGTATGCTTGCATTGCAATCAGCCAGATTTTGTGTAAGGGTTGTAATAAAAATTGGTGCGATGCTAACACTGCAATCAAAATTAATGACAGCAGGAGCATCCAAAACCAAGTTAAATCCTGGTAATTAGCACAGCTCCAACCTGCTCTGACATTATTGTAGAACTTCCTTGCTAAATTGCTGCAGCATATATTTTCAGATTGGATCGCCTGAGGTAGCAACAATTACCCCCTTTTCTTATAGCCCCAATATGCATTTAATTCTCTTCCTGTCCGAGACCTCCCTATGAGTTTTACTTTATTATATGTGCGTCCTCTTTAACACCACCTCCCACTGCTCCCTTCCTTCTGCTGAACCAAAGAGATGCTGTGCACTCCAGTTTGCTCTATAAGCTGCATCAGTGCCAATTTGCTGTCAGCAGCTGCCTCACTGACTGGTTGTGACAGGTTTTACACCCCCTGTGAGATGACACACTCTACTGCCACCAGTGGAATGGCAAATAACTGATGAAATCAGCCCAGTGAGAATGGGGGAGTTCAAATGATAAAACTGTCAGCAACAATCACCTCCCGTCATTACCACCAAAAGAAGCATATGTGCTGTTCACTGATCATAGCATGGACTCCACGATAGCCCAGGGGCCTGATTCCTAGTATTAGATGACTGAGTTATGAGGAAAGACGAGAAAAATCTCATGCTTTGAAAGTGTCAGCAGTGGCTCAGTTGGTAGTGCTCTTGCTTCTGAATCAGAAGGTTGTGACTTCAAATCCCGCTCCAAAGACTTGACTCCAAAAATCTAGACTGAGAGAACGCTGCACTGTTGGAAGTGCTGTCTTTTGAATGAGTCGTTAAACCGAGGCCATGTCTGCTCTCTCAGGTGGACATAAAAGATGCCATGGAACTATTTTGAAGAAGAGCAGGGGAGTTATCTCTGGTATCCTGGCCAATATTTATCCCTCAACCAACATCACTAAAACTGATTATCTGGCCCTTATGACATTGCTGTTTGTGGGAGCTTGCTGTGTGCAAATTGGCTGCCCCGTTTCCTACATTACAACAGTGACTACACTTCAAAAAGTACTTCATTGGCTGTAAATGGGCTGTCCTGAGGTCGTGAAAGGAGCTATAGAAATGCAAGTCCTTCTTTTATTTTTTTTCTTTTGCTCTTCAACCTTGATAGAAGGTGAATGATAGGGGACCTTATCGAGGTATATAAGATACTAAGCAGAATAGAAATGGTAAATCTGTACTACGTTAAGTTAAACGATGAATGCAGAACAAGGGGTTACAAGTACAAACAGGTAAAAGGCAAGTTCAAGACTGATGTCAGGAAGCACTTCTTCACACAATGAAAATGAAAATCAGAAGAGGTGTTTAATGGGCAGCTGATCCGATATCGTCCCGTTTACTCACACTATCAGCAAAAGTTACAATTGCTTTCCAAGAAGTGATCAATACCTGGAATGGTCTTGTGAACAGGGCAGTGAATGCAAAATCTGTGGAATCATTCAACAGGCAGCTCGATGCTATCATGTGGGGACCATTGGCTGCTATGGAAGAAAGAGCTAGAAGGGCCAGCTTAGAGTTACAAGACTTGCCAGCTGCAAAATGACAAAAAAACATATACACAGAGGGATAGAATTGATCTGATTTTGTTGTTCAAAGTTTGCACTTTATGAAATTGGGTGTTGATCGCCAGGGGGAAATGTATAGATAAGTTTATTTCATCCACTCGCACTACAATGCACTGATCAGCAGACAATGAACTGATCAAAATACAATACACTGATCAGTCTACAATGCACTGATCAGCGCACAATTAACTGATCAAAACATAATACACTGATCAGCAGACAATACTGTAAAAAATGCTATAAGTAGCAACATAATACTAAGCGTGTTGGAAAAGCAGATTGTGAATGCTGTTTCCAAGAGCAAAGCTTTGAGCTCTCAGGCCGTGATTTTGCCAGCGCTCAGAGGGTGTGTTCGGAGGTGGGTCCGCTGTCAAAATCAAAATGATTGACAGCAGGTTGGGAGCACACTCTGAACCCACCTCCCTGTAAGTTTCCAAAGTATCGGGTCTGCGATTTCAGAACAGACCCGACACCAAGCGGCGGGGGAGGCATTTAAGATAGTTAAATGCTTGTTAAATGCTTGTTAACTACTATTTTGCCAGCCTATTTCTATTTTACCACTTTTTTAATGAGGCTCATGTCGTTCGGAGATCACATCAGGTAAGTAGGTCGGGTTCTCTGGGCTCGATTTTAATAGCGGAGGCGGGTTGAGGGCGGGCCCGCTGCTCGGCAGCTTTCGGACCCGCGTCCGGCTGCCGCCTCCCAGCACTTCCGATTCTAGCTTCATTGGCCTCATTACGGCCGACGTGCGGGTCCCTCCAGGCAATTGCTTGGAGAATGTCAGTTTCTCGCATCTGATTATGCGATGTTTGTTTGAAAATTTAAAGGGACCATGTCCCCATTGCATACAAATATCATTGGGATGGCTTGGTGCTTTATTATCTTGAAAGGGGAGTTGACAGCATTTGTTCTGGGCAAAATTTAACGTATGATATTGCTGGTCATATTATTCCAGAAAGAGATTCATGACTTTTTGATATATGACTTTATTATCTGACCTATGAAATGAAAAAGATGCCAGATGTGTTCCAAATATTTGCTTAGTAATATTAATGCTTTTTTCTCTTAAAGGTGCTGGGAGCTGCAGGAATAGCAGCCCCAAAAACTAAGACTGCACTCAGGTTTAATGAGGGCTCCCTCCATGCTCTTGTTGAGGGAGTTAGAGGACCTCAAGAGCTCCTCTTCCCTGCAAATTGCTGAGGAGGTGGGCTTGAGACGCACATGGGTTTTGTGTCAAAGGTTTAATGATCTGCTGAGATCACCTAAAGTGTGGCCTCTGTGTTCTGGGAAATGGAAGTTCAAGAGTGAGGGCTCAGGGTGATTTCCATGTAGAATGATGGGGGTGACACTGAACGCAAACTACCGTTTATTGGACAGCTGATGCCTGGGGTTTGAGACTGTTGGACTTATTTTCATCTCCATGTGCCAGCCACCTGTGGTTGAAGTGTTAGCTTATGCGAATCTGGCATGGATGAGTGCATCCCTTGCCTGACGGCCATCAATGTGGTCGCCTGCTGCTGGATTGGCCACATCTGGCCCCGCAAGGCGTCACTCCCCGTCCTCTTCCTCATCCTTTTCATCTTCCTCCGAGGAGGCTGTGTGCTGGGCCACTTGTTCATCCGGCAGCACTAAGCCGCGCTGCTCTTCCTCCGAATCTGACGACCAGGGTGAGAGGATGTAAATGGTTCCCATCCCGTTGTTCTAGATTTCAATTGAGGCAAGAAGCTTGCAAGTGCACTTTCAAAGTGGCCTGAAATTATTCCAATCAGTTCAAACAGCAGATGTGTGTCAGCTTGACCAGTCACAAGGTCAGTAGATTTGCAAAATCTTATCCCAAACCTCCAACAACAAAGTTGTTGTATTTGAATGCCAGCCATGTTACAGGAGTGCTTTTAAAGTTCTGCACCAATAATGACTACAGATCATGTCCTCCACCAACTCGTCTCCTTGCAGCTGGACTGTTTCTGACAAGACGGGAAACAGGAGCCAGAGGCACAAAGATGGGAAACCACTATCAAGGTAGGATTATCAAGGTAGTTAACTGGCTCTTAACTGCCTTAACTACCTGTCCCTCCGGTTGGAGTCGGGTGAGTTTGGGAGCGGCTGACCCGACACTCTCGAAAATCGCGTGGGGGCGGGACGGAGGCGGGTTGGGTGTCTGAAGCAATTTTTTCCGCTTTTCGCAGCTGACCCTCTTCCAAACCTGCCTCCTCAGAGCTATAAAATCGAGCCCTCTATGTCTCCCCATTGCTGTGAATAGGTGAGAGCTGCAAAAGTGGTATGAAAGCTACAATTTCACAGCTGCTCACTTTCCAATGTCAGAAGCTTGAGCCTTCAGGACTTGGAAGACACTTTTGAGCTTTATGCAATTTGGAAGAGTTTGGAATAAACTCTCTATCGACTGTCACCTCCTTGGAGCAAGCTCTCTCACCACTGACATATCAGGCTGGATTTTGCCAATGGGGAGCTTTTGGAGATGGGACTCCCACTTGTCGGGTTTTAGTCCCGCCTCCATCGACTTGTGGCCAACCCACACTATTTTCCCTTGATTGACCTTGTTAAGTCCGCCCAGCGGGCTTAGCCGACCAATTAAAGGAAAGCCAGTTGCAGGTGACGTCAGCGAGTGACGTTTCATCTGTCAATAGCTTTTGACAGATGAAATGTCAGCGTTTGACGGCTCTGTGAAGCTGTCAAACGCTGACAATCTGTCGTCTAACTTGAGACCTTCTACTCAGACTCAGTTAGAGAGCCTTCCTGAGCAGAAAGCAGAGGCTGCAGCTTTTGACAGTTCAGCGGCCATTCTGTTTCTGTGCCGGTGAGCTGAGGGACTCCCGAGACCTGAAGGGAGGAAGCCTGCAGGAAGAAGTAAAGGTAAGTAAACCTTATTAAATCACTTTACACACACCTCACACGCTTACCTCTGCACACATGAACCCATCACTCACCTAAACACCAGACATCTCGGCCCCTCCAGCCCCCGCAGACCCACGGCTCACCTCGCTGATCCTGGCGAGGTTCGGAGCCGTCAGGAAGCCCACACTTCAGGGCTCAAAATGGGGATTCTCCAAAAAACTGCCTGTTAACTACAGGAAACTCTTTGGTATCCGGCACCGACGGGACCGGCGTATTGCCAGTTGATTAAAAATTCCGGATGATGGAGAGGGTTATCTACCGAGGCTATTTTTAACAAACAAAGAGTCAGACTCCTATTATTGAGGTGTTCGGACTCCCGACAGCACCAAGAAGCCGAGTAGTGGCAGTTTGGAGAACTACCCCCACTGACTAACTCGCCCACCACGGGAGACTCGGACTCGGACTTGGACTCGGCAACATTGCCGGTTATTGAGGTGTTGTTTTCGGAGTATGAATTTTGCCGGTTAATAGAGAATTCCGGATATTTAGGTGCCGTTTAAACGAAAGTTTCCTGTACCTGTTAACAGGCAGTTAATTGGCACTAATCCCCTTCCCGCCTGGAGGAGACGGGACCCGGAGCAGGTCGGGTACCCACCTCCTGGGAGGATGGCACGGCGGCGGGTTGGGGGCGGGATGGGTACCTGCCCCCAGATTCTGCCATTTTCCCAGCAGTCCTGCCTCCAAACCCACCTCCCCAGGGCTGGTAAAATCGCCCCCACCGTTTCTTTCATCTCAACTTCAGCTGCCATTTATTCCAGCAACATCGGTGCCCTAGAAAAAATGTCACCTTGGTCCTCAGAATCCCTCCATGATCAGCCCCAACACCAACATCATCAGGCACACCAACATCACCAACAGCAATACCAACCTTCTCCACAATCACCTGATACTGCACAGGACACAGAGCATCAGCACCCAACAAAATTGCTGCCCAGGAGGCCAGCAATGGCATCACCATGGCCAGATTTACTTCACTTGATGCTGAACACCCTGGCTGATGCGCCAGGTTGACACCACCCCACACCAGCACCATAAAGCATCCCTACAATGTTCAAGCCATTCCTTTCACACTCATCACAATTGGGTGGGGGGGGGGGAAGTTATGTCTCAACATTCACTGGAATGCACTAAGAAACTTCCAAAGGTGAGCACAGATCTGTCTAATAAGGTAGAGTGTTGAAAATAAAGGTTTCAATGTTTGACAATACATTAACAGAAAATTTACATGAAAATTGCATAAAACACCCAAGTGCCTATCCTTGTGTGTTGTTAGTTGGTATGATTGCACTAGGATGAGGGTGAGTGTGAGGGATAGCTACTGAGACGGGGAAGTGATAATGTAGATAGAGAGGGATGAGTGGAGGTGCAAGGTAGGTTGGTGTGAGTAAAGATGTGCAGGAGTAGGGTAGGGAAGGCAGAGTGATGTGGATGTGATGAGTGGCACAGCAGGATGAGGTTGAGTGTGGCTTGGCAGTAACGTTTCGTGATCTACTGAGATCATTGAAAGGCTTGAGCCACTGCAGCCTGGTCCTCCTGATGACATCCCTGCTTGTGCCCTCCTGTGCAATGTGCAACCAGGCTGAATTGATCTCCTGGGGAGGTCTCTTCCGCCCATGGGAAGGGAAGAGAACCTCCCTGTGTGCTGTGACTCTCCATAAGCATATGGAGGGAGTCATGG
Organism: Somniosus microcephalus; assembly: GCF_052327205.1. Lineage (NCBI taxonomy): Eukaryota > Metazoa > Chordata > Chondrichthyes > Squaliformes > Somniosidae > Somniosus > Somniosus microcephalus. The sequence continues at coordinate 29,334,727 of NC_141010.1, forward strand.
TAGAGCCTGGGTGCAGCTGTGCACCTCTGTGCAGTGACTGTCAGTATTTGCAGCATCTCAATGCTGTAGAACACTGACAGCACAACTGTCAAAATCAATTTGGACATGGCCTCTTTAAGGAAACCAGCTGATGACACGTCATCAGACCCGCTTCCTATTAATTGGCCGGGAAACTCATAGGGCGGGCTTAACAAGCCCTGTTAACATAAAATCGTTTGGAGAGTGTGGGCTGCAGTAGGCAGCGGGCTCGGGCCAGGACACTGGCCCTGCCGCCCCAAACCCACCTTAGTTGGCGAAATCGCGGCCTCAGTGTTGACTATTATTTGAGTTTGGAAATTTTCTATGAACAAATATAGCTTCCCCCAAAAAACATAATGGGCTGGATCTTGCTGGAATGGGGCATTTCGCGGCATGCACCGTTCGTTAGACTTTTCTCCGCACCCTTTAGCTCAAAGTATTTGTGCCCTAACTTGCTGGTAGTGCGAGCCAAGGACAACAGGGCATCTGGGACGTTAGTGAGCGTTGGGATGAACAGTCTATGGCCTAGAAATTCAGTATAGCCGCGTTTGGGGCGCTAGTCCTGGCGATGCGCAAAGTTTAGCGCCAGGCGCAATTTAGCGCCACCTAGTGCGATATTGGGTTGCAGCGCCCCTAAAGGTGATTGCGGCGCTAAATCAGGCGCTGCACGCTACTCCTAAGGCGCAAACCCGGTGGCGCAACCCACTTTCCCTGAGACACACTGACGCCGGCCAGCTCTTAAAGGGGCAGGTCAATTGGCATCACCAGACACTCACTGCCTTGTAGGCCTTCAAAGCGGTGGGAGCCTACCTGTGGCACACCAGCCTAGCAAGACATGGAAAGGGTGAGGCAGAGGGCGGAACGCCTCACTGATGGGGCATTGGATGCTTTGGTTGGCGCAGTGGAATCAAGGCCAAGGAAGATGGTCGGAATGTGATTTATGTTTTGGACAGCCTCCCGGGTGTGAGGCAGTTATGTGTCAGTGTATTAGTTTTGCTTTCTGTTGCCATAGCTTTCTCATGTTTGAAGGAACCACATTTTGTGTAATGAAACACTTTCTTCATTTACAATGGCCATGCCTGCTATTTACATGCATCTTGCCCTTCACAGGCTTGGGGGTATCAGACCGGTTCCATTCCTGTTCTTGGAATGGCAGCAAGCATTCCGTGAGAGGGGCCTAGAAGCTACTTCTGATCAGCCTCTGACGTGCAGCCTGAGAAGAGCCACTCGCGTAGAAGTTCAGGCCAGCAGGCATCTTCTCAGCCACCGACAGAGATGTCCTGAACCTTATCTGAGGCTGCAGATCTGGCTGAAGCAGCTGGCACAGCTCAGTCACCACCTCCTTTCTAAATCGCAGCCTTCTGACACACTGCTCCTCCGGCATGTTCATGTAGGAAAACTGCTGTCGGAAAACCCTGCCAGCATAAGGTCTGCTGTGACGACGTCTGTTGGCCCTCCTCCGTCTGGCCATGCCCGCCCCCCTCTCCCAGCGTCTCAGTGCCCTTTCCAGATGATTCAGCAGCAGGACGTTCCCCTCCAATGCAGCCCCCATAATAAGTGCCCACAGGAAGGTTCCCCGTTGTCAAGGCTCACCAACAGCAAGGTGATGGTCAGAAGGCTGAAGATCGTCTGCCTGCGCTGGCTCAGTGGTCAAATGGCTCTCAGTGTGCAGCTCAGCAACTCATTGTAGCTCTCGAGGAAGTTGTGCTCCAAAAATGGCTGCCGCTTTTAAACCACACCAGTCCCCTTTAAATAACGCTCCTCCAGCCCGAGAGCGACTTGGTAAGGTTCCAGATAAGCTGTCACTATTAGCGCCAGGCGCTACGGAGGGGGGCGCCACTGAATTTCTGGTCCGGGGCGCCCAAAAGGCGTTGCACACTCAAATGACATCATAATCAGCCTGCGCCCATGAGCGGGCGCTAAGATTTAGAGCCGGCGCTAAATGCATGTTTAATATGGGGCGAGGCGCTAGGCGCCCTGCGCCCGCCCAGAAATTGGCTAGTGCCCCACTTCTCGGCCTCTTTAGGCGTTAATCGGTGGCACTAACAACCAAATTTCTCCCCCTATCTCTTTAACCAATGAGACTTAAGAATTGCGAAAGAAACATAGGAACAACAGAAAAGGAGGATGAATTAGAGTCAAATCAGGTAAAGAAAGAGAAATAGAGAGGGAAAGATTGGATTAAGAGCGACAAAAGAGACAAAGGGAAAGTAAGAAAATTTAAAATTTATAATTTGATATTTTTTAAATCTCTAACAATTGACTACATGCAGGAATGAGACTGAACAATTTAAATTGTTCCCTTTCTAGGCCAGAAAGGTTGATTGACAATGTATTAACAATTATTATGTCGTTAAAAAGGTACTTATGCTGTTAAGATCCAACCCTAACTTTCTGCGGTGAGTTTAATGGGCAATGAATGTGTAACTGCAGCAAGTTCTTAAATATACGGGGAGGCTAAGGGCGAGTTCTGTCTGTGCGAACCAAATGGCGGAGTGGCGTAAATTGACCAGCGAGTTCTGGAGATTCGTATCTCATAATCCCCTGAATTTGCTGGCCAGTTTGCGCATTAATAACAGCGTGCATCATTAACATGCCATTTTCTTTCCAGCTCAATCTGCGTGAATAAAATTAAGAGTGGTGGAATGATGGGTTAGCACCTCTGAGGCCTGTGTTCAAATCCTGTCCAGTCTGATGGGATGAAAATCTTCTCCCTGTGTGTCCTAAGTAAAATTAGTTTGGGCATCCTCAACCCAGTTTCCATCTCAACTCGATTGGCAATTCAATACCACTAGGCACAAGATTGCCTCTTAGAGAAGCTATAGAAAGAAAGACTTGCATTTATATAGCACCTTTCACGACCACCAGATGTCTCAAAACGCTTTACAGCTAATGAAGTACTTTTGAAGTGGAGTCACTGTTGTAATGTAGGAAATGCGGCAGCCAAGTTGCACACAGCAAGCTCCCACAAACAGCAAAGTGATAATGACCAGACAATCTGTTTTTGTTATGTTGGTTGAGGGATAAATATTGGCCAGGACACTGGGGATAACTCCCCTGCTCTTCTTCGAAATAGTGCCATGGGAACTTTTACATCCACCTGAGAGAGCAGACGGGGCCTTAGTTTAACATCTCATCTGAAAGATGGCACCTCTGACAGTGCCGCACTCCCTCAGCACTGCACTGGAGTGTCAGCCTAGCTTCATGTGCTCAAGCCCCTGGAGTGGGACTTGAACCCACAACCTTCTGACTCAGAGGCGAGTGTGCTACCCATTAATGCATAGCTAACACTATAAAGATGTCTGGTGTATGAAATGAAAATGAAAATGCCACAATGGGACCCAGTTCTGATATTATCATTAAATTATTTTGTTGAGGCGATGTAAATGGAATTTTGCCCTGCCTCTTCTGTGTTTCACTGGGCCTGACATGCTAAAACTGGAGTCCAAATAAGTTGAAAGATGTTCTATTCCCCAGCAACACACCTCCTCTCCATGAGCAAAATTCATCCAAAATAAATTATTTTACAGCGCTCCATTTGTATCTTTTATATTTGATTCCACCAACTTTATCATTTATGCTTTATGCGGGTATACAGCTCATTATAAGTTCATAAGGTCATATTTCAGGGATAAGACGTCATTTAGTCAACCAAAGCTAATCCCTCTAGGACATAAAATCTCCCATCACAAGATTTAATTGTTTTATGAATTACCCAATGTTTTTTTCTTTATTACATTACTTGGTAGATTATTCCAATATTTATGAGTCATTGAGTAGAGAAGTCTTTCCGGAGATCTGTTCCAAATATACATGTCATGAAATTCCATTTATGTCCTCCGGTCTTGATTTCATGGTGCACTTTGAAATACTGGGTTTACTTTGTATATACTATTTCATATTTTCTATACTTAAATACCTTCTTTCTAGACTGAAAAGCTTAAACATCTTTATATAACATTGGAGTTTGTGATCTGTCCTCTGTTACATGATACCAGATAGGCTAGACATTATGCTGTGTGATATTAGTGCATGACAGCTTAATGCAATCTTTTGAAATCATCATTTCTGCTATTTAAACAGAGGCATAATTGCTAGGCTGATTTCTTTGCTTTTCTGACTAAATGTAAGATTTTAGTACAGTGCCTCTATAAATCATTGAGAATACAAATCGCTATTGACGTCTAAAAATAATACATCAGTTAGATGTCTAGAACTTAGTTAAAACACCATTTGACTTGAGTGCTTCATGTTCAACTCCATAAACCTACAGCTAAAATGTATCAAGTGCTGGCGTACAAACCATGCAGCACTATTTACTCCAGCCATATTTCAGAATAAAAGCTCCCACGACTAACTTTTGGAGTTTGCCTGCCGCATGAGAAAGGAGATTTCACCAATCTGGTGCAAATGGGCCAGAAGCAAAATCTCAGCTCAAGTGTCAGAGTGATCATTTTATAGCACTCAGCGCATGAATCTGGCCTGGGCAGCCTATAGTGCACACATTCTGGGAGCCTGCATTCACATCAGATCTTTCCAACCTTCTGCAGGACTGTAGCGAATGTGCCATTACTTAGGATTCCATAATGCATCAATAATGCCACAGCTTTAAATCTGGACCAAGCCTGAGCAGCAGAGGTTGAAGGTCATGTAGTGCTGTACATAGGAATTGCTAGACAACAAATGACCAAGGCCCATCTAGTTTGTCTTCGACCACCTTATCCCTGTGCTTGCTGACCTACATTGGCTCCCGGTCCAGCAATTTAAAAATTCTCATCCTTGTTTTCAAATCACTCCATAGCCTTGTCCCTCCCTATCTCTGTAACTGCCTCCAGTTCTACAACCCTCCGAGATCTCTGCGCTCCTCCAATTCTGGCCTCTTGTGCATCCCCGATTTTCATCGCTCCACCATTGGTGGCCGTGTCTTCAGCTGCCCAGGCCCTCAGCTCTGGAATTCCCTCTCTAAACTTCTCTACCTCTCTCTCCTCCTTTAAGAGCCTCTTAAAACCTACCTCTTTGACCAACCTTTTAGTCATCTGTCCTATATCTCTTTATATGGCTCAGTGTCAAATTTTGTTTGATAATGCTCCCGTGAAGCACTTTAGGATGTTTTACTACGTTAGAGGCTATAAAAATGCAAGTTGTTTTTGGTAGTCGCATGATACAATGATAATAGAGTTGTTGACTAATGTCAACAATCAATCTCCAGCAATTAGTCTACAACAGACCCAGACATGACATGTGGAAAACCCCAGTGGTGGAGAGCTTTGGGAACCACAGCTCCAAAGTCACCTTTTTCCTCCCAAGCATGCTACACTTACATGTCATGTCTCAAATTACTTATATACTGTATCCCAAAATGTTTGGGTATGAATAATATTAAGTGCAAGGTCTCAGGGTGAACTAAATACAATGACTGCAGACAAATCCACATAAATGGAAATATGTGGAGTCAAAACTTGTAGGACATAGAATCAAAGAATGGTTACAGCACAGAAGGAGGCCATCTGGCCCGTCGAGCCCGTGCTGGCTCTCTGCAAGAGCACTTTAGATAGTCCCACTCCCCCACCCTTTCCCCGTAGCCTGTAAAAGTTTTTCCTTCAGGTACTTATCCAATTCTCTTTTGAAAGCCATGATTGAATCTGCCTCCATCACCCTTTCAGGCAGTGCATTCCAGACCATCACCCTTTCAGGCAGTGCATTCCAGATCATAACCATTCACTGTGAAAAAAGTTTTCCCTCATGTCGCCTTTGGCTCCTCTGTCAATCACCACATACTGAGAATCTTTTTCAAACTATTGTGTAAATGAATAATAAAGTACCGCATCAAAATGCCTACAAAATACTACTCTCCTCACTCAGTGTGTGCTGCCATATGCATGCATTGAGGGAATCCAACTCCATATCCTTGTTCTCTCCTCTCTTGGAATAGGAGAGTAGCAACTGTGTGTTGAGCCCTTGTGTTTGCACTGCAGAACTGTAGAGCCAAATTTCATCATAAGGGAACCATTTTTATGCAGTGTAAACGCAGGGAATTGGTGCATGGATGTTGCTCTCCCATAACCTAATCTGCAGAAACAATTTAAAAATGGCTAGAGTTAAGGCAAGTAAGGCCTTAACCTGCACAATATCTAGGTAAATGATATCAAGACCCAGGGATCATAAGAGAGAACCCTTACTCTGTACACTGGTTACTGGGAATGTATCGCGTAGCGTTACGTCTCCTTTCTATAAAAAGCAGATTGACTGTACACTCTTATCGGGTTGAGACTTGGGCTTTAAGCCAGACAGGTTTATTTAAGGAAAGCAGGTAAATTTACTGTATACAGTATAAAATAGCGATTCGTACACTTCACTATTCGCCTGAATACATAAAATAATAATGTCGCTCACTTTAAAGGGAAAGGTGCTCCCAGGGAGTGGGTCTCAGGAAATCACAGGCTGCCGCCCATGATTTTCCTTGCATTCATTTTAATTATACTGAATGGAAAATCACAGGCTGCGTGAGCACGATTTCTCAGGCTGTACTCCCTGTGACCACTGCTCCCTAGTAGGGTAACAGGTTGGAGAACCACCCCTTATATTGATATAGTCTTTTTAAAAAATCTTAGTGTGTCCATGTATAAAATTATTGAAAGTAAAACTGTTTACAGAATCTTTACAGGTCATTTGAGGGCTTCAGACAGCATTATAAACAATAAAAACTAAGTTTTGGTGCCGCACGTCCATCTACTGAATTGTAGGATTGAATTACTCTCTTAGGTTTACAGAGCAGCATCTGTTACTGTTTCTAACACAAACACAGATGGATTGGATTTTCTTTATAATTATAGTTCTCTGCGTTGCATTGTCACATTCTATTTCCACTGCTGTTGCTGGTTTAAGCTGTCATGTGATGTAGGGCCTGAAGGTAAAACAATCTTTGTGAAATATGTCCTGAAGGGATTTGCAACATAGACCTGGGAAGTATATTGAATTACAGAAAGGGACGTGCAGTATATTTGGCGTGCTGTATTAAAAGTGCCTTGTATTTATTATAATCTGTTCTCCCAATTGTACTTGCATCGCCATTAGCTATTGGGCATCGCACTAGAATCGCCACGCCAGATTGCTCTATACTACATGAAAGGGCTTTAATGTTTGGGAGCAGAATGGAGCAATCTAGCTTTACTGCCTCTGCTGTGATGATTTCTGAGAGTTGGGTCACAACAAAAGGAGTTGGATAGCACAAAAACAATGAAAATATGCCCAGAGATAGATAACACCCAACATTACTAATCTGACATGCTGTATTAGTAATAGCATTCCCCACGCGATGGATTCATCATCTCTGCTGGGGGAGCAACAGAAGGGTCATTTATTTTGCCTAAGTTAGGAAAGGGAAACTGGAGAACAGGTCAACTTATTTATATCTTTATGCACCCCCTAATTTTTTGGCTTGGAGGAAGTCATAAGTTCAGGCATAGAATCAGCTGCCTGTCTGCCTTGCTGCTAAAGGAATAGTGTATATATGACATATACATGGAGGACCTTATACTGCGGGACAAGTGCCTGGGCCCCTCTGTTTTCAGTGGTTACCAGGAACTACTCATTATTTAATACCATCTGTATGTGAAAAACACTCTTGATTCTGCTAAGCATGCCTATACAACTGAGTTGATGTATGCGCATCTATGATCTCTGTAAATTATACACAACGCATTAAATCATATTTAAGATCCAAGTTCTAATGAGTTTTCATCGTGGGCAGTTAGAGGTTTAGAAATCAAGTGTACAATTTTCCAAGCTGTTGTGGTTTGTGAGTCAATTGCTTGTGATTCAATCACTAAATGTGCTTGGAGAAAACATATGCCCGGGGTGGGGGTGTCTGTTCAGTATTTAATTCTCAGACATGTCACAGATCAGCAGCTGACATGAACTCTCACTCCATCTCAGTCCCTTGCTGAATGAATCCCTCTGATCATTTTCTGAGATGGGGGCATGTTATGTTTGAACTTTGACCTCACTCTTTCAAAAGCACTACATCTCAAGCCTTGTCAATCATCTTTATGATGCATTTAACAAAGTGTTTCTTCACTTTATTCCGATGCTGAGATGGAAGCTATTTTTCAATCTTTGAACCAACTCAAGCAATACATTGAAACCTCATGGGCTTCCTCTATTTCAACTATCTCGCCTGGTCACATCAATTCTGCAATAAATGACAAATGCTTTGTTCACAACAGACATTGAAAAGTGCTCATACCAGGAAAAGGACATCACTGCAGAACAAAAGGTCAGCACTCCAGAATAAAAGTTATTCACCCCAGTCCCCACTCTAGTGTAAATGCTGTTGTATTACTTATATACAAATACCGGAACCAATAAACAAATATAGAGTAGGTAAAGGATCTCAGAGGCTACAAGCATTTAGAAATGCATGAGTTAATCAAAGACAGGCAGCGTGGATTTATTAAAGGCAAGTCGTGTTTGGTAAACTTAAGGGCTTATTCAAGTGATAGATTGGAGTTAATAAGGAAATATAGTAGATGTAATATATATGGATTTTCAGAAGGTATTCAATAAGGTGTCTCACAAGATGGATGAGCAAAAGGGGTTTGAAGGGATAGGGGAACAGGGTGGGTAAATGTGATTAGAACTATTTGCTCTCTTGGGGTGTAAATACTGACACAAACTGGTTGGGTCGAATGGCCCAGTTCTGTGTTGTAACTTCTATGTACTGTTTTATCATGCCCAGAGCATTATACCATGTAATGCACCATGTATTCTTTTCTGATAAGGTAGAGCTATGCTTAACCTGGCTTGTCCCTTTAACATCACAAAGTCTAATCGCTGTGTATAGGGGTATATCAAAGTTAATTACTGCTGAGAAAGATTTATTGATTGGCAGTAGCTTGTAAATCGCAACTCCAGATCAGAAGAAACAGACAGGAACTGACCGTTTTCCTTTCTCATTTTTATACTTCTTTTAAGATACTGCTTTCTTATTGGTAGGTTCAGTTACGATTTACTTAAGTTTGCCGAATATCAGGTGTAATGTTGATACAGACTTTGCAAGCTTGACATTTCCAAGTGTATTATATATACTAGATGATCTCCCATGTTGTTATTTATGGCTAGTCATGGATCTAAAGCATGGTTGCAATGTTCAACTGCTAACCTGGCCAATCCTTTAAAGGCCACTGCTCAGGCATTACCTGTGGAGAAATGGTCTAAATTGGTCTTGAGCTCAATCAGAGGCTAATTATTGTTGCCGTTGGAAGTTTCTCTAGATTAGCAACTGTCTGATTACTTTCTTTTCTTTATTAATGACCTCACCAAGTTATCTCAGGGTCAGAAGTAAACATTGGGAAATAACTGAATCCCTTTCTCTTTTTTTGTGTACCCTTTTAGAGATTGTTCAGTTATGATTTGCTGGTGCTTTATAGAAAATTTGATGGCTGCAGAGCGAATCTTGGACAGATGCTGTCAAGCTTTTACTTCAAGAGAATATAGATGCCGTGAGTTACAAGGCAATAATTCAATCAAGCAGTTCTGATAGTATAAATGGTGAGAACAAATCTCAGCTCATTCAGCAACATCAGCGGAGCTCTGGCTTTAAATTTCTCTTATTCACTTTGCCAGTTATTTGTTATTCTTTATAACATAAAGGGATTTAATTTCCTCTTGTGCTCTATTTTTAAAATAATGGTTGACAAAGTTGTATTAAGTTCCCAGGTTAGCAAGTGCTTTAAAATAGTGCGGACAGCAATTTAATGTAAACATAATAAGCCAAATCTTTCTGGAGCAGGGCATTTCACGGTATGTACCATTTTTCCTGCATCATTTAGTCTACAATGAAACCGTCAACAGACAATGAACTGATCAGCAGATAATACTGTAAAAATGCGAGAACTAGCAGCACAATAATGCTGAATGTGTTGGAAAAGCAGACTGTGAACGACACTTCCAACAGCAGAGCTTTGGACTCTCAGGGCAGGATTTTCATTGGGTCGTGGAGTCGGGATTGGAGGTGTGTGGGGGGTTTAAAATCCCGAAATCAGGGGTCCCGACGCCATCCCGCACCCAAACCCGCCTCCATGCCAGTTTCAAAGGAGGCAGGTACCCACCCCGCACTGGGACCTGCCTACCCAAGGTGGGAAGGGATTAGTGCTAATTAACTGCCTGTTAACAGGTAGTTAACAGGCAGTTTTTAGCCTAATCCCTATTTTGAAGGTTGAAGTGTGGGATTCCCGATGGCTCCAAACCACGCCAAGTTAGAGGAAGCGGGCCGTCCGATTGAAGGACTTGGAGGGGTCGAGGTGTCGGTGTTCAGGTGAGTGATGTGTGCATGAGTGCAAAGGTAAGTGTGTTTGGTGTGTCGAAAGTGATTAAAGAAGTTTAAATGACCTTTTCTTACCTTTTCAGCCTTCCTTCCTTTAGGTCCCGGGAGTCCCTCATCTCACCGGCACAGAAAGCAGAATGGCTGCGAACTGTCAAAAGTGACAGCCTTCAGCTTACTGTGCAGGAGAGATTTCTAGCTGAGTCTGTGGAGAAGAACTCAGGTTAGAAGTACGACTGTCAGTGTTTGACAGCTTCAAAGAGCTTTCAAACATTGATATTTCATCTGTCAAAACCTCTTGACAGATGAAATTTTAGTCTGTGATGTCACCTGTTGCCAGGTGGCCCTTAATTGGCCTGCTGAGCCCGCTGGGTGGGCTCAACAAGGTCAATCAAGTTAAAATCACGTGGATTGGCCACATCGCGATGGAGGCGGGACTACAACCCCGAAAGTTGTAGTCCCGCCTCCAACCCAACTCCTGACTGAAAATCCTGCCCTCAGTGTTGGCTATGTTTTGAGCGTGGAAATTTTCTACAGACAAATATAGCTTCAATCCCAAAAAACATAATGGGCATCTCACCACACATGCCATTAGTTAGACCTTTTCTGCACCCTTCAGCTTGAAACTTTTTGGCAACGTAACTTGCTGGAAGTGTAAGCTGATAACGGCAAGGGCATTGGAGCATTGGGGCATCTGGGACCTTAGTGAATGGTGGGACCAACAGTCTATCTCCTTAACCAATGAGAGATAAGGATTGAGAAAGAAACAGAGGAACGACAGAGAAGGAGGGTGAATTAGAGTCAAATCAGCTACAGAAAGAGAAATAAAGAGAGGGAAAAAAATTGGATTAATAGAGAGGGAAGGAAAAGTTAAAATATTTTAAATTTGACATTTAACAACAATTTACTACATGCACAAAAGAGATTGAACAGTTTAAATTGTTACCTTTCTGGGCCAGAGAGGTTGATTAGCATTGAATTAACAATAATCACATTGTTAATAGGGTACTTACACTCTTAATCAATAGCCCTAACTTTCCGTGACGAGTTTACTGGGCAATTAATGTGCAAACCCAACAAGTTCTTAAAAATTAGGGGGAGGCTAAGGGCGAGATACCGTTTGTGCGAAGCAAACGGTGGAGCGGCGTAAATCGACCAGCAAGTTCTCGAGATTCGTATCTAATGGCCCATCTCTTAATCCCCTGAATTTGCTGGTTGATTTGCGCATTAATAATGCTGTGCATTGTTAAGACACCATTATTTTTCCAGCAAGATTCAGCCTATTGACTAATGTGGTAAAATAATGCACAGGAGAAATTGAATTCTGTTTAATTTAAAATGTAACCAGTTTTGATGTACCTCACTTTTACACTGTTTCACTGAGGTTTCTGCAGATCTTCTGTCGTTGTCAGTGGACAGTGAGGAGAACCCCCATGGAAATTCAACTCCACATAGCGTAACTGGCGCTGTGATCCTTCTCACTCTTTTTGATCATAAGTCACACTTCAGTTTGACTCATTCAGCAGCATTCTGAGCATTAACTCAAAGTCATGGGTTAAGTCCCACTCAGGGAGTTGAGCACATAAACTAGGCTGACACTCCAGTGCAGTACTGAGGGAGAGACACAGACAGAGACAAAGACAAAGACAGAGAGGGGGAGACAGAGAGAAAAAGGGCAGAGACAGAGACACCCAAAGACACAAAGAGAAAAGACAGTCAGAAAGAGAGGTATAGAGACACAGGCCTTGATTTTAACAGGGGAGGGGGCGGCGAGGGTTGGGGGGAGCCCGGTGGTGGGCGATGAACCCGGCAAGACCGGGGCATGGAGGCACTGCCAATCTTAAAAGCAGGGCTTCATTTGAATAAATAATCGCAGAGTCCAGCCCGGCACCCATCCAGATTGACCACCTGGCTGGCGAGCAGTATGGGAGCCTGGCCGAAGCCGGGGACCCATGGGAACGGTCCCCGGCAGTCAGTGGCTGGAAGGGACTCACTCAACTTGCAGTGGGAGAAGGAGGCCGGGATTTTCTTTTAGTAGTTAAATAGGGCAGGTCGGGGCTACTGTGGCTGGGGGTTCCCCGAAGAACATGGGGATTCCAGGGCTGGGGAGGCCAAAGGGCTCCTTGAGAGGCCTGGGGGGAACATTCTTGCTTCTCCTGGCCCACAAGGAGTTCAAAGACAGGCAAAGCTTTAAACCTCTGCCCCTATATTTTTTTCATTTTTTCTCTCTCTCTCTCACATGGCAGCTGTCGATCATTCTGCCATTGCCATTTACACTTCATCTAGAGTCATCTTTTGTTTCTTAACTTGTCCCATTACCATCTCCTTTTGTCTTGCACCATCATCCCTTTTGTCTCTTAGGCCTAGAAATTCAGTATAGCCACGTTCGGGGCGCTACAGTCGGGCGGCCGCTAAAGTTTGCGCCCGGCGCAAGTTCGCGCCACCTTCGCCGATATTCAGTCGCATCGCCCCAAGAGGTTGCTGCTGCGCTAAAACAGGCAATGCACGACTATCATTAGGCGCTAAGCCGGCGGTCTGGGGCGATACCCCCGAGGGCGAGCGCAGCGCAGGTGCGGCGAGTTGCTGATTGACGGCAGACACTCTGGCGCCGGTCAGCTCTTAAAGGGGCAGGGTGGACTTGTCTGGCTGCCATGCCCTGCGCACTGCAGCCCTGAAGCAAGGCCTGACCAATGCTGGTTCATCAGTTCTACGCCCTGGACCATGGGGAAGCCCGCTATTCTTCCAAATCCCATTGGACGCTCTTGCTGCTTGTCCAGGGTCATGGGGAAGGAGATGTACTGACGTCTCCTTCTGAAAAGGGCATTGTTCACCTGTCAGATGCAGCAATGTACCGCGAACTGGGAGATGTTGGCAATGTCCCCAGTAGCGGATTGGAAGGAGCCGGTGGCATAGAAGTTGAGAGCCACCGTCACCTTCACTGCCACCGACAGAGACGTCCTGCTCCTCAGCTGTGGCTGCAGATCTCTGCGAAACAGGTGGCAGATCTCAGTGACCACCTCCCTTCTGAATCGCAGCCTCCGAGCACACTGCTCCTCAGACATGTTCAGATATGAGAGCTGCTGGCGGTATACCCTGGGTGGGTAAGGCCTCCTGTGCCGACACCTGTTGGCCCTTCTCCGTCTGGCCATGACTGGCACTCTCTCACGACGTCTCTGATCCCTTTGAATGCAATGCAGAAAGCCAACGTTTCCACCCATTGTAGCCCCCATTACAGTATATGTGGCGACTCAAGGCTATGGCACTGAAAGTGAAATCCAAGTGCAAAGCTCTGGCCTGAAGCCAGAAGTACCTGTGCGAGCGCTGAGTCAAAGCAGAAAGCTCTCTGCCTTTGTCTCTCACACAGAAGGATTGGCACAAAATGGCTGTCACTTATAATGCAGGAGGAGCCCCCTTTAAATAGCGCCCCCCGCACCCCGCAGCGACTGGGAACCGTTCCCCTCTACCAGTCGCTGGGGGCGCAAGGTGCATAGAAGGGCGGCGCCACTGAAGTTCCGGTTTGGGGCGCACAAAGGGCGTTGCACGATGAAATGACGTCAGGATCTGCGCGCGCAGCTGAGCGCGCGCAAAGACTTTGTGCCGACGCTAAATCTCTAGTGAAGTTGGGGAGAGGCGCAGGTCGCGCTGCGCCCGGCCGCTAGCCGCCTATCGCCCAACATCTCCTCCTCCTAAGGCGCTACCGGCTGGCGCAAGCAACTGAATTTCTAGGCCTTAATCTCTTCTGCCTTCCACCCTATCACAGACCTTCCCTTTTGTTCTTTCCTCCCCTCCCCCCTTTCCACACCCCTACATTTGCTTAAAAACCTGTTACATCTCCAACTTTTTCCAGTTCTGACGATGGGCCATCGACCTGAAACGTGAACTCTGTTTCTCTCTCCATAGATGCTGCCTGACCTGCTGAGTATTTCCAGCATTTTCTGTTTTTATTAAAGCTTTAAACTTGCCTGGGCCTCTTCAGGCCAGTTGGTTCCTCCCGCTAGGATTCTGTTGCCAGGCGACCGACAGCGCAGGACTCCCCCTGCATGGGCCTTAAAATCACATCGCAGCGCCGATGACATCAGCGGGCCATGACTTTGGAATCTAACCTGCCTGATTTTAGCGAGAGGCTCATCCAGGGCCTGAATTGTTGCCATTAATATTACGCAGGTCTGGAAAGTAGCAGTTTGCAGGCGGGATCATGATTTTTAGGATTTTAACCCTTTGACCGACCCTTGCCTGCCTATCGGGGGGGGGGGTGGGGGGATTAAAAATCGAGCCCACAGTTTCAAACTTTGACATCTCATATTACTCATGTTCTAAACCACAAATAAATTAAACAGACACAGATTTGCTGGGATTACCTAGAGGGTAAGCATATCACTTTGTAAAGCAATTCTGGATAGATTATCAGGTCAATTCCTGTTAGTGATAATACTTTTTGACAATACCATTCATCAAATGCAACACTTGAATGTCTTGCAATATAAATTTCATCCAGTCATAATTCATTATTCAGTCATACATTGATGGTCCCTAACCATTCTATGCCACATTTTCAAAGCTAGCAATAATATGGATGTAAACTCTGGTTGACTGTACAGGGTACAAGACTGCTATATATTTGGGGTGTGTGATTAGAATGAAGGACTGCCCTATTCTCAGCTTGATCATAGTACACATGATCTACTGGAACAAAGACTTGGGGCTGGATTTTTGTCAGCCCCGAGGAGGCGGGTATGGAGGCAGGACTGCCGGTAAAGTTGCAGAATTTGGGGGCGGGTGCCAAATCCGCCCCCATCCCGCCTCCGTACCCTCTTGCCAGGAGGTGGGAAGTCGTCCTGCCCCGGGTCCCATCTCCTCGAGGGGGGAAAGTGATTAAAGCCTATTAACTGCCTGTTAACAGGTAGTTAATGGGCAGAAAATAGGATTGTTCCCATTTTACCTTCCCAAGTGCAGGCTTCCCGACCTCGGGGAACCCCGCCAGGGTGGAGGAGATGAGTAGGAGGTCTGTGGGGGTCGAAGGGGTCTGAAAGTGAGATGTAGAGGTGAGTGATGGGTGCAAGTGTGGAGTGGTAAGTATGTAAGGTGAGTGTAAAGTGTTAGAAAATGTTCACTTACCTTTGTTTTTGCCTACAGCCTTCAGCCGCTGTGGATCTGGAGTCCTGACATCTCCATTGTAGATTTCACAGACTGGCTGTTGGATCCTCCGAACAAGCAGCCAGGTGATTTCTGCAAAGTTGAAAGGTTTGATGAGTCCTGAACACAAGGACTCATCAAACTACACAGAATGTCAGTATTTGACAGCTGCACAGAGCTGTCAAACGCTGACACTGCGTCTTTCAAAAAATCTTGACAGATGGCACATCAGACGTTGACGTGCTCTGTCAATGACTTCCCCCTAATTGGCGTGCTGAGCCTGCTGGGAGGGCTTAACAAGGTCAATCAGGGGAAAATCCCTCTGGTTGGTCAGAAGCTGATGGAGGCGGGATTGAAAGTCGGCAAGCAGCAGCCATGCCTCCAAAAGCTTCCCATTGACAAAATCCAGCCCTTACTGTATGCACAGAAAACAGTAGTCTTTACTAACAAACATAACTTCCATCATCTCCTCAGCTTCTACATATTCAGATGAAAATTTGCTTGTCCTTGCCTCCCCATAGTGATGTGGTTCAAGTATTAAATTGAAATGCTTTTTTCAGGCGCCACTGAACACCGTTAGTGCTGGCACTTTGATGGAGGCATTAGTGCTGCACAATGTGGCGCTGGCACACTTAGCAGTGAAGCCAATATAATTCTGCCCACAGACTCATAAGTATGCATAATGTCAAGTAATGGGGTAGAATTACATAGAATATACAGATATAGACCATTCGGCCCAACCAGTCCATGCCAGCGTTTATGCTCCACTCAAGCCTCCTCCCGTCTTTCCTCATCTAACTCTATCAGCATAACCCTCTATTCCCTTCTCCCTCATATGCTTGTCTAGCTTTCCCTTAAATGCATCTATACTATTCGCTTCAACAACTCCCTGTGGTAGCGAGTTCCACATTCTCACCACTCTCTGGGTAAAGAAGTTTCTTCTGAATTCACTATTTGATTTCTTGGTGACCATCTTATATTGATGGCCTCTAGTTTTGCTCTTCTGCACAAGTGGAAACACTGTCTCTGTATCTACTCTATCAAAACCTTTCATCATTTTAAAAACCTCTATTGGGTCACCCCTCTGCCTTCTCTTTTCAAGAGAAAAGAGACCCAGCCTGTTCATCCTTCTCTGAAAGGTATAACCTCACATTTCTGGTATCATCCTTGTAAATATGTTTTGCACCCTCTCCAGTGCCTGTATATCCTTTTTATAGTATGGCGACCAGAATTGTACACAGTATTCCAAGTGTGGTCTAACCAAGGTTCAATACAGGTTTAGCATAACTACCCTACTTTTCAATTCTATCCCTGTAAAAATAAACCCTAGTGCTTGGTTGGCTTTTTTTATGGCCTTATTAATCTGTGTCGCTACTTTTAGTGATTTGTGTATTTGTACTCCGAGATCCCTTTGTTCCTCTACCCTATTTAGATTCTTAATTTCCAAGAAGCTTCACTGTAAAACTAACCCCACTCTGGAGCCTTTCCTGAGGGTCCCTAAATACTATCCTAAGCCCAACACTAGAGAAATGAAACAAAACAAGATGGGTGCAATTTACAGATAATTAAACCCAATAATTTAATTACAAGCTGGTGGCATTTTCCTAACATTTACTATTCTGATTGAAAGACGCAGATGCAAAAAAATAAACCAAAGCTCCAATTTCTTCCAATGCCTGTTGAGGTCCGCTATATTGCTTCTCTATAATAAGAAAAATAAGAAATAGTAGTATTTGTTTCACTAAGGCTCACTGTGTTGTTAAATGAAACGCTGCTTGATATTTAGAATTGACATGCCTCTTACAACCGATATTTACAGCATGAAGCTTTTGTAAATCTTTATTGGTCCATTCCACACACCCAGGCTGAAACAGTGTTATTCCAAGGTATTCTTTTCAGCATTTTGGCTTTAGCATGAAGACAATTAGTCACAATAGAAATTCACCATGTGAAATCCTAACGGTTTGCGCATCCACATTCCTGTGTGCAAGTTCCCGCCAAGAAGCTTTTCAAATCGGTGTCAGTGTAATAAGGCACTGAAGTTATGAAAGAAAGACTTGCCTTTATATAGCACCTTATCACCACTCTCAGAAATAGTTCAACATACAATGAATCATTTTGAAATGCAATGACCGTTAGGATGTAGGCTAACACAGCAGCCATTCTATTCACAGCAAGACCCCACAAACAGCCGTGAGGTGACTGACTAGTTAATCTCTTTTTGATGGTGTCAGTTAAGCGAGGAACATTGGTCACAGCACCAGGAGGAACTCCCTGCCCTTCTTTGAATAGTGCCATGGGATTTTTAATGTCTACCTGAATCACAAGACAGGCAGATTGGTCCTCCGCTTGACCTTTTATCCGAAGTACGGCACCTCTGATCATGCAGTGCTCACTTTGCATTGCATCTGGAGTTTCAGCCTAACTATTTTGTGTAATTCCAAGAGTAGGGCTTGAACCCCCAGCCTTCTAACTGAAAGGTGAGGATGCTACCAACAAAGCAAGACAAAAAGTGACTTTAGCAAAGGCTGGAAAACAGACCGGGTCCCTGCCTGCGTTGTCAGTATCTGCAGGGCCTCTTAAGGGGAAGAACCACCATCCACACCTTGCAAGGGCATCTGCTTCAGAGGAAGTAAGGCCAAGGGCATGAACCCTCTACATTGAGAGTCCCTGCAGTTTGTTCCCCTCAGAGGCCTGGTGTAACTTCAGAGGCTGGTGTGCCAGGAAGTAAGAGGTGTACCAACCTCAGGGTCAGCAGAAGTAGGGACCATCTTGGGGGGTCAAGGGCAGGGATTATTTTACCCAGAGAGTCGTGAACCTGTGGAATTCTCTGCCACAAAGGGCGGTGGAGGCCAGTTCATTAAATATATTCAAGAAAGAGTTGGATATATTTCTTAAGGCTAAAGGGATCAAGGGATATGGGGAGAAAGCAGGGACCGGGTACTGAATTTGGATGATCAACCATGATCTCATTGAATGGCGGAGCGGGCTCGAAGGGCCGAATGGCCTACTCCTGCTCCTATCTTCTATGTTTCTATGTTTCTAAAGGAAGCAAGACAAAGACGTGCAAGTAAATTTCAGTTACGCTTTAAAATAATATTTGTTAGCATAGCCTTTTTAAGCTGCTGTAGTTGTAAATCCTGCAGCAACATACTAGTTTTGTCCCACCCCCAAGTGGCAGGAACTAGTGTGTTTCATGGACCCAGTAACATTTGCCCTTTCAACTCCTCCCTTCCCATTGTCCAGGGCCCCAAAACCTTCCAGGTGAAACAGCGATTTACTTGAACTTCTTTCAGCTTAGCTGTATTCGCTGCTCATGATGAGACGTGGGCACACGCAGCCCCAGATAAGACCACCCTTGAAACATCTAGCCTCAGAGCTGCCCATCAAAGGACTGCAGCCAATTATTGAACTAGCCCCTTCTCTTTTGACCCATGAATCAGCTACCAATCATTGACCTGTGCCAGATTACTTGAGTTACCTGTTCAAGAACCAGTAAAGAAATGCCAAAACAATTAAAAATAATAAAATAAAGCTCCTTTAATTATCTAGGTTGGCTGCCATTCACAGTCTTCAAACACAGACAATGAGCCGGATTTTGTGTAGATAATAACGGTGAGGCTAACTGTGCTCACTGTTAGAACAGGGGAAATTGGACAATGGTTTCCAGTGTCCACATATGTGCAGATAAATGTGGAAATCTGAAAGTTGCTGTCAGAAAGACCCCGCTCCTTCACAGGGTGCGCTGTTACAGTCCTCGCCGATAGACTCGGTTCTGAAATGAATGAGTCAAAACCAAGTCATGCCCACTAGATCCCCACTAAAGGTGGCAGAAAAAGTTAGGAGTAAGTGAATTTTTAACAGTGTGATGATAAGTGATGATTACTGCCAAACAACCTCTCCGGCTCTGAAAATTTAATTTTACAAGTATGGAGTCTCATTCCCTCCAAAGTTAATTAGTGTTGGAGATTAAAACATTTTTTTTTACTTTTTCTCTCTATCTCTTTTATCTCTTTCTCTCTTAATCCCATCTGTCTTTCCCAATCTTTATTCCACTTTATGTACATGATTTAAATCAAATTTATACTTCCTAGTATAGACTGCATGGGGGGGAATTTTTCAGGGGTCAGTGGGTGCATTTGGTGGCGAGTCGGGTGGGAAAAAAGATTTTTTTGACAGTGGGTTGGGGACCCACTGTCAACCTGCCACCACGTGACTTTCCCAGATGTCGGGTCTGTCAACGCTGAACAGACCTGACATGCAGTGGCAGGGGAGGAAATTCAGGTCATTATGACCTTGTTAAGAGCCATTTAAAAAGTATTTTGAGCTCACCTTTAAATTTTACGAGGTCGCCCACAGATTCCACGCTGCCCGGGGATCACGTCTGTTAAGCTGAGATGGGAGATAAATGGCAATTGAATCAGCTGATTACTTGACAGCTGCAAATGTGCTATAAAAACTCCCATCTCACAGCTGTTCACTTTCCAAGCTCAGAAGCAGTTGCTTACTGCATTTGGAAGACAAATTGAGCTTTATGCAGGTTGTCAGTGTTTGGAGTAAACTCTCTATCCAGTGTCACCTCATTTAGAACAACCTCTCTCACCATTGACAGATTGCTTCTGTCATCTCAAGTTCACCTGCCATCTATTACATCAGCATCAGTGCCCTTGAAACTACCTCACCTTGGTCCTCAGAATCCCACCACAACCAACCTCAACACCAGCAGCACCAGGCACACCAGCAGCATGAACAAAAACAGCAACCTTCTCCACGATCAACTGATGCTGCAAAGGACACCAGCACCCGACCACATTACTGCCCAGGAGGCCAAGGATGGCCTCACCATGGCCAGATTTACTTCACCCTGGCTGCCAACTGATGTGCCAGGTTGGCACCACCCCACACCAACACCATAAAGCTTCCTTACAATGCCCGAGCCATTCCTTTCACACTAATCGCTATTGCAGGGTGTTAGATCCGTGGTTCAGTGGATAAAGAATTACATGCATGATGTATATAAACAAACAACAGGTCTTTACTGGAGGAGGGTCATCTCTAGACTGGAGTACAGAGGCATGCGCACAGCTTATATACCGGTGTGGTTACTGCCGGTACTACAGTATACAGGAGCTGGAAAAAGTAGTTCTGACTTAAAGCACATACACTACAATTCCTCCCTTTTTAGATTAATAATACCCCCTTAATATTCAAATAACAATTACATTATTACATGTACATTCAATAACAAAAAGTCCATTTATAGATTCAGTCTTTGGAGCGGCTTCCTGACCCTTTCGGGATAGCGCCTTTCCGGAGGTTCTTGTTCTTGGTGCAGAGGCGATTCTGACCCCTTTTCATCGGGTAGTTCATCGGGTTCCACTGCTACTGGGTCTGAAGTAGATGCTACCGGTATGTTGGGTTCATCCCCAGGTACTCGAAACATGGGGTTGACGCCTTCCTGTGACGCTAAGATCTGATCGACGTGGCGTCTCACAATGTTCTCCCCGACATCCACTGTGTACATTAATGGCCCCTGCCTTGTACATATCGTTCCGGGTTGCCACTTCTCTGTTCGATAGTCACGGGCCAAGACTGGTTGCCCTACATTGAAGCTCCTTGTCGGCTTCTCGTTGATGTGCTGGAATTGTTTGTCCTCAACATTTCTTCGCACATTTGGTCTGAGCAAATCCAGACGAGATCTCAACCTTCTGTTAAAGAACATCATGGCCAGGGTCTGGTTGGTAACTGCATGTGTCGCGTTTCGGTAGGCTAATAAGAAATTGTCCATCTTATGCTGTAGTGGAAATTCATCGTCACACATGGCCTTTATCGCCTTCTTAAAGGTTTGTACGAACCTCTCAGACAATCCATTGGTGGCTGGATGATACGGGGCGGATGTGTAATGCCTTACCCCATTCCTTTTCATGAATTTTTGGAACTCGTCGGACACAAACTGTGGTCCATTATCAGAGCAGATCTGCTCTGGCAAACCGTTTCTGGCAAATATGGTCCGTAGGACTGCAATCGTTTTCTCTGTAGTGGTTGAAGACATCTTTATCACCTCAGGCCACTTTGAATGAGCATCCACTGCTATTAAGAACATTGAGTCCATGAATGGACCAGCGAAATCAATGTGCACTCATTGCCATGGAGAGGAGGGCCACTCCCATGGGTGTAGAGGGGCATGTGGTGGTGCATTTTGGACCTTCTGGCATCCTAAGCAGCTCTTAGTTAGGTCTTCGATTTGTTGATCGATTCCTGGCCACCACACATAAGCCCTAGCAAGGATTTTCATTTTCACTCTCGCCAGATGACCTTCATGGAGCTCCTTTAGCACTCTCTCCCTTAACTTGGGTGGAATCACCACTCTGGATTCACACATCACTGTCCCCTGGCATACTGACAGCTGTTCTCTTCTGGATGAGAATGCTGGCAACAGTGAGTCGTCATGTGTTGGCCATCCCCTCACCGTCAATTCATATACCCGTGACAGCGTCGGATCATTGCGGGTCTCCTTCTCTATATCCGCGTTTGTTACTGGCAATCGTTCAATTATCGACAAATAAAATATCTCGATAGGATCCACTGCTGGTGCTTCCTCCACCGTAGGCAGTGGCAGGCGCGATAGCCCATCAGCGTTCCCATGCTGTTTCGTGCCTTTATATTCTATTTCATATTGATTCGCCCCTAGAAACAGGGACCATCTTTGTAACCGCTGTGCAGTCATTACTGGCACGCCCTTCTTAGGATTAAAGATGGAGACAAGTGATTGGTGGTCAGTCAGCAAGGTGAACTTCTGCCCATGCAGATAATGGTTGAATTTTTTTACTCCCCATACTAGGCTGAGGGCCTCCCTGTCAATCTGGGCGTAATTGCGCTCGGCTGAGGTTAGTGACCGAGACGCAAAGGCCACTGGCCTCTCCAACCCGTCTGGGAATTTGTGCGACAGCACCGCTCCAATGCCGTAGGGTGATGCATCACATGCCAAACGAATTGGTAGTGCTGGGTTGAAATGGGCCAACACCTCTTTTGATGTGATCAATTCTTTACACTTCTGGAAAGCTCGTCTACGTTCGTCATCCCACTTCCATGGTACCCCTGTTTGCAGTAGGGTGTTCAGCGGGTGTAGTACCGTGGACAAATTTGGTAAGAACTTGTGGTAATAGTTTACCAGCCCGAGGAACGACCTCAGTTGTGACACATTTTCCGGTGCTGGAGCCTTGACTACTGCCTCAATCTTGTCAGGGGACTTATGTAACCCCTCTTCATCGATGACGTGGCCGCAATATGAGATCTGTTTCTGGAAAAACTCGCACTTGTGGCGATTAGCTCGTAGCCCATATTCCTTTAATCTGGCGAGCACCTTCTCCAAGTTAACGAGGTGATCACCGTCATTTTCGCCCGTGACCAAGATGTCGTCCAAATAACACTGGGTCCCTGGAATCCCTTGCAGGACCTGATCCATCGCCCTTTGCCAGATAGCCGGAGCTGAGGCTACTCCAAACACCAGCCGGTTGTATTGATAGAGACCTTTATGGGTGTTGATCGTAAGGTAATGTTTCGAAGCTTCTTCTACCTCCATTTGCAAGTACGCCTGGGCTAGATCAATTTTGGTGAAGCGTTTACCACCAGATAGCGAGGTGAAAATATCCTCAATTCGTGGAAGCGGATATTGCACCGTGTGAAGGACTGGGTTCACTGTCACCTTAAAATCCCCACAGATGCGGATCTTCTTTGGTTCCCCAGGCGTATTACTCAACGACCTCTTTATTACAGGGACGATGGGTGTAGCCCACTCACTCCAGTCCACTTTGGACAGTACTCCTGAACGTTCCAACCCTTCCAGCTCTGCTTCAACCACTGGTCTGATCGCATAAGGCACTGGTCTGGCCTTCAGAAACTTTGGGCTTGCATTATCCTCTATTTTAATTGTTGCTGTTATTCCTTTTAGTGTTCCTAGTCCCTCCTGGAACACTTCTTTTGCGTCAGTTAGCATTTTTGACAGTTTTCCAGGTGTGACGTCGTCATCCTTTTTGGCCTCCACCTTCAGTGCCTGTATGGAATGCCAATCTAAATGTATCTTCCGGATCCACTCACGTCCTAGCAGTGGTGGTCCTCCATTTGGCAATAAATATATATCCATTTTAGGTATTTCCTGACCTTTATATGTCACTTTCACCCTTATTTTTCCTTTGGGGTAGACTTTTTGCCCCGTATACATCTTCAGGACAATCTCTGTAGCTTTCAAGGGTATGTGTGAAAATAGCCGCTTGTAGTCTCTTTGATTTATGACTGTTAGAGCTGACCCTGTGTCCAATTCCATTTACACTTGGACTCCGTCTATCTTGAGTGTAACCCAGATAGTCTGGTGATCCTCTATTTCGGTTACATTATGTAGTTTCAGACAACCCAGCTCCTTGCTTCCGGAGTCTGTGTCACTTTTCTGTTCGTCTGAACCACTGTCCATCACCTGGTGTACCTTTTTGTACTTCTCCTGTGGAGATTTCTTACTGTTGGTTTTCTTCCCAGACCTGCAGACTCTTGCTATGTGTCCTGCTTTCCCACACTGTCTGCACACTTGGTCCTTGAACCAACAATCTTTCTGGTCATGTGTTGTTCTGCCGCAGCGATAGCACTTCCCTGTTCCATAGGTCATTTCGTTGGTGCCGTATTCTTGCGGTCTCCGTTGTATCTCTGCAGCGCCCCTTGCGGCTGCTTCGTGTGATACTGCCATACTGAAAGCTTTGTCCAGCGTAAGGTCCTTTTCTGATAGAAGCCGTTTCTGGGTTCCTTCACTTTGTAGCCCACACACAAACTTGTCCCTTAACGTGTCTGCTAGTCCCGCTCCAAACTGGCAG
Organism: Somniosus microcephalus; assembly: GCF_052327205.1. Taxonomy (NCBI): domain Eukaryota; kingdom Metazoa; phylum Chordata; class Chondrichthyes; order Squaliformes; family Somniosidae; genus Somniosus; species Somniosus microcephalus. The sequence goes on from NC_141010.1 coordinate 29,359,057, forward strand.
TATTTCGATAGCTTGCGCAGTTCCGTTAGGCACTCAGCATTGCTTTCGTCTTTGTGTTGGTTCCTTTTATGGAACTTAAATCGTTCTGCTATCAGCAGCGGTGTGGGGTTTAAGTGGTCCTGTAGGATTTCTACTATGCTTTCAAAATTCTTGTTTACCGGCTTCTCTGGGGTTATTAGATTTCGCAGTAACCCATAAGTTTTTGCACCCATGGAATTTAACAGAACCAGTGCTTTATTAGCATCTGGCACTTCATTCGCCCTGCAGTACACCTCAATACCTTCCACATATGTCGCCCAATCTTCGACTTCATTGTCGAATGTAGAGATACTGCCACTCTTCGGCATCCTTGGTTGTGCGTTAACTATCACCAATGGCGCCTCCCGTGCTTCCCCTTCTTCTCCGCTGGCACAAAATGGCGTCTCCCGTGCTTTCCTTCCTTCCCGCGCTCGCCCGTCTTCTCCGCTGCGGCTTCGCAAAATGGCGTCTCCCGCGCTCTTCCTTCTCCGCGGCTCAATGGCGCCTCCCACGCTCTCCCTGCTTCTCCGCGGCTCAATGGCATCTCCCGCGCTCTCCCTGCTTCTCCGCGGCTCAATGGCGTCTCCCCTTGCTTCGCCCCACGGACCCTGATCAGCCCGTGATCCCTGGCTGTGCGCTGCGCATTCTACTCTTGATATTTGTCGACGCCGCTCAGTCTAGAACCCGGCTGTTTCTTACCCTCTCTCTCTCCGGTTTTGCAGTATTTTTCCACGACGCCGCTCGGTGATCAATCCCCGGCTGCGCCCTGCTCTCTTCACCCTCTTTCTTACCCCGTCGACGCTGCCCGGCTCGCTCTCTCTGCCGTCAGTCGGCTCCAGCCGCCGCTGCTCGGGAAGGGTCTGCTCAGGACCTGTCGTCGGTCTCTTACTGCTCGTTGTGGCTGGGGAACCAAGCCCGGCTCTCCACAGCCTCCCCAGCGAAGTTGGATCTCTGCCTGACTGCTGGGCTGTTGCTCGCGGTTGACGCCCGTGTTCCTGGACTCGACTATTTTTTTTTTTAATGTTGCAGGTAGATTCGCATCAACACTCGTCGCCACTGTTAGATCCGTGGTTCAGTGGATAAAGAATTACATGGATGCTCTATATAAACAAACAACAGGTCTTTACTGGAGGAGGGTCATCTCTAGACTGGGGTACAGAGGCATGCGCACAGCTTATATACCGGTGTGGTTACTGCCGGTACTACAGTATACAGGAGCTGTAAAAAGTAGTTCTGACTTAAAGCACATACACTACACAGGGGGTACCATTATGTTTCACCATTCACTGCAACTCACTAAGCCACTTCCAAAGGTGCACACAAATCTGTTCAAGAACGCGAAGTGTTGAAAATAAAGATTTCAATGTTTGACAGCACATTAACAGAAACTTCACATGAACAGTGGCTCAAATACACAAGTGCCTACCCTTGTGTGTTGTTAGTTGGGATGCTTGGACTCGGATGAGGGTGAGTGTGAGGGGTGCCGAGTGAGATGGGGAAGTGATCATGCAGATAGAGAGGGATGGGTGGAGGTGCAAGGTAAGTTGGTGTGAGTAAAGATGTGCAGGTGTAGGGTAGGGAAAGCAGAGTGATGGGGATGTGATGAGTGGCACAGCAGGATGAGGTTGAGTGTGGCTTTGCAGTAACGTTTGGTGATCTACTGAGATCATTGAAAGGTTTGCGCCACTGCACCCTGGTCCACTCGACGACATCCCTGCTTATGCCTTCCTGTGCAATGTGCAACCAGGCTGCATTGGTCTCCTGAGGGGGTCTCTTCCGCCCATTGGCAGGGAAGAGAACCTCTCTGTGTGCTGTGACTCCCACTATTAGCTTATGGAGGGAGCCATGGGAGAGCCTGGGTGCAGCTGTGCACCTCTGTGCAGTGCTCGTCAGTGTTTGCAGCATCTTACTGCTGTAGAACACTGACAGCACAAATATCAAAATAAATTTGCGCATGGTCCCTTTCAGGAAACCGGCTGATGTGACGTCATCAGACCCACTTCCTTCAATTGGCTGGCAAACGTGCTGAGCCGGCTTAACCAGCCCAATCAATGTAAAATCACTGGACAGCAGGCTGGGGCCAGCAGCAAGGTTGGGACCCGCCACTGACCCTGGCCGCACCCGACCCGCCGAGGTAGGGGAAATTGCGGCCCATGTCTCAGTGAGAATTCTTCAATCTGATTGTTTGAAGAGCCTTGTTTCCCGTCGCCGCCCCCCTGCTCAGCGATGCCACAGATGCTCTGTAGGGGGGGCTGTGCTGGATCAGACACTGGATTAGAGCAAATCTCCGGGGGAAAACTTTGTGGGCAGCTGTCAGTCAGGTGAAAGGCGAGCGCCGTTCCTTCACCGCTGACTGCAAAATCCGGGTCATTGTTCGTGCAACGAGCATGAATGGCTAGAGCCATTTGAGCAATTGTTATATTAAATGTTCTATTATCCAATAGGAACCAATTACTAATTAGTTATGGATGTATCATCAATACCCATTCAGGTGACTGTTGTGTATGTACCTTTAAGAGAATAACTGGTCTCAGACTGCAATACCGGCAGTGACCACCCCTGTATAAAAGGCGCTAGAGAGCCTCTGTTGGTAAGTTTCGTTTATGCCTTTCACCAGTAAAGACTTGTTTTTTTCTCTCCTGCTAGTCCGTGTCTCAATCATTCACGGACTTAACACTGGTGACGAGTTAGAAAGAACTTACCTGCAACTCAGCAGCAGCTCCGACGACGTTGAAGGTCGGAAGAAAAAAAAAAAATAGAGTCCATTGAAACTCGAGGAACGGGTGTCGACCGTCAATCATCGGGTTCAAGGCTTTGCAGGAGCGACGTTCCAGAGCCAGGCTGGGTTCCTCGGTCCGTGGTTTCCCAGCTAATCGGGCTGGTGGCAGGTAGTGCTCTGATCCTTCCTGAGCTGCAACGGGGCCGGGCAGCGAGTCGGGAAGCAAGGAGAGAAAGAAAGGGTGGAGCACACAGGGCACGGCCGGTGTTTCGAAGCTGGGCAGCGTTCGGACCTCAGAAGAGGGAGGGAAGTGTTCCAGAGGGTCCGCTCCACGACGGGAAAATAATAAAAGAAAAAGAATACGCGCAAGAAACCGTGGAAAGCAGCGCTAACAACAGCGGGGAAGAAGGAAAAGCGCGGGAGGCGCCATTTTGTTAAATCAGAGAAGAAGGCAAAGCGCAGGAGGCGCCATTTTAGATTTGCAAGATGCCGAAGACTGGCTGTATCACTGCTTTTGATAATACATTAGAGGACTGGACCACGTATGTGGAAAGAGTCGAGGTATATTTCGAGGCAAATGAAATAGCGGAGGGGAAAAAGGCATCAATATTGCTAAACGTAATGGGCGCTAGAACGTACGGCCTATTGCGGGATCTGATTACTCCAGCCCAACCGAAGGCGAAGAGTTTTAACGAAATTGTTGCTGTTCTACAGGAGCAATTAAACCCTGCACCGCTGCTGATAGCAGAAAGATTTAAATTCCACAGGAGAACTCAGCACAAAGATGAGAGCAATGCTGAGTATCTTACGGAACTACGCAAGCTATCAAAGCACTGCCAGTTCAGAGCAGGACTGGCAGATACCCTACGGGACAAATTTGTCTGTGGACTCCTGAGTGAAGGAACACAGAAGAAGTTACTCGCAGAAAAAGAGCTGACGCTAGATAAGGCTTTCAGCGTGGCAGTATCGTATGAAGCAGCAGCCAGGGGAGCTGCAGAAATTCAACAAAAACCACAGGAATACGGCACCCACGAAATGACACGGGGATTTGCAAAATGTTATCGCTGCGGCAGAACTAACAATGACCAGAAGGACTGCTGGTCCAAAGACAAAATATGCAGACAATGCGGGAAGATTGGACACATTGCACGAGTTTGTAGGTCTGGGAAGAAGACCAGCGACAACAAAAAGGCTACTAAGGAACCGTACAAGAAAGTGCAAAAGATGACGGACAGTAGTTCCAAAGACCAGATGAGCGATAGTGAATCCGAGAACAGGAGATTAAGCTGTCTCAAACTTCACAATGTAATCGCAAAAGAGGATCACCGAACCATTTGGGTCACCCTCACGATAGCAGGGTCCCAAGTTAAAATGGAATTGGATACAGGATCAGCGCTAACCGTCATGAATCGACGAGACTACGAGCGGCTATTTTCACACATACCCTTGAGAGAGACATCCATCGTCTTGATGATGTATACGGGGCAAAAAGTATACCCCAGAGGAAAAATAAGGGTGCCTGTCGAATACAATGGCAAAAAAATACAGAAATTGTATCTCTACATACTGCCAAATGGTGGACCACTGTTATTGGGATGGGAATGGATCAGGAAGATAAACTTAGATTGGCATTCCATTCATGTAATGACGGTGGACGGTAAAAAAGATGAAGACGTCACTCCTGGACGATTGTCAACAATCTTAGCTAACGCCAAAGAGGTATTTCAACAAGAACTGGGCACGCTTAAAGGCGTAACCGCCTCGTTAAAAATAGAAGAGAATGCAGTTCCCAAGTTTTTCAAAGCGACACCGGTACCATATGCAATTCGTCCAGCCGTCGAGGCAGAGCTGGAGAATCTGGAGAAGGCGGGCGTGTTGTCTAAGGTCGACTGGAGCGAGTGGGCGACACCCATCGTTCCTGTCATGAAAAAAACGTTAAGCAATAAGTCCGGAGAGCCAAGGAAGATTCGCATCTGTGGCGATTTCAAGGTGACGGTGAACCCTGTCCTTCACACAGTACAATATCCTCTTCCAAGGATAGAAGACATCTTCGCCTCACTGTCTGGAGGGAAGCGTTTTACAAAAATTGACCTAGCACAAGCATATTTGCAGATGGAGGTTGAAGAGTCCTCTAGGAAGTATCTCACGATAAACACTCACAAAGGTCTTTACCAATATCATCGATTGGTATTCGGAGTAGCATCGGCTCCGGCGATATGGCAAAGAGCGATGGAACAAGTCCTGCAAGGGATTCCGGGGACTCAGTGTTACTTGGACGACATCCTTGTAACAGGTGAAGATGACAGTGAACACCTTAACAACCTAGAACAGGTGCTCACTAGACTATGGGAACATGGGCTGCGAGCCAACCGCCCCAAGTGCGAATTTTTTAAGAAACAGATATCGTATTGTGGCCACGTGATTGATGAAGAGGGGTTACATAAGTCCCCTGACAAAATTGAAGCGGTTGTTAAGGCCCCAGCGCCTGAAAATGTGTTGCAACTGAGGTCATTCCTCGGGTTGGTGAATTACTATCATAAGTTTTTGCCGAATTTGTCGACAATTCTGCATCCACTGAACGCCCTGCTACGAACGGGGGTAGCATGGAAATGGAGCGATGATTGTAAACGTGCTTTTCAGAAGAGTAAGGACTTAATCACTTCGAAGGAAGTATTGGCTCACTACAACCCAGCACTGCCAATCAGGCTGGCGTGTGATGCGTCTCCCTACGGCATTGGGGCGGTACTGTCACATAAATTCCTTGATGGTTTGGAGAGGCCGATAGCTTTTGCGTCACGCTTGTTAACTTCTGCCGAGCATAACTACGCCCAGATTGACAGAGAGGCCCTCAGCCTAGTGTGGGGGGTGAAGAAGTTCAATCACTATCTGCACGGTCAAAAATTTACTCTACTAACCGATCATCAACCTCTTGTCTCCATTTTCAACCCTCAGAAGGGCGTACCGATAATGACAGCACAACGGCTGCAGAGATGGTCCCTTTTCCTAGAGGCACACCAATATGACATCGAGTACAGGGGAACTAAACAGCATGGAAATGCTGATGGATTGTCACGTCTACCGTTGCCGACGGTGGAAGAAGAAGACCTTGCAGTGGATCCAATGGAGTTATTCCACTCGACGAATGCAAACATAGAAAAGGAAACACGGAATGACCCGACACTATCACGGGTCTATGATTTAACGGTGAAGGGATGGCCAGCACATGGCGAACCACTGCTGCCAGCATTTTCGCCAAGAAGAGAACAGCTGTCAGTGTGCAGAGGAACCTTGATGTGTGGATCCAGAGTAGTAATTCCACCTAAGTTGACGGACAGAGTGCTCAATGAGCTTCATGAGGGTCATCTGGATGGGGTAAAAATGAAGAGCTTAGCCAGAGCGTTTGTGTGGTGGCCGGGAATCGATAGAGAAATCGAAGAGATGACCAAGAGCTGTGCAGGATGCCAGAAGGTCCAAAACGCCCCACCACAAGCTCCTCTGCATCCATGGGAGTGGCCCTCATCTCCATGGCAAAGGGTGCACATTGAGTTTGCTGGTCCCTTCTTGGACTCGATGTTTTTATTTGCGGTGGATGCACATTCAAAGTGGCCAGGGGTAATAAAAATGTCCTCAACCACCACGGAAAAAACTATCGCAGTTTTACGAACCATATTCGCTAGGAATGGGCTGCCTGAACAGATTTGCTCTGACAATGGACCACAGTTTGTGTCTGAAGAGTTCCGGAGGTTCTTAAAGAACAATGGTGTTAAGCATTACACATCTGCCCCATATCATCCAGCCACTAATGGATTGGCCGAGAGGTTTGTCCAAACATTCAAGAAGGCTATCAAGGCAATGTGTAATGAAGATATACCCCTACAACACAAGGTGGACAACTTCTTGTTTGCCTACCGGAATGCGACACATGCGGTTACCAACCAAACTCCAGCCATGATGTTCTTCAATCGAAGACTACGATGCCGCTTGGATTTGGTTAAGCCAAACGTCCGAAGAGATGTGGAGAACAGGCAGTTTCAGAATATGAAGGAAAGGCCGACCAGGAGTTTTAAGATAGGTCAACCAGTTTTGGCCCGGGACTACCGCACTGAGAAATGGCAGCCAGGAACGATTTGTACACGACAAGGACCTCTCATGTATACCGTGGACGTTGGGGAGAGCATTGTAAGACGCCATGCTGACCAGATTCTAGAGTCACTGGAAAACGTCAACACCACACCACGATCTGATACACCTGGTAATGAAATCGACGTTCCAATTGCAGCTACCGCAGAACCGGTAATATTGGAAGCAGATGAACCAAACAACGACATTGATTCCGACTCAACATTGCCAGAAGAACCTGATAATCCAAAGAGGCGTTATCCAGACAGAATCAGGAAGCCTCCTCAAAGACTGAACTTATAATTGCTTAAACTTAACCAATGTATCTAGCAACAGTAATTGTGATTGTTATTCGTTATCATTTGTGTTAAATGAATGTTATGTACTGTTTATCTAAAAGGGGAGGAATTGTTGTGTATGTACCTTTAAGAGAATAACTGGTCTCAGACTGCAATACCGGCAGTGACCACCCCTGTATAAAAGGCGCTAGAGAGCCTCTGTTGGTTAGTTTCATTTATGCCTTTCACCAGTAAAGACTTGTTTGTTTCTCTCCTGCTAGTCCGTGTCTCAATCATTCACGGACTTAACAGTGACCAGCCTGGATTCGGAGTTGAATGAGTATTAAACAGGCTGGGCAATTTCTGTGTAAACCTTGATTAATAACCTCTCGAGCTGTTATTACTAATAAAAAATTCCAAATAAAAAGTTTAACACAGATTTAACTTTTATCAGAAGGGGCGTTTTGAAAGCAATGGCCAAATTTTGGGAAAATTGTAGTCAGTTAGAAAAGTCACAGTGTACCTTTAAGAGCTTCCTTCCCAACAGGCCATTGATGCCTGCCTTAATATGGGCAGACCTAAGGCTTGCTGGGTACATCAAACACAATATTGGTAATTAAGGATTGCATTGTAATGACTTTATTATCATGCTGTTCCAACATATAATGATACTCCCACACAATCTACATGAGAGTAGATAACACCAGCGGGAACTAAATGTGCAATTTTAAAGGTGGGCAAGACATTGGCCCTGCATTTACAGTCGGAGATTTCCCGCGGGGAAATGCCTCCGATCCGCAAATAAAATGCCCGCGTACCTGGTGGTCCAGGAACTGCGGAGACTAGCGGTCCTGGGCCTCTCGGGTATGCACGGGTAGAAGCCCATGTACCCCAGGGGCGCACGCGGTGCGCAATCGCCCCTGGGATCACGTGGGCTGGACCAACGAATGAAAGAAGGGGATCCCCATTCATGTTTATGGGGATTCTGTATGTATGGAAACCCCATAAGCATGAATGGGAATACACCCAAAAAATACATGTACACATCAAATAAATTAAAAAATATATAACGTGATAAAAATGATAACTTCTTGGAAGTTATGTCATCACTTCCTGTGAACTATGAACTATGAACTGTGTACATACCTCACTTCCTGTCATATGTCACTTCCTGTTGGACTGGTATAAATACTGGTCTGTTCAGTATTGTAAGAGGCTTCTACCAGAGGCATGGTAAAGACCTCTCTTGTGTATATAGTGTGTTTATAAGTTACTTAAAGCTTACTTTAAAGTTACTTGATAGTAAGTCTCCTTTTTCTTACATCAATTTAAGTAACTTAATATTTACACTGACAAATACTAGACCTTCAGACAAACTCGGAAGTTAAGGATCCAGGGAACCACCCATCATGGAGAAAATCCTTAGACCTATTCGTCTGGACTTGGACCCGAATACACCAGCAGCTGGCAGGGCATGGAAGCATTGGTATCGTACTTTTGAGAATTTTCTGGATGAATGTAAAGCGGATGCTCCTGCTAAATTGAAGATACTTGTCAATTATGTGACCCCAAAAGTGTTCGAATATGTTGATGAATGGGATAATTACGAAGAGGTGATTCGGGCACTTAAGAAACTGTATGCCAAGACCCCAAATGAGGTCTATGCTAGACATCTACTGGCCACAGTCCGACAAGGGCCAGGGGAATCAATTGACGAATTCCTGCAAGAACTTCGCAGGCTCAGCGTAGATTGTAACTTTCAGGCAGCCTCAGCTGAGCTGTACCGCCAAGAAATGATTCGTGATGCTTTCATCTGCGGGATTGCCTCTCCATTTATACGCCAGCGTCTACTAGAAAGTAAAACACTTGAGCTACAAAAAGCTTTTGACCTAGCTTGTTCACTGGATTTGGCAAAGAGAAATGCAGACCTCTATCAGCTGCCCAGATCTCGATCTGCTGCTGTAGCTGCAACCAGACAATTCAAGCGGTCTCAGGTGAACCCTATCATGGGGGAATCTAATTCTGATAATTCTGATGAAGAAGAGGAGGACAACCCCACTTTAGCAGCCTCTTGGCAATCTAGGAAGGAATGCTTCTTTTGTGGAGATGCTTTTCACCCTAGGAAAACCTGCCCTGCTCGCAATGCAATCTGCAGTTATTGCGGGAAAAAAGGACACTTTGCTAAAGTTTGCCTATCAAGGGCCTCTACGAGGGCCAATCCAGCTAAGGCCTACCGAACTGCCCCAATTAGGGCCTATCAAGATGCTCCAGCTAGGACCTATCAAGCTTCCTCTCGAGCTCTCTCCCGAAGAAGCACACCGAGAGTTTTAGCCACTCTCTGTGCAACAACACCAATTACAGCTGCTTGCCCACAGAACCTGTCTCATGCAGCCACAAAAATTTCAATTAAAGGGCATACCTTAGATGCCTTAATTGACTCAGGAAGTACTGATAGTTTCATTAAGGAACAGATTGTTGCGAAATTGAAACTACATGTCTTCCCATCGGACCAGGCAATTGCGATGGCCCAGTCATCACTTAATAACAGAATCTCCGGCTTTTGTGTTGTTGATATGACACTTCATGGTCGTATGTATCCCTCCACCCGACTTTCGGTGCTCAAGGACTTATGTAGTGATCTCCTCTTAGGGCTGGACTTCCAAAAACAGCATAAGAAACTCACCATTGAGTTTGGTGGATTCAAACCCGGACTTACTATTTCTAATATACCGTCTAAATTACCATTTTGTGCATTATCAGCAGCTTCACTTGATGAACCCTCATTATTTGCCAGTATTCCGCCTCAATGCAAACCGATAATAACGAAATCGCGGCGCTTTAATCAGGAAGACCAATCTTTTATTGCGGCTGAAATCTCTCGACTTCTAGCAGAGGATATCATTGAACCATGTTCGTCGCCCTGGCGGGCTCAAGTCGTCATTGTCAAGAACCCTCTAAAACCTCACAAACAGCGACTATGCATCGATTATTCGCAAACCATCAATCAATATACCGACTTGGACGCCTACCCATTGCCACGCATTGATGATATGGTTAATAAACTGGCCGAATACAAAGTGTTCTCAACTTACGATTTAAAAAGTGCCTATCATCAGTTACCCTTGAAGGTCTCAGATAAGCAGTACACAGCCTTTGAGGCTAATGGACAGCTGTACCAATTTCGTCGCCTCCCATTCGGGGTTACTAATGGAGTGGCTGTCTTTCAACGGGCAATGGATGGCCTGGTTAAGCAGGAAAACCTAAGGGACACTTTTCCCTATCTTGATAACATTACCATTGCAGGTCACGATCAACAGGAACACGACTCCAACCTCCAAAAATTTCGGGATGCCCTCCATCGCCGTAATTTGACCCTGAATGAATCCAAATCTGTTGAGTCGCAACCGACCATCAACATCCTTGGCTACTGCGTAGGCAATGGTATCATTAAGCCAGACCCAGAAAGACTTCACCCGCTCCAAGAGCTCCCGTCACCTAAGAATCCGGCTTCTTTACGTCGGGCACTCGGTCTGTTTGCATACTACGCTAAATGGATTCCTCATTTTTCGGACAAAATCCAACCCTTGCTGCATGCTAGATCATTTCCACTGGGAACAGCAGCTGTTGCAGCCTTTAACCTTCTCAAAAAACAGTTGGAGAAAGCGGCTCTTCACTCCATTGATGAGAATCTCCCTTTCGTGGTTGAATGTGATGCCTCGGAGGTGGCGATCTCGGCTACTCTGAATCAGGAAGGTCGTCCTGTAGCATTTATGTCCAGGACCTTACAAGGTGCCGAGCTACATTATCCTCCGGTTGAGAAAGAAGCCACAGCCATCATAGAGGCAGTACGGAAGTGGAACCATTTTCTAGCTCGCCAGCACTTTACATTGATCACGGACCAACGATCAGTCGCCTTCATGCTCGATAATCGAAAACGAACCAAAATTAAGAATAATAAAATACAACTTTGGAGGATGGAACTGGCCTCTTTTGGTTATACCATTCTCTATCGGCCTGGCAAGGAGAATGTGGCCCCAGACACCCTCACACGGGCATTCTGCTCCACTATGTCATCCTCCACTCTCACGGATGTCCACAATGGTTTGTGTCATCCTGGCGTTACGCGCATGCTACATTTCGTACGATCACGGAATCTCCCTTTTTCCACTGGAGATGTAAAGAAAATATGCTCAGAATGCCGGCTTTGTGCGGAATTAAAACCTCAGTTCTTCCGCCCCTCAGATGGTATACTCATACATGCAACCCAACCGATGCAACGACTTAGCATCGATTTTAAGGGCCCAGTGCCCTCTTCAACTCGGAACACATATTTGCTCACCATGATCGACGAATATTCACGTTTTCCGTTTGCCTTCCCCTGCTCCAATATGCTGGCGTCCACAGTAATCTGCTGCCTTGAGCAGGTATTTTCTCTCTGTGGCATGCCGGCTTATATTCACTCAGATCGGGGTCCATCCTTTATGTCAAGGGAACTCAAGGACTACCTCTCAGAACGGGGAATTGCTACAAGCAAAACAACACCATACCATCCCATCGGAAATGGGCAGGTAGAGAGGTATAACGGTATCATCTGGAATTCCGTACGTCTCGCTTTAAGATCTCGGGGCCTACCAGACCAGCAATGGGAAACAGTGCTTCCGGATGCATTGCAGTCTATACGGTCCCTGCTTTCTACAGCCACAAATACTACACCTCATGAGCGGTTCTTTGGATTCCAGCATCGCTCATCTCATGGGACATCACTCCCGTCATGGCTAACTACTCCTGGACCTGTATTATTCCGAAGATACGTTCGGACGTCTAAAAATGACCCTCTTGTAGATGAGGTCGAACTAACCGATGCCAACCCCACCTATGCAAACATACGATATTCCGACGGCCGAGAATCTACCGTATCATTACGGGATCTGGCTCCCTGCCCACCAGGACCTAGTGGGACATCGGGTGATGGCATTTCACCAGGAAACTCTTGGGACCTATCGGGTACCCCTCTCCAGGATCCTGATCGGACACCAACTAGCTTGGTGCCGGTAGAACCCCGTGCTCAAGGTTGCGACCCTCCCAGTACCGCGCATGAAAGCACTGATCCGCCACAGACCAGCTCTGCACCTCCCTCTGAACAGAGGCAGTCCGACTTTGAACCTATTGGGGCTCGTACTCGAAGCCATGATCTCCCCGACCCTTCACAGGGCAATCCAGGCCACACAGACTCTGACCAATGGCCAACCGCATGTAAGCGGACCAGCGACCCTCTACGACGGGAATCCAAACGGGTGCGACTCTTCCTTGTTCGGCGGCTGCGGACCAAAAGGTAGACCACAGCCTCCTAATCCTGCAGGAGGGAAGAATGTGATAAAAATGATAACTTCCGGGAAGTTATGTCATCACTTCCTGTGAACTATGAACTATGTACATACCTCACTTCCTGTCATATGTCACTTCCTGTTGGACTGGTATAAATACTGGTCTGTTCAGTATTGTAAGAGGCTTCTACCAGAGGCATGGTAAAGACCTCTCTTGTGTATATAGTGTGTTTATAAGTTACTTAAAGCTTACTTTAAAGTTACTTGATGGTAAGTCTCCTTTTTCTTACATCATAACATATTTAGAGTTAATTAAAATGCCATTTAATTAAATATTTAAAACAAAATATTTTTTTGAAAAATAAATTTAAATGTTTTAAAGGGGCTAAAAATAAACTTACCTTATTGTACAGGTTTTTAAGGGTATAAATGATTGATAAAAATTTATTTTAATTTTTTTTTAAACTCTTACACTGGTAAAAGCAGGTCTTACATCTGCTTTTACCACGCGTAAGAACGTCATGGGCATTCGCTGGGCAGAAGTTCGGCAAATAGCGCAACTCTCCGCCCACAGATGCCTTTTTCCCGGGGATGCGGATGATTCTTGACAGATCACAAGTTCCAGGTTTTCACGCATGCGCTTCGCACGCCTAAATCTGGAACCTGTGCGGCATGTACGCACCTCGTACGCACCCGTAGGGGCCGCAAATTACGGCCCCATATGGGTGGCAGGTCAGGGAGCCAGTGGGTATGAGGTCTGTTCTTCTAACCCTGTTGAACAGACATTCATAATTGATATTACTTTTGAAGCAACAGTAACAGCTTTAGATAGGATTTTAAACTGCCGTTTCTTTTTAAATTGAAGCATTAATTAAGTTTGAAGTAACCAGATTTTACACACTCATTGTTTGCTGTCTCCATTGCCATTGCTCGTCACAGTCAAGTGAAGCAAAGCAGAATCAACCACCAACCTGAGGCCTCCGTTCCAGCTGTTGCACATTCTTATGTTTCACCATCACAAGGAAGATTTTACAAGATACCCTCCAGGAATGGAAATCACAAATGTCCTCTACTGGCACTAAATAGTTGAACTTATTCAGAAGTGGATTCAGCCAGGGAATTTATTCTCTGTACTGTCCAATCCACTGAAGAGTACACCCCGAACTTCCTTTTAAAATCATGATAGGATGTTTTTGATGGCTGAATGAGTTTATCCTGTGAGTAGCTGAGCAATACAGAACCTGGAAGGTCCCCAGTTCAACTCCTAGACTGTGCTGATTTAGCTGGGGCATTGGCGGAGATTAGGGAACGAAAAATTGAATAGGAGGCCTTTTCTCGATTGCTATGCGGCCAACCCGACTACAGTGGCATCACAACTAAGCCCAATCCTGTCTCACCTCCCCAACATCCACATACTTGCACTTCAACAGGGTTAGAAACATAGAAACATAGAAGATAGGAGTAGGAGTAGACCACTCGAGGGGCCTTGGATGTGTTTGGAGTTATCTCTCTATCCAGTGTTACCTCCTTGGAACAACCTATCTCACCATTGACAGATTGCTTCTGTCATCTCAACTTCAGCTGCCATATCTAACAACACAATGGGCACGATTTATGCTCTCTCACCTTGGTCCTCTGAATCTGATGACGATCAGCTGCAGCAGCAACAGAACCAGCCACACCAGCAGCAGCAGCAGCAACTAGAGCGCCAAGCTTCTCCTCAACCACCTGATGCTGCACAGGGCAGAGGGCATCAGCGCAGGGCTGCACCGCGCCGGAGGCGATATCCCCAACACAGGGTCTACCGGCAGAGGATGAGCTTCCTCAACATGACTGAACAGCAATGCCAAAGGAGGCTCAGGCTATCATGCCAGCTTGTCGCAGACATTTGCACATTGCTGGAGCAAGACCTGCAGCCTAGAGGAAGGGGTGGACATGCCTTACCAGTGGCTGTCAAAGTCACCAGTGCCCTCAATTTCTTCGCCTCAGGCTCCTTCCAGGGATCTGCAGCAGACATTTCCGGCATCTCGCAGTTGGCCACCCGCACATGCATCACACAGGTCACTGATGCCCTCTTTAACAAGTCTGCAAATTATATCCACTTTGCAAGTGATGAAGGCAGTGTCAATGAGCGGGCACTCAGTTTTGCAGCTCTGGCTGGCATCCCACAGGTGCAGGGCATCATTGACTGCACACATGTGGCCATCAGGGCACCACATCAGAACCCAGTAGTATTTGTCAATCACAAGGGGTTTCACGCCCTCAACGTGCAGCTGGTCTGCAACCATAGGAAGATTATCATCCATGTGTGCGCCAAGTTCCCTGGCAGCTGCCATGACTCGTATATCCTGTGCCAGTCTACCATCCCTCAGCTCTTCACACCACCAAACAGTCTTTCCGACTGGCTGCTTGGAGACAAGGGCTATCCCCTGAAGACGTGGCTCATGACACCTTTGAGGAGGCCAACAAACGAGGCTGAGGGACATTATACTCAAAGCCACATCTCCACGAAAAGTGTCATTGAGCAGACAATAGGCTTGCTGAAAATGCGCTTCAGATGCCTCGACAGATCTGGAGGAGCCCTTCAATACGCACCAGGCACGGTCTCCAGAATCATCGTGGCCTGCTGCGCCCTGCACAACATAGCGCAGCAGCGAGGATTAGCATTGGATGAGGAAGGTGACACAGAGCGCACATCCTCGGAGGAGGAGGAGCAGCATAACTTTGAAAACGAGGGTGAGGAAGACCTGGAGGAGCCAGAGGTGCCACTGTGAGCAGTACATGACCACATTGCTGCCCATGACGCCAGGGATGCCCTAATCAATGGCACATTTACATAATTTTAAAAGCTGAGACATGTGTCTGGCACAGGCGTACGCAGGTTGGCATCACCCCACACCAACACCATAGAGCAGTCCAACAATGACCATTCCATTCTTTTCACTCTCACCACCATTGGTGGAGGTCAATGAGCCCTGACCGTTCACTCTGCCACTTCCATTTGAGCACACACATTTGGCAAGGACTGCAACATTTGAAAAATAAATGATTTATTACAGCTACATCATAGAATTTTAACATCACATTTATAATGAAAAACACATCCGTGTGACTACCCTTGTGACTATTTGTGTGGCATCTTTCTTTTACGAGTGCTTCTACATGGTGCTAACTCTGTGGCTTCAGCAGAGGTAGACGCAGCCTCCTCGACTCCCTGCTGTGCCTGCTTAGACACCTTTGGCGGTCATCTGCTGGGTTTTGGAGCCTGTGAGGGCCCCGCCAAAGTCTGCTGCTCCTGCGACTGTGCAGGGGCAGACTCAACCATCATTGGCATCTGGGGCTCTGACTGAAGGGGTGGAAATCTGAGCACTTGGAGAGGAGCCCCCACTTCCATGTCCCCATCACCATCATCCCTCTCATGGGCCACCCGCACTTCCCTGCTAGCAAGTAGCTTGAGGGCACCTTGCTGCACTTCAGTGGGGCCATGAGGGCCCTCGTCTATACTGACACCCCTTCTAGAAAGGACGTCTATGCGCCTCTGGTTTCTCTCCTCCATAGATGCCCAACTACTTTGAAGTGAAATCATGTTCCCATGAGACTGCCGCATGTCCTCCATGCAGGTGGCCATCCTATTCATGGAAGAACTTATAGCTGCCAGTGAGTGCGCCACGGTGGTGCTCATGTTTCAGATGGACTTCTCCATTCTTTACACACTCGCAGTCACTGCAGTCAAGAAGCCTGTCAGAGCCTCCTGCACTTGTTCCTGCAGCTCCAGGATCACCCTCTTCCTGGATGGCCCCCGAGGCTCAGCGTCTGCATGCAGCTGAGCAGAGCTGGGAGCATCCTGCACCCTCCAGCGAGGAGTCTCCACTGCTGTCACTGTCTCCACCATCTGCTCTTGCTCACCTGTGATGTGTAATACACCAGGTGACATCACTACTCTATCTCGCGAGGGACCCACTGAGGTGTGCGTCTCTGCGCTGGTGCTGGCTTGCCTGGTATGAGGTGACGCTGCTCCCTCAGAGGCAGGAGGCTCCTCTGAGGACTCTTCTTGCTCATCCTCCTGGACAGTTGGGGGGTGGTGGGGGGTGCTCTTGATGGACCTGTGGGAGAGTATACGAGTTAGATATACGAGATGTCGACTGCAGAAACATACCATTATCCACATGATGAGCATTCATTTTCTGTTGACATCAGACCCCATATGAGCCGTGCAAGTGTATGGAAAATAATCCTGTCACCAGGTTCTTCTAATGAGCTCCTCGCTCCATCCCCCACTTCCGGCTGGTCGACCACTCCTGCGATATCCAGTGCTGCCTCCTCTGCAGTGGTCAGGTAGGCCATGGCTTGAGGTCCTCCTCTGGTTCTCTCCCTCTCTCTCTTATTGTGGGCTCTCTTTTCCTGCGAGGAGGGAAAGAAGAGAAGGTTGAGTGAGAGTGATGGAATGAGTGTAAGTGATGGACGGGTTACATCTTCAGAGGGAGAATATGATGCAGTGGGGTGCCAATACCAAGTTGCCTCCTTTTGTGTTGTTAGTTGATGTCATTGCATTATGATGAGGTGGAGTGTGAGGGGTGCATAGTAAGATGGGGACCTGATAATGTAGATAAAGAGAGAGGGATGGATGAAGGTCCAAGGGATGTTGGGGTGAGTAACATTGTGCAGGAGTAGGGATGGCAATGCAGAGTGATGGGGATGTGATGACCGGCACAGCAGCATCAAGGTAAGTGTGGCTTTATACTCACTTTTCCTGATCTTACAAGATCATTAAACTTCTTGCGGCACTGCACCCAGGTCCGAGCGACCACTGACACGCCTGTCACCTCCTGTGCGATCTGCAGCCACGCTGACTTCATCCACTGGGGAGGCCTCTTCCTACCTGCAGTAAGGAAGAGAACCTCCCTACGTGCTCTCACTCCCTGCACAAGATGATGGAGCGAGTCCTCACTGATGCGAGGCGCTGCTCTTTGGCAGTGGCAGCACATTGTGCACACCTACATATACTGACCGCACTGAATTAAGTGAAATTACAACTGACTGCAAATGGGGCCATGGCTCCTTTAAATATACCGGCAAGAATCGCGTCATCCGCTGACGTCACCAGGCCCGCACCTTTGAATTGGGCCGGGAAACGCGCAGGGTGGGCTTAACAAGGCCCATTATGGGAAGATCTTATTTGTGAGTGGGATCAATGCAGCAGCGGGGTTGCCACACGCCACCGGCCTCTCCCGCCATGAAGCCGCCCAGGTAGGCGAAATCGCGGCCAAATTCTTCAGGAGAGGAGAAGAGGGGAGAAAGTCACTGTGGGGAAAATGAAAGAAAATATGGATGACAATCAGAACTGTTATTTTATCAGTACTGATAAAGCCAGCATCTGTCCCTTTGAGTGAGACTGTACAGACGTATTGAATAAACTACTTAACAAATAGTTGTACCACAATTCCACTTGTATCCAATGGAACTTCAGTAGGGTCACCCCAGTTGCTTGTGAAAATTCTATGGCTTTACTAGAGATGAACCTTATATCTAAATTGTGCCAAAATAAAATTATTTGCGACAGTTCAATGCTACATAAAATTTAATTCATGCAGGTGACAAATTGAACCAATTTTTTGAAAACTGAAGCAGCTGAAATTTGATCATTGTTTACTTGTGAAGATTGACACCTGACCTAATTCAAGCCAGTTATGTTTTGGAGGCGTCTGTCTAAATATTATTATAAAATATATATAGTAGTACTCATGCAAAAGTATGTCCCTGCACGTGTATGCCACAGTTTATAATGTTGCGCCTTCAAGGCAGCTTATGGCTGGGAAGCTGATGTTTGTGTACAGTAACAAAGATAAAGGTCTAAATGTGTTATGGCGGTCAAGATTACACATGGGGGTGGGGGAAGGTGATAAAACTGAAATTCTTAGAGGGAGAAATTCGGTACCTTAGCGCCTCCCGTTATCGCCTGGGGGGGGGTAATAACGGGGCACTAACGAGGCGCTAACGATTTACCGACCAGGCTAACGACTCCCACTAAATTGGCCGAGAGGTTTGCGGCGGTGGTAACACATTGTGCCACGATATTCTGCACCTGGAGATCGTGACATCATTGTCCTGTGCATCGCCCCGGTAACGCCCCGGACCCGGGCGACAACACCGA
The DNA here is from genome assembly GCF_052327205.1 of Somniosus microcephalus. Classification (NCBI taxonomy): domain Eukaryota; kingdom Metazoa; phylum Chordata; class Chondrichthyes; order Squaliformes; family Somniosidae; genus Somniosus; species Somniosus microcephalus. Next base: position 29,377,666 of record NC_141010.1, read on the forward strand.
CAGCTGCAGGAGGCGTTGTTCAGGAGGCCGGGCACTTCGGGGGCGCAAGTTAAAAGGGATGTTGACGCGGTAAGTATAAAAATTGTTCCAATGTATTACTTCAATTTTTTCCATTTTTCCTCTGTCAGCTAACTGGTCCCAATGCAGAGTCTGCAGAGATGGCCCTTCCCTTTAAGGGAGGGAAGAAGCCTCAGATCTCGGCAGCGCTGATTCTGCCCTGCCTGCGTCCTTTAGCGCTCCAGGAAGGAAGTGGAGCGCTTGATTTAGTGCTCCATTTCCTCCTTGGAGCGCTAACAGCCAATTTAAGGAAGCTCAGATTCATTAATGCCTGACGCTAATTTTTCACAATTTCAAAAATTTACACCCCAAGCGGGGCGATACCGAATTTCTCCCCCTTAGTGTCCTAATGATGACCATGTGTCTCTTTAATAGTTTAGTGGAACAAGAGGGAAGAGCGAGGATGGGATGCTTCTTCCTTGCTGTTGAGAATCCCTGGCATCCATCCCTGATTTACTGAAAAACCTGACCATGTCCTTACCAACTGAAAGATCTCAGTCAGAGAGCAACAGTATGAAAGGTGTGGACGTGTCACATGCATTGAACTGGGAGTGAGGGGGGTTGGGGTCACTACGAGCTTGTATTGAGGCACGCTGCGGGAGGGAATGTTTGACGCTACAACTGGTTGAAAACAGAAAAACAGTTTCAATTTTCCAGCACTGTCAAACCTCATCAAGAGAATACAAAACAGGTCATAAAAAAGTGCTGTTTTCTTTATGGCCCAATCACAAGAATTGCAAAATGCAGTCAACAGGAAGCAGAAAAAAGCTCATGAAAACCATTATCTATATAAAATTTAATAAATGGATTTTAGTCCTTTTACCTGGAAAAATACAGTTAGTTTTAAAGGAGAATTTACAGACACTGATGACAGATAATGGTGCAGAGCAGAATACCCAGCTTCTTCCAGCTGAGGGTAAACATTGATTCTGAGATTTCAAACTAAGATTTTAACCTTCAACGTTCCCTCTTCCAGACACTTGAACTGCCAGAATCTAAGCAAGTCATGAATAAAATTCCTTTCAAGCAAACATGGAAACCCCATTTTGAATCACCATGGAAATCAGGTCAATATCACTCTGGGCCAGCAGAGAAACTGACACTGGACTGCGAAGAATCTTTGTGAGATCCTGAATGAGATTGCTTTATTATAATAGCTCACAGATATCCAGTCTTCTCCACTTCACGGCTCTGAAAGCTTATTTAAACAAAAAATAAAAATGATACGGTAGCATAGTGGTTATGTCACTGGATGAGTAATGCCTAGAGACTTGGACTAATGATCTGCGTACATGAGTTCAAATCCCACCACAGCAGCTGGGGAATTTAAATTCAGTTAATTAAATAAATCTGGAATATAAAGCTAGTATCAGTAAAGGTGACCATGAAACTACCAGATTGTTTTCAAAACCCATCTGGTTCACTAATGTCCTTTAGGAAATCTGCCGTCTTTACCCGGTCTGGCCGATATCTGACTCCAGACCCACAGCAAATGTGGTTGACTCTTAACTGCCCTCTGAAATAGCCTAGGAAGCCACTCAAGTTGTATAAGGTGGCTCACCACCTCCTTCTCAAGGGCAATTAGGGGTGGGCAATAAATGCTGGCCTTGCCGGCGACGCCCACATCCCGTGAACGAATAAGTAAGTAACACAAATACCACGCGCAACGTTGCAAGTTTTATTCAGCAGCTCCTCTGAGAAGCAAGAGGCCCAAATTTCCTCTTCAGCGCAATAGCAGTGAATGTGGATCAGACCTTAAACCCAACCTTTGCTTGCACCCCTGATTTGGTCCATTCTCCAGGGTCAGGTTAATTTACATATTGAGCACCAAAGTTATTTACAGTGTTGCTTTGTGCCTATTGCAGGTGGGGGGGAATAAATTGTGACAGTGCTTTGCCAGAGCAATTAATTAATTAATTGTATGATCGCATGCCCATTAATATTTTATTATGTTTAACAAATATTGGTGTTAGCTTGTTTGAGCATGAATTAATTTTGAATTGATGCCTTTTTCAAAAGTAGTTGAGTAACATGGAAAGCAGGTGGGATTGATGTGCCTTATTTTTTGGAGCTCTACTTGCGCTGTATTTTATACAGTTCCAATTTTACATTTTAAATTAATTCTAAATAATGAATAACAAAAATAGTCCCATATTTCTGTCCCAATATATTCTATAAATGTAGCTGGATTTAGCTCCTTATAAATATCAACCTCCATTTTAGCTTTCTGTGTTCCAACATATGAGAGGATGTCAACCCAAATGGAGGGTTGTCTGCTGTTATGAGAGCCTGGGCAGCAATTTCCCCCCCCCCAGAAAATAAGGTAGTTACAGCAAGTGTGATTGAATAGTAATAACAGTCAACTGATGAAATTGGAAGATTGCAATCTCATCCTTCAAATCGACTGTTGTTATTTAAATGATGGATTACTTTACTTGAAATTTGATGTTTCATTACCTTGGCCTTTTCACGTGAACTAGGATAGTCGAGCAAAACAGAAAAGGTGGTGCTGCTGTTTGTTTTTAAAAAAACAAACACATTTCTTTGTAAATCAAGTCCTGATAGTCAGCCCCACCCCACCAGTACACCACCTGTGAGATTCACACAGTCATTGTGTGGATGGGGGATATGGTGACATTCACATCCAGCATTAGTTTCGAACAGTGGCTGCAGAAAGAAGCATTCTGGTATAAAGCAGCAGTAAGACAGCGTGAAAAATTTAGCAATAAAATCAAATCTGAATTAATAAAATCCTACGTACACTGGCTTCTACATCTCAACGGTGACTGCACTTCAAAAGCACTTCATTGGCTGTAAAGTGCTTTGGGTCATCCTGGGGTCATGAAAGGTGCTATATAAATGCAAGTTTTTCTTCTTTCTTTCTGAAGCAATAACTCTGAAAGCACGTTTGCTGAAAAGTTGTGGCAATAGATTAAAGGGCCACCTCAGTTTGCAACTTTAATATTACCGATGAAAACATTTAAGCCTGGGGATAACAGAGGCCAAAATTATGATGTTCTTTTTTTCTTTGTTCTCGAGATGTGGGTGACGATGGCAAGGCTGGCATTTATTGCCCATCCCTAGTTTCCCTGAGAAGGTGGTGGTGGGCTCTCTCCTTGAACCACTGCATTCCTTGTGGCGATGGTGCTCCTTCCCACAATAGTGTTAGGTAGGGAATTCCTGGATATTGGCCCAGCCACAATTATTGTATGAGCACTGATCGAGCTTGTATCAGGACCTCCCAGTTAAAATAGTGGCGAGAGAAATTTGATACAAACACACTAAGCGTTACTCACCATCATCTCTAAGCTGTAGGCTCATACGGTCAATCATACTAAATGGAGTCTCTGATGGCACACTTCTTTACTGCATCAATGTATTGCACCAGAGTAGTAGAATGCAGATATGTCCCTATTGTCCTAACAAGGCGAAGTCCCAATCTTAGTTGGGCACTCTCAGAAGGATAGGAGGGGCTGGGAAGGAGGTGATGATTAGTGAGCCCCTCAAAAGCTGTAGTAGCAAAGGCTTGGGAACAGATCACCTACAAAACCCTCTCAATCAAGGAGAGAAAAGAGTAAAGAGAATAAATAGCTTACAAAATGGAAGCAGCCCACGCTGGATCTTGCCTAGTAAAAGGTTACAAGAGACTGTGAAAAATAATGTTCTGGATTATTTAAAAAGGAAAGCAGAAATAAACACAGACTTACCAGTAGTCTCAACAATCCCCTCCAGAATCACCACAACTTCAAACTGATCGCTTCTCAGAGATCGTTGAGATAGATCAAAGAAGGGACTTTTAGGATTTATTTCATGGCAAATAGTCAGAGGTGAAACAAGAAACAATTGATCTGCACCAGTCCCAAATCCAACATCCAACTCACACTGATCCAGGGGCAAGAACTCTCCTTCTGGGGTCTGCCTGGACTGAAAACAAGAAAGAAAAGACAATATTATATTTGGAGCTAGTTCTTTGTATTGTTCCTGTTTGCTCATTAAGTCTAATCAATGGGTTTCGCACACTACATCAAGCTGATTTATGGCTAACATATATTCAGCTCCAGGAACTGCTAATAGCTTTCCAAAGTAAAGTAATAAGTACACATTGCTAATTTTTAGAACTCAAAGTAATTTGCTTATGTTTTACCAATCCTTAACTTTCAGAAAGGCTGTTATCGAGATCTGCATATCATAGCACAAGAATAGAATATAAAAGGGAACAAGAGTTGAAAAGAAAATATGTGTGTTAATAGTTATGCCCGCATCAGGAACTCTATAATTCTCATCTACTATCTGGGAGTCTGAAGGGAGCATTTCTGGCAGTATATAGAAGGGAAGAGAGAGAAGAGAAACATATCAGTCTGAAGGAGGAAGGGAGAAAGGCATTCTACATTTAGCAGTGAGAGAGGGGAAAAGGCAAGCAGCAGCAGTGGCGAGAGGATAAAGAGTGGGCCAAGAGCGGACCTGAATTAAAGCAGCGGCAGCGGTGAGAGGATAAAGAGCGGACCTGAATTAAAGCAGCGGCAGCGGCGAGAGGATAAAGAGCGGCCCGAGAGCGGACCTGAATTAAAGCAGCGGCAGCGGTGAGAAGATAAAGAGCGGACCTGAATTAAAGCAGCGGCAGCGGCGAGAGGATAAAGAGCGGCCCGAGAGCGGACCTGAATTAAAGCAGCGGCAGCAGTGAGAGGATAAAGAGCGGACCTGAATTAAAGCAGCGGCAGCGGCGAGAGGATAAAGAGCGGCCCGAGAGCGGACCTGAATTAAAGCAGCGGCAGCGGTGAGAGGATAAAGAGCGGACCGAGAGCGGACCTGAATTAAAGCAGCGGCAGCGGTGAGAGGATAAAGAGCGGCCCGAGAGCGGACCTGAATTAAAGCAGCGGCAGCGGCGAGAGGATAAAGAGCGGCCCGAGAGCGGACCTGAATTAAAGCAGCGGCAGCGGCGAGAGGATAAAGAGCGGCCCGAGAGCGGACCTGAATTAAAGCAGCGGCAACGGCGAGAGGATAAAGAGCGGCCCAAGAGCAGACCTGAATTAAAGCAGCGGCAGCGGCGAGAGGATAAAGAGCGGCCCGAGAGTGGACCTGAATTAAAGCAGCGGCAGCGGCGAGAGGATAAAGAGCGGCCCGAGAGCGGACCTGAATTAAAGCAGTGGCAGCGGCGAGGCTCCAATTCAAAAACAATGTTAAAAAATTAATGAATTACATCACAGTAGAGCAGGTAGGTGATCGGTTGGTGAGTATTGCAGCTTTTTTTTGCTCTCTAACTTAGGGAAGGCGGTTAAATTAAGAGCTGAGAAACTGTAACTTGCTATTAATTTAGGCCCTAGCTCTGCAAACTCTCTCAGCGGAACCTCATTCTTAGTTCTACCTATGTCATTGGTTCCTACATGGACCACGACAACTGGATCCTCCCCTTCCCACTCCAAGTTCTTCTTCAGCCGTGAGCAGATATCCTTAACCCCGACACCGGCAGGCAACACAGCCTTCGGGACTCCCTTTCGCGGCTGCAGAGAACAGTATCCATCGCCCTGACTATACTGTCCCCTACCACTACCACATTGCTAAATTAAATTAATACCTTAAACTAGATAAAATAATCAAACATTAAAACTAAAATATCGATTGAATAAAAGCTTTAACTAATTAATTAATAAATAAAACAAGGTTAGAGATGGCCGGACAGGTGGTGTGTTGTAACTGCAGCACGTTGGAGTTTGTGGAGAGCATCGCGATCCCGAGCAACCACATCTGCAGTAAGTGTCTGCAACTCGAGGAAATTCGGCTCAGAGTTGTTGAGCTGGAGTACGAGCTGCAGACATTGCGATGCATCAGGGAGGGGGAGAGTTACCTGGACACTTTGTTCCAGGAGGCAGTTACACCCTTTAGGTTAAGTAGTACTTTAGAGTTCATCAGTGGTTAGGGACAGGAGGGTGTGACTGCGAGTCAGGAAGGTATGGGGACCCAGGATGTAGTAATGGAGGAGCGTCAGCCCTGGCCCTTGTCCAACAGGTACGAGGTACTTTCTACCTGTATGGATGAGGAAAAGGACTGCAGGGAAGATGGGCAAACTGACCACGGCACCGTGGTACAGGGGGCCATCCAAGTGGGGGGAGAAGGAAGGAATGTGGTAGTGGTAGGGGGCAGTATAGTCAGGGTGATGGATACTGTTCTCTGCAGCCGCGAAAGAGAGTCCCAAAGGCTGTGTTGCCTGCTGGTGTCAGGGTTAAGGATATCTGCTCACAGCTGGAGAAGAACTTGGAGTGGGAAGGGGAGGATCCAGTTGTCATGGTCTATGTAGGAACCAATGACATAGGTAGAACTAAGAATGAGGTTCTGCTGAGAGAGTTTGCAGAGCTAGGGCCTAAATTAATAAGTAGAACCTCAAGGATAATAATCTCTGGATTATTACCTGAGCGACATGCAAATTGGCATAGGGTCAAACAGATCAGGGAGCTAAATGTGTGGCTCAAAGAGTGGTGTGGGAAGAAGGGGTTTCAATTCATGGGGCACTGGCACCAGTACTGGGGAAAGAGGGAGCTGTTCCATCGGGACGGGCTCCACCTAAACCGGGCTGGGACCAGCGTCCTGGCGAATCGAATAACGAGGGCTGTAGCTAGGGCTTTAAACTAAAAAAGGGGGGAGGGGTCAGGTGAGGGGAAATTTAGAAATCTAAAGAGAAAGGTCAAGGCACTAGAGCAGTGTAGCGATTTGGGTCAAAATAAGTAGAGTGTGACAGGAAGGGACAGAGAGTTTAACAGTTGCAGTGCAGCAAAGAGTAAGGTCAAAGCAGGGAATAATGTTAAAAAAAATTAATTTAGGGCTCTTTATCTGAATGCACAAAGCATTCGTAACAAGATAGACAAACTAGTGGCACAAATAGAGATAAATGGGTTTGACCTAATAACCATTACAGAGTCGTGGTTGCAAGGTGACCAAGGTTGGGAACTAAATGTTCCAGGGTACTTGATGTTTTGAAAAGACAGACAGAATGGAAAAGGGGGAGCGGTTAGCCCTGATAATAAAGGATGACATAAAGACAGTAGAGAGAAAGGATCTCAGCTCGGAAGATCAGGAAGTAGAATCAGTATGGGCGGAGATAAGGAATAACAAGGGGCAGAAAACACTGGTGGGAGTAATATATAGGCCCCCCCCCTAACAGTAGCTATACTGTTGGACAGAATATTTATCAAGCAATAGTAGGAGTTTGTAACAAAGATAATGCAATAATCATGGGGGACTTTAATCTTCATATAGACTGGACAAATCAAATTGGCAAAGGTAGTCTGGAGGACGAGTTCATAGAATGCATTCGGGACAGTTTCCTGGAACAATACATCATGGAACCAACCAGGGAACAGGCTATTTTAGATCTTGTATTGTGTAATGAGACAGGGTTAATTAGCAATCTCATAGTAAAGGATACTCTGGGGCAGAGTAATCATAATATGATAGAATTTCACATTAAGTTTGAAAGTGACTTGCCTCAGTCGTAAACTAGAGTCGTAAACTTAAATAAAGCCAATTACATAGGTATGAGGGGCGAGTTGGCTAAGGTAGATTGGAAAAATAGATTTAAAGGTATGGTGGTAGGTAAGCAGTGGCTAGCATTTAAAGAAATATTTCATAATTCTCAACAAAAATACATTCCATTGAGAAACAAAAGCTCCACAGGAAAAGTGATCCATCCGTGGCTATATAAAGAGGTTAAGGTTAGCATTAGATTGAAAGAAGAAGCTTATAATGTTGTGAAGAATAGTAGTAAACCTGAGGATTGGGAGAGTATCAGAAACCAGAAAAGGATGACTAAAAAATTGATAAAAAGGGAAAAAATAGAATGAGAGAAAACTAGCAAGAAATATAAAAACAGATTGTAAGAGCTTCTACAAGTATGTAGAAAGGAAGAGAGTAGCAAAAGTAAACGTTGGTCTCTTAGAGGCTGAGACAGGAGAAATTATTATGGGGAATAAGGAAATGGCAGAAACGTTAAACAAATATTTTTTATCTATCTTCACAGTAGAAGACACAAAAAGCATACAAATTTGGTGGGGAACCAAGGGTCTACTGAGGGTGAGGAACTTAATGTAATTAATATAAATAGAGAAAAAGTAGTAGAGAAACTAATGGGACTAAAAGCCGACAAATCCCCTGGATCTGACGGCCTACATCCTAGGGTTCTAAAAGAGATGGCTGCAGAAATAGTGGATGCGTTAATTTTGATCTTCCAAAATTCCCTAGATTCTAGAACGGTCCCAGCGGATTGGAAGGTAGCTAATGTAACACCGCTATTCAAGAAAGGAGGGAGAGCGAAAACAGTAAACTACAGGCCAGTTAGCCTGACATCAGTCGTCGGGGAAAATGATGAAATCCATTGTTAAAGAAGTGATATCAGGGCACTTAGAAAATCATAATATGATTAGGCAGAGTCAACATGGTTTTATGAAAGGGAAATCGTGTTTGACAAATTTATTAGAGTTTTTTGAGGATGTAACTAGCAGGGTAGATAAAGGGGAACCAGTGGATGTAGTATATTTGGATTTCCAAAAGGCATTCAATAAGGTGCCACATAAAAGGTTATTGCACAGGATAAGGGCTCATGGGGTTGGGGGTAATATAATAGCATGGGTAGAGAATTGGTTAACGGACAGAAAACAGAGAGTAGGGCTAAACGGGTCTTTTTCAGGCTGTAACTACTGCGGTGCCGCAAGGATCAGTGCTGGGGCCTCAGCTATTTACAATCTATATTAATGACCTAGATGAAGGGACCGGGTGTAATGTATCCAAGTTTGCTGACAATACAAAACTGCGTGGGACAGTAAGATGTGAGGAGAACACAAAGGGGGTGATTTTATCAATGGGGATGTGATGGAGGCGGGACTGCTGCTTGTCGGGTTTTAGTCCCGCCTCCATTGACGTCTGGCCAACACACGCTATTTTCCCTTGATTGACCTTGTTAAGCCCGCCCAGCGGACTTGGCAGGCCAATTAAGGGAAAACCGGTGACAGAGAACGTCAGCGTATGACATTGCTTCTGTCAAAAAATTTTGACAGATGAATTTACATCATTTGACAGCTTTGAGAAGCTGCCAAACACTGACAATCTCTGTTCTTTGGTGAGTCCTTGTACGCAAGACTCACCAAACCGCTTTCCTGAGCAGAAATCAGTTAGCTGTTGCATCGGAGAATGCAGCAGCCATTCTGTCATCTTTACCGTGGAGATGAGGCAGCTCCGCAGCCTAAAGGAATGAAGCCTGGAGGAAGAAGTAAAGGTAAGTAATCTTATTAAAACACTTTAGACTCACCTCACCCACTTACCTGTCCACACTTGCACTCATCACTCATCTGCACACCGGACATTTCGGCCCCGCAGACCGACGGCCAGCCTCACTGACCCTGGTGAGGTTTGGAGCCGTCGGGAAGCCCACACTTTAGGGCTCAAAATAGGGATTAGCCAAAAAACTGCCTGTTAACTACCTGTTAACAGGCAGTTAATTGGCACTAATCCCCTTCCCGCCTCGAGGAGATGGGACCCAGGTCGGGTACTCGCCTCCTGGGAAGATGGCACAGAGGCGGGTGGGGGGCGGGATGGGTACCTGCTCCCAGATTCTGCCATTTTCCCGGCAGTCCTGCCTCCAAGCCTTTCTACCAACTAGCTGTGGATGCTGAGTCTTTGAGTATATTCAATGCTGAGATCGATAGATTTTTGGACTCATGGGGAATCAAGGGTTATGGAGATCGGGCGGGAAAGTGAGGTCAATGATCAGCCATGATCTTATTGAATGGCGGAGCAGACTCGAGGGGCCGTATGGCCTACTCCTGCTCCTATTTCTTATGTACCTCTGAACCCCAATGTTCAAGTGGAGGAAAGTAAACGAACATCCATTGCAGATTTTACAGAATTTGGGTCACTGAATCACAAAGAGAATCGAATTCTCACCACCAGTCTCCTAGAAGAAATAACTGCTGGCTAATACCAATACAATAGAGATCACAGATAGGAGTGGAGTGCTTTGAGGAGTTCATCTTTCATTTCTTCCTTGTTTTTTGATTCCTTCATTTTTTTCTCTCCTTTGTCCTTTATTTCACTTTATTAATGTTTTATGTTCATTCTTTTTTATTTATTATCTCCTTTTTTAAGTTTCTTTTTCATTTTACTAGAATTCATTTCCCCCCTTTATTTTCTTTTTGCTCTCTCTCTCTCATTTCCCTCATTTCCCCTATATTTTACCTTCCCCCAGGACAGACCAAGATCTTGAACACTGGATTTTTCCAACCTTGGCGGGTCCGGGGAAGGCGATGTCCGTGGCGTGTGGGGACCCCGCATATGTCTCGATTTCGGCCTCCAACAAGATTTTCCGTTGATGGGGCTTATTAAGCCCGCCCTGCAAGATTCCCAGCCAATTAATAGGACGCAGGTCTGATGACATCATTCTTACATGGACCATGAAAACTGGATCCTCCCCCTCCCACTCCAAGTTCTCTTCCCTTCCAATGGGTGGAAGAGACCTCCCCAGGAGACCAACATAGCCTGGTTGCACATTGTACAGGAGGACACAAGCAGGGATGTCATCAGGAGGACCAGGCTGCAGTGGTGCAAACCTTTCAATGATCTCAGTAGATCACAATATGTTACTGCAAAGCCACACTCAACCTCATCCTGATGTGCCACTCTTCACATCTCCATCACTCTGCCTTCCCTACCCAACTCCTGCACATCCTTACTCACACCTAACTTGCACCTCCACTCATCCCTCTCTATCTACATTATCACTTCCCCATCTCACTAGCCACCCCTCACACACACCCTCATCCTAGTCCAATCATACCAACTAACAACACATAAGGGTAGGTAGTTATTGCCAATGTTCATGTAAAGTTTCTGTTACTGTGTTGTCAAACACTGAAATCTTTATATTCAATACTTTGCCTTCTTGGACAGATCTGTGTGCACCTTTGGAAGTGGCTTAGTGAGTTGCAATGAATGGTGACACATAATGGTACCCCGCCCCCAATGGTGATGAGTGTGAAAAGAATGGCTTGTACTTTGTAGGGATGCTTTATGGTGTTGCTATGGGGTGGTGTCAACCTGGTGCATCATATGTCAACCAGAGTGTACAGCATCAAGTGAAGTAAATCTGGCCATGGTGAGGCCATCCCTGGCCTCCCGGGCAGCAATGTGGTTGGCTGCTGATGCCCTGTATCCTGTGCAGCATCAGGTGATTATGGAGAAGGTTGGTGTTGTTGGTGCTGCTGGTGTGCCTGGTGATGTTGGTGTTGGGGCTGATCATGTTGGGATTCTGAGGACTGAGATGAGATTTTTTTAAGGGCTGCTGATGGAATAGATGGCAGCTGAAGTTGAGATGACAGACGCGATCTGTCAAGGGTGAGATATGATGTTCCAAGGAGGTGGCAGTGAAGAGAGAGTTTACTGCAAACACTTCCCAACTGCATAAAGCTGAAAATTCTCTTCCAAATAGTGAAGGCTCAAGCTTCTGAAATTGGAAAGTGATCAGCTGAGAAATGGTAGCTTTTATACCATTTTTTCAGCTGTCACTTATTTAAAGCAATGGAGAGTTGTTTAAAACCCAACATACTTACCTGGCGTGATCCCCGAGCGACGTGAACCTCGTGGAAAACTTGAGAAAATGGTTTGTACCTGGTAAAATGCTGATTAAATTGCTTTAAACACACTGTTAACTATCTGAATTGCCTGACCTGCCGCTTAGTGTCGGATCTGCAAAGCGCAGGCAGAGCCGGCACTAGGGAAACTCACAAGGAGGTGGGTTCAGAGCGGAATACCGCCCCGCTGTCAATTTTTTTGAGTTTGACAGCGGGCCTGCCTCCGAACCCGCCCTCTGAGTGCCAGCAAAATTCAGCCCATTAGCACAGCAGTATTTGATTGCATCTAACTATAATACATTAATGGGAACCAGGCCAATAGTCTAACCACATTAAAATGAAAAGTTGACAATGGTAAACTACCAGTCACTATTTCCATCCCCTGGTGCATATAATTCAAACCCAGCGCAACCATTTAATTCTAGATACACTTCATCACTACATCTACTGTAAATAAAAGCATCAAATGAATGTCATGCTTGAAGGCTGTTTTATGCTCTATCAGATTATCTGTTAACAATTAAGGGTTTATTTCCCTCTAGGCGTTGATTAAAAAAAAAATTGATGCAAGTAAATGGGTTAGCAAGACCGACAGAAAGCGATAACAAACGTTTTGTCCATTGTCATCAGCACTCTGAAGCTTGCTCATAAATTAAAATTGGTTTTACAAAGAAACAAAAACAAGATATATTTTAAGAGGTTTTTAAAGGTCATTCATGACAGAATCATGCAGCCTTGCTCAGGGTTTGGGTGGGGAATAGAAATAAGAATTGAGTTTTGAACGGTCATTCAGTACTATGGGGTACGGTAGTGTAGTGGTTATGTTACTAGACTAGTAATCCAGAGGCCTGATTATGGGATATGGTAGTGCAGGAGTCAAGTAACTGGACTAGTAATCCAGATGCATGGTAATGCAGCGGTTAAATTACTGGTTAAATAAATACCTGGTTTTGGGATACAGCAGTGCAATGGTTATGTTACTGAACTAATAATTTGAATGTGAGTTCTAATCCCACGATGGCAGTTAGAGAATATGAATTCAGTTTTTTAAAATCTGGAAATAAAAAAGCCGGTGTCAGTAAAATTGGCCATGAAACTGTCAGATTGTTGTAAAAACCCTACTGGTTCACTAATGTCTTTTAGGAAAACTGCCGTCCTTGCACTGTCTGACTTGCATGTGACTCTATTATTGTTGACTCTTAACTGCCCTCTGAAACGGCCTAGCAAGCCACTCAGTTGGATCAAACCACGACCAGCGGTTCAAGCAGATGGCCCACTACCACCGCCAACTAGGAATGAGCAATAAATGTCAGTGACGCCCGCATCCCGATAATAAAAAAAAATCTGGGCTTAGTGATATTAAACCAATGGCAAGATTTGGAGATATCAACAGAATTAATCATTACTGTTTAAAAATAAACACTGGCAGTTTTGTGATCTGCAAGGGATGCAGCTGTGACTTAATTTCACTCCCACTGGTACCCTCGATTCGACTTCCACTGGAAGCCTGGAATGTTGGGTACATCCCAGATGGTGACTTGCTACTCGTGAAACTTACTTTGTTAATTTCTCATTGTAGAAAATGTCCCAAACAACAAACGCTTAAAACAACTCCAAATAACCCATTCACCTCCATAGGAAGGTTAGAGGCTCATTTATCACTCATGAAAATTACTTCATGAAAATTACTTCAGGCATTGTACTGTGTGAGAACCGCATTTCCGTGGCACCATCTATAGGGGCCTTCATGACCTGGCATTTCAATTTTGTGAATTGGAACATAGGAGGGAAGGAACATAAGAACAGGAGTAGGCCATTCAACCCCTCGATCCTGTTCCGCCATTCAATTAGACCATGGCTCCATCTACCCGTCTTGGTTCCTTAATACCCTTGCCTAACAAAAAAATCTATCGATCTCAGATTTGAAATTTTCAATTGATCTAGTCTCAACAGCTTTTTGGAGCGAGAGTCCCAGATTACCACTACCCTTTCTGACATCAACCCTGAGCAGCCTAGCTCTAATTTTAAGGTTCTGCCCCCTTGTTCTGTACTCTCCTACCAGAGGAAATAGTTTCTCTCTATCTACCTTATTAAATCCTTTAATCATCTTAAACACCTCAATTAGATCATGCCTTAATCTTCTATTTTCAAAGGAATACAAGCCTAGTCTATGCAACTTGTCCTCACAACTTAACCTTTTTCACCCCGGTACCATTCTGGTGAATCTGCACTTCACCCCCTTCAAGGACAATATAGCCTTCCTGCGGTGCGGTGCCCAGAACTCAATGCAGGACTCCAGATGGGGTCTAACCAGACCCTTTGCATCCCATGGCTAAATTAACAACATGTTCCTGATTTATACCTTTTAATCAGCTCATTGATGATTTGAGAAGTGTTAAAGTAGCATTATTACAGATGTCTGATGATTAGCATTGCGGTTAGCCTGTTTTCTGCCATTTTGGTTAATGAAATGGATTTCTTTTTACTGGAAAATCATGCAAACCCAATATTTTGATACAAAGGGGGAGAAATTCAGTAGGGTTGCGCCACCCGTTAGCGCCTTAAGAGGGCGCTAAGTGGGTCTCAAGCCAACTGGCGCCCAGGCGCGGCACTGCCCACGCCTCCCACTAAATTCCACGGGACGTTAGTGGTGGCGCTAACCGTTAGCGCTGCGCCGCTGCCGATTATGTCATCGGTGTACACAGCGCCCCGCTGACGCCCCGGCCGTGATATTTCGCAGCGCCCCCTGATTTACCAGCAGACGCTATGTCCGACGGGTTCAGGGGGGCCTACCTGCGGCCGGGGAGGCGCAAGTTAAAGGCGAGGTGCGGAGTGGCCATTTTTGTTGCTGGCCGCCTGCCAGCACCTGCCTGCGCTCCCGCCCCCAGCCTCCTGAACCCTCCCCCTGCCCTCCAAGAGCCCAGCACTTCTCTTCGGTGCCGGGCTCTTTTGCCTGCACTCCCGATCCTCGGGGGCCCAGCTGGGCCCCAGATCGCGCTGCACAAGGCCCCTCCCCTTTAAGAAGGGGAGGAAGGCCTGCAATACCGCAGCACGATGTGCCGCAGCGTGTGGCGCTGCGGCATGTAGCGCCACGATATTCACTCGCAGTGCCCCAAGAGGGATGCAGGGTGCCGCCAGTAGCGCCGTGCTTCCCTTTGGGGTGCAACCACTCAATTTCCGGTGCGGGGACGCGAATGTTTCTGGGGCGCTACTTTTAGCACCCTGGCGAGGCTGGCGCCCCAAACGGGGCTATACTCAATTTCTCCCCCAAAGTTTATAAAATTATACACAATCATAATGGTATTATTAATTATTTATTACCAAAATACAGAAAGACTTGCATTTATATAGCACCTTTCACAACCACCGGACGTCTCAAAGCGCTTTACAGGCAATTAAGTACTTTTTGCAGTGTGGTCAGTGTTGTAATGTGGGAAACGCGGCAGACAATTTGCACACAGCAAGCTCCCACAAACAGCATTGTGATAATGACCAGATAATCTGGTTTTTGTTATGTTGGTTGAGGGATAAATATTGGCCAGGACACCGGGAATATCCCCTGCTCTTCTTCGAAATAGTGCCATGGGATCTTTTACGTCCACCTGAGAGAACAGATGGGGCCTCGGTTTAATGTCTGATCCGAAAGACGGCACCTCCGACAGTGCAGCACTCCCTCAGCACTGCACTGGGTGTGTCAGCCTAGCTTTATGTGTTCAGGTCCCTGGAGTGGGACTGGAAACCACAACCTTCTGACTCAGAGGCGAGTGTGCTACCCACTGAGCCACAGCTGACTCTAAAAGAGCGATCCTCCTAAATTATAATATTAATTTCACTTGGGAGTTTTTAGTGAATATGTCGGTCATTTCACCTGTCTACACTCCATTTAAACCCAAATCAAATAAAGTGAGCCAAACATCTGACAATCATCAACCCTTATGTATCTGCGTGTCTTGATTTCTCTAACCCTCCACTCTGGTAAGTGTCTTACCATTAAGGCTATACTTTCTTTCACTGTCTTTCTTTCCCTAAACAAATTCCTTCACATTTATTTTTGTTAAAAAACCTAACTTTAGTTAGCGGCCGCAGCACCCACTAAAGAATCCTTGGTGGGGCAAGCCTGAAGCCTGTTTCAGTGAGGGGATCAAAAACAGGCATTATGCCCCTCATTTACATATATAAAGGACCTAACCCCTGTTTTAGTCGGCTGCTAGGGATGCCTGAAAAATGATCCAACCCAATTTTCTCAGAACACAGGACATTGCTCCCGCAAATTGGGCCTTGTTGCACCCATTTTACATTTATGGGCACAACGAGGACTGGTTTCTACCCCAATAGGTCTGCTATTGCAAGTGAAATGATATAAGCAAAGAAAGTGTTTATAGTTTTGCAAGAAATTACAATCAGAGGAAATCTTCCCACGCCATTCACAACATCATCACATAGCAACCATAGGAAAAAACATTCTCCGTGTTGAATTCCCAATCTCAGCCAGGGTGCTTGGAGAAGGCACAAGGAAGAAAAGGTAAAGTAAAACTCATAATATGGCAGAACCACTGAATGACACTGGCTAACTGTATATAATTCTCTTTAACGATGTTCTAACACCAGCCTAAACCTGTACCATTGTGTTAGACATTACTGTGTTTTGTATATAGAGTTTGCATGTACGGGGCGTGGCCCCTTTAAGAGCGTGGGAAAACGTGGGCAAACGTGGTGACGTCACATCGCAAACCACGGGGCTGCCTAGGCAGTCCTTGTGGCATCTACGTTGAGTAAAGACCTGTTTAATTGCTCTCTTGTGTCGATCTCTGTTATTCGTAGGAATTCGTTAATTCCTACAATAAACAAATCGAATCAAGTCCCTTTCGTACATCTCCTAGCAACTGGTCTAAGTGTGGTGCCAGCAGATTACTGAGAGAAAATTACTTATCTAGCCCCTCCGCTCTGGGTGCATGCGGGGGAGTAGATCTAAAGACAAATAAATCAGTACACACTTTGAAATGGTGGAAAGATGATGGTCTCTGACTCCAATGGGACACTGTAAAATAGGTTCTGTTACAGATCACACAAACACTTACTAACACAAAGAACTTGTCTCTAGCGCATTGCCAACAGCAGTAAATTTGAAGCTTTTTATTGTTTCAAGTAATGGTACTGTAGATGTCAAAGTATGAACAATGTATTGTTTTGTAGCGCAAGTAATAAGAACAGAAACATTAGCGTTTGAACTCAGATCTGAAAGAATCCTTGTTGCTAATAGTTACCAAATGACTGTTCCACAATGAAATGTTGCTCAATGCTGGAGAATTATCACAAGTCAATAATGAACTAACTTGTAAAAAGTAAAAGGGGTTTAAAATTTATCACCTGTAGATGTAAGTGAAACTTCCATCAGCAGTTCATGAAAACTGTAAAGAACAACAATTTTTCTGTATATGTAGTGTACCACTGGGTGCAACGATCTATACAAAGTACACATTTAAATACATTTCATGTTATGTCAGGAATGTGAAACAAAATAATAAGCAGGAACAAAAATATCATTTTAAATGCTCTTAAAAAATAAATACTAGTGGATCTCCAGTGGCATCGCTCACAGGCCTGGCATCTCAGAAAATTGTCATGGCCACCAGAGAAGTAACCATGGCAGCCGGACCTGCAGCAAGGGCCAGAACCAGAGGCACCACCAGTATCTGTGGCCACTGATGAATAGACGCTCCACAAAAGGAGCAAATATCAAGTCCCAGGTTAGGCCCTGAGGCAATGTCATGGGTATGTTTATTTTTTTTTGCAAATTAATTTTTTATAGTTGTTATGTTATAAATTATTGATTTTTTTGCCTGTCTTTACTTGGCTGGTAAGGCAGTTGATGTGATTTTCAAAATTATTTTGATTGATTTCATTGATTCCCCTTCTCCGTCTTGTGTTATGTTTTAATGGCAGCTATTTGATTACGATTCATTCCTGACAGGTACTTTTTGCACTCCTTTAGTACTTCTATGATTGTTAATTTTTATATCTGGTTAATACATGTTCCTTACCTGTTCAATCATGATTTGTTGTTGTATTATGAATATGCAATTTTAGCCAATTTGGTGCAAGTATGGCGTACACATTGTGCAGGAGACACTTTTAGCCGTGACACTTTGTGGTAAGGTTGAACATGTGCTAGGTGCATGACTTTATAGCAAAATATCATAAATAAATAGAATATGTGTACGTTGGAGATCACTCACTGTTCTGGACCAATGAACATTTGTGTGCAGAGAGCACCCTCTAGTGGCGGTTATTGTGTTAACAGTTTGTATGCTGGAAAGGTCATCTGACCTTTCTTCCTGTGTGAGGTCATTTGACCTTTGTTCCTTTCTTCCTGTGAGAGGTCATTTGACCTTCCTACCTTTCTTCCTGTTGACCCCAGGAAGCAGTTTTGCTAGGAAGAACCTGACTCGAGTAATGGAGAATCTGCCATGAGAGGTTCCATTTACAATCTAATGTAATCTGATTTCATATGTTAGGCCAAGCGCAATATCTGTGAGTATCTTTGTTCCTTAGCATAATAGCAACGTTGTCAGAGTAATATTTTGATAATACTATGTTTGTAAAAGGTTAATATTTGATAGTTATAGAAGTTAGTTCAAATGTTAGATAGTTATACAATTAGTCTATTCTACTGTTGTAAATATGTTTATATCTTATGTAATATCGAATGTATAGTACTCAGTTTATGTACAAAACATACTTTGTCTTTGTTTACAGTTTCACAAATTTGTTCAAGTAAAGCTTCAAAACAGCAACCGGCTTCAGAAGAATTATTTTTGAATGAGTGGTTAACTTGCTGGATAGCTAGATAGGAGCACGTCTAGCGCGGCCAGTACACTCACCTTACAATGATGATAGCATTCTTGATCATCCTTTGGTGTGAATGTTGTCATTTGTTGACTACAAGAAGCACTGATTCAAGGGTGAATCATAGAAATTTATGGCACAGAAGGAGGTCATTCGGCCCATCATGTCTGAGCTGGCCGAAAAGGAGCTATACAGCCTAATCCCACTTTCCAGCTCTTGGTCCATGGCCCTGTAGGTTACGGTGCTTCAAGTGCATATCCAAGTACTTTTTAAATGTGATGAGGGTTTCTGCCTCCACCACCCTTTCAGGCAGTGAGTTCCAGACCCCCACCACCCTCTGGGTGAAAAAAGTTCTCCTCAACTCCCCTCTAATCCTTCTACCAATGACTTTAAATCTATGTCCCCTGGTTATTGACCTCTCTGCTGAGGGAAATAGCTCCTTCCTATCCACTCTAACTAGGCCCCTCATAATTTTATACATCTCAATTAAATCTCCCCTCAGCCTCCTCAGAAAGACAGGAAGACTCAATTTCATCAAGGGATTCAGATAATGTCATAAACCATAACAGATTATACACTGCTGTTATTGAATTACTTTTTTTTTTAAAGAATAAAAATGCCAAAAGACAAAAAAACAAAGAAGTTTGTTTTACTGCTTTTGCTGGTATCTTCTCAAGATGTGTGAGCTGTTGAATAACAACAAAAATTAGGAGCTAAAACCACAACTTGTGCAATAGATTACAAATTAACAAATCCTTTAAACCGTTGCCCAATTACAGCCAGAAATCAACATGGTAACAAGAGCCCTTAAGCCGTTGTGTAGATAACTCCAGTTATAGGCAGCTTAGATGTCTGCTGTGTTACGAGCAAAAATAGGGATCAAATACAGAATGAACTTTATTGTACATATGAAAAATATATATAGGTTCATGGGAGTGATGTCAAGGCTGCAATATTCCCTCAGGATTCAAGGTTTATTACTCAGGTATGAAACATTCTAATAGGTTATCTGAATCCCCGGATGAGATTGCCTTCTAATCATTCCCAGTTACCTGTTTTTAGTTACTCAGCACGGTTTGTTTGTACTGTTTACTGTGGTACTACAGGTGCCAAAGCAAAATGTGACCTAACTGCTAAGACAGTGACCCAGACAGCAACCAGTTCTCAACCCTTCATATGCACTGAACAGAAACATTCAATTCAGCAGATCTCTTCTGTTCCTCAGTGCTGTAGCAAAAGGCATAGTGGACAGATGAAGATGAATCTGTTACATTCACCCAGGATTTAGCGCTGCCGATAACATTTAGCGGCTGCCAGATCGTGATGCCAACACCTGTGGAACGCCCCATTAACGACCCAGATGCAAAATTGACTGCCGCCCCCTGCCTTAGCGCCTGGCGTGAACAACGGCAGGAAGAGGAGGCGTGATGCAGTCGGATGGCCACTAGGAGCGGGATTTAAAGGGATCAACATCCGGTTTCATTTTAGTCGTCAATCAATGCTGCCTTCTCTGTTTGACTGAGGGAAACAGCTGTTTTCAGTGAAGTAAACATTTATTACTGTCAGGAGTGTTCTGGCTGCTAAAAAATTGTCGGTTTCATTGTGTTGAGATTTCGAACTCCTACACTTGGATACGTTAATGGAGGCAGTACTGGCACTCGACCTCGCCCTCCAGCATCAACATCGGAGGCATCGGGAGGCAGAGACAAAGATTGGAAAATGTGACCAGAGGGAGGAGGCCCAACAGGGCTCTCAACAGGAGGCCTTACCCTCCCAGGTTATTCCGGGAGCACTTATCCGACATACATTTAACTGAGGAGCAGTGTCTGAGAAGGCTCCGCTTCAACAAGGAGGTGGTCGCAGAGATCTGCCACCTCCTGCAGCCAGACCTCGAGCCTGAGATCAGGACTACCACAGCTCTCAGTGACAGTCAAGGTCACCGTCGCCCTCAATTTCTACGCCAGCGGATCATTCCAGTCTGCAGAAGGAGACATATCTAACATTTTGCAGTTCGCCGTCCATTGCTGCATCCAGGAGGTCACAGAGGCTCTCTACAGAAGGAGAAGGGACGACATTTCCTTCCCCATCACCAGAGAGAAGCAGGACAAGCACGCATGTGGCTTTGCCAGGATAGCAGGCTTCCCCATGGTGCAGGACACCATTGACTGCACCCATGTGGCTTTGTGGGCACCCCGTAACAATTCTGAGGTATTCCGTAACCGCAAAGGATATCACTCACTTAATGTGCAGTTGGTGTGCGACCACAGACAGCGAATCTTCACCACCAATGCCCGCTATCCTGGCAGCAGCCACAATGCCTTCATCCTATGCCAGCACTCTTCCAGCCACCACATCAAGCTTGCGACTGGCTGCTCTGAGATAAGGGCTATCCACTCTTCACCTGGCTCATGACTCCCCTCCGCAACTCCAACACTTCTGCCCAGCACTCATACAATGAGAGCCATGCCGCCACCGGGAACATCATCGAGCAGACCATCGGGGTGCTCAAGCAACAGTTCCGCTGCTTTGACCGCTCGGGAGGATCCCTCCAGTACTTGGCTGAGCAGCTGTCCCATTTCGTCGTGGTGTGCTGCATGCTGCACAACTTGGCCATCATGAGGGCCCAGCCATTGCCACCAGCCATAGCGGGACTACCTCAGGAGGAGGGAGAGGAAGAGGACGGAGGAGGAGCAACAGGAGGAGGAACAGGAGCGAGGGAGGAGGCAGCCACTAAATCGGCCTTCTGGAAGGCAGTCAGTAACTGCCTGATCAGACTGCGGTTCCAATAAATTCTGCCCCACATCCCGGTTGCTCACCACGTCCCCATCATTCCATCCGTTTCACTTGCCATATCACAGCACAAAGCTGAAATGAGAGACAGCACAAAATCAGAAAATTCCATTAATAAATTTATCAACATTCAGTAAACACATATATACAACAACAATATTAACTAATCACCCTTGTGCAAACCCTTACTTCCCCTCTTCACAAAGCCTTTTCCTAATCTACTGCTCCTACGTAGTGTCTCCCCAATGGCTGCAGCAGGGCTGGTGGAAGGCTGCTGATTGTCAGTGCCAGAGACTACAGATGGCCTTGCAGGACGCCCTCGACCAGCTCTAAGCCTGGAAGGTCTGGCTGTAGACTGCACCATCTCAGACTGGGCAGCAGCAGTCTGGCCTGGCTGGATGACAGGCTACGACAAGGGCAATGGTGGAGTGGCAGTGCTGGGAGCAGGAATGCTGTCCTTTGAGAGAGGACAGCAGGTTCCTGCTCGACTGACACACTGCCACTCCCCCAGGGCAGCACCTCAGCATCCCTACCAATCTGCTGCATCACAGATTGCTGGCCTGCTGTGACACAGTGAGATCCCCGGTGGGCTGTGGTGGACCCAGCGACGATGGCGGCAGTCAGAGTGATGTGCCATCAATAACTCAAGGACAAGAAGTTAAAGGATTCAACTGAAGGCTTTTAATCGCTAAGAACATTGCACGTCATTCCACATCGGATTCGTCTGGCAGAATGACTCATACAGCTCTTGGGGCTAGATTTTCAGTTGCTTGCGCCAGCAGTTAGCGCCTTAAGAGAAGTGATTTCCGGGCGCTATGCGTGTAGCGCCCGGGCGCAGCGCAGTTTGCGCCCCGCCCCAAATTAAGCTGCCCGTTAGCGCCGGCGCAAAGTTTAGCGCCCGCCCGGATGCGCGCGCAGAAAATGACGTCACATCCTCGTGCAACGCCCTTTGGCCGCCCCGATTGCAAACTTCAGTCGGACCGCCCCATTGTGCGGCGGGCGGCCGGAGCGTTTGGAAAAAGGAACGCAACACAACCAGCGCGGGCCCCGGGGGGCGCTAATTAAAGGGAACGTCCTCTCCAGTATAAAGGCCATCCTTTTTTCAGAAAACAGTCTTGTGCAACGCATTTCTGGAGACACAACAAGGAGGATAGCTAACTGGTTTCAAGCAGCAAGAGCCAGGTATTTTTGGACTCAGGCAACAGCGCTGCAAGTGGCCATTTGGAAATTAGAGTGTTTGCCAGGATTTGATGGGGGTTGCATGGGGTGCCAACGCGGAGCTGCAGCTCCATGTCCGTAGGGCTCGCAGACGCATTGTGAGAGGGGCAGCCCTGGCTAGAGGCAGAGGGGGCTACAGGCGTCGGCCACGTAGGCCTTACCCAGTCAGGCTATACCGCCAGCAGCGCTCCTACCTAAACATGAGTGCCGCGCGATGTGTTAAAAGGCTCCGATTCCGAAAGGGGGTGATTGCAGAGATCTGCCACCTGCTTCGCCGAGATCTGCGGCCAAAGCTCAGGTGCAGGACGTCTCTGTCGGTGGAAGTGAAGGTGACGGTGGCATTGAACTTCTATGCCACCGGCTCCTTCCAATACGCTGCTGGGGACATAGCAAACACCTCCCAGTACGGCGCGCATCGCTGCATCCGCCAGGTGACCGAAGCACTGTTCAGAAGGAGAAGCCAATTCATCTCCTTCCCCATGGCCCTGGAGAGCCAGCATCAGCGCGCATTGGGATTTTCCAGACTCGGGGAATTCCCCTTGGTGCAGGGCGCCATTGACTGTACGCATGTGGCTTTGCGGGCCCCTCTGGAGCATGGCGAGCAGTATCGCAACAGGAAGGGCTACCATTCTCTGAATGTGCAGCTGGTCTGTGACCACAAGCAGCGCATCATGGCAGTCAATGCCAGCTTCCCAGGCAGCAGCCACGATGCCTTTATCCTGCGGCAGAGTACTGTGCATGACATGTTCCAGGCACAGCCTCCCCCAAGAGGATGGCTACTCGGGGACAAAGGCTATCCTTTGTGCACCTGGCTCATGACCCCGCTCCGCGCGCCCAGGACCGCTGCTGAAGAGGCCTACAACGAGAGCCATCAAACCACCCGCAACATCATCGAGCTAACTATTGGGGTCCTCAAGCAGCGGTTCCGCTGCCTTGATCGCTCCGGAGGAGCTCTCCAGTATTCGCCGGACCGGGTCTCCCAATTTGTGGTGGTTTGCTGCATGCTACACAACCTGGCTATCCGCAGGACTCAGGCACTGCCACCTGACGTTGGACCAGCACCTCAGGAGGAGGAGCAGGAGGAGCATGAGGAGGAGGAGGAGGAGGAGCAGGAGTACGTTCCCAGGAGGGAGCGACCAGGGCCAAGGGCCGCACGACGCCACCTTATTACACGGTACTTCTAAGCCCCCTGTCAGGGAATGGCCAGGGGCCATGAGGGAAGATGAATGCAGCCGCTCCGCAAGCCCTCAGCCGGCGAAGCCAACAAACACTAAGAAGAACAACCATGGAGACTGCATGAATAAAGATAATTTTTTATTACACAAAAATGAAAAGCCCTTCCCACATGAATCCCCAAAAACAATAAACGGGCCCCACAAAAAGCCCAACAAACGACTCACTCCCACAAACTGGGGAGGAGCCACTCCACCTTTATTGAAACCGGGCCTCAACGTCGGCCTAACGCAAAAAAAAAGCCCTCCAAAAGCACAACCATGGGCAAAATAAAGATGGCCACCGCCATATTAAAGGAAAGCTGGCCACACCCTCTACTGAGTGGCCCGCGAGGGCGAGACCTTGGCCAGCATTTTGCCTCCCCTGCCCTGCCTGCTGCTCCTTCGCAAGCTCTGCCCAGTGGCTGCTGCGAGGCTGGGGGAAGGCGCCTGAGGCTCAGATGCCCTTCCGCCAGATGCCGCTGGGGGGCGGCCTACACGGCGTTTGGGCCTCGAGGGGCCGTCTCCTGAGTGGCGCACCTGAGCCTGGCCACCATCAGCTGCAGCCGCTTGCCCTTGACGCCCCAGAGGGGGAATGGCGGCGACGGATGGCGCAATGTGGGCCAGCTGGCGTCTGGGATGCGCTGGCTGGTGCTGTGGCGCGGTGGCACTCGGCCGGGCCCGCACTGCAGGATCCGCAGCAATCAGCCGACGGCCGGCTTGCTGGGATGGTCCAGCGCGGCGCCTGCCCTGGCGATGCCTGCCTGAGACAGCGCGTGTGGCAGCAGTGAGTGGCCCTGTGGTCCTGGTGTGCGCGCGCATCACATCCGCCAGGGTCTTGACGGCATCAGTTAGCATGCGGCCAGTCGCGGCAGTTGCTGCCCCGAACTCGCGCACACTGGTCGCCAGCGACTCGATGGCCTCAGGCATGCGCCCCACCACGCTCATGAGCTCCGTGTGGCGCCGGTCCGAGTCGTCGGCCATCTGATCGAGCTTCCGCACCTCCTCCGAAGTGAAGGTGTCCGGACTGGAGTCGCGACTCTCCCGCTGGGGAGGAGGGGTCCGAACTAGGGGACCCTTGCCGCGTTGGTGACGGCGAGTGTGCCGAGCAGCAGCACTCCCCTCTGATCCTTCCCCCCTTTGGGGGGAAGGCCGCGGGCCACGCGCACGGCTGCTGGGTGGCTGGACGCCACTGGTCCCAGAAGCTGCATTGCCCTGCGACAGTTCCTCCAGGCACTCGTCCAGTGAGGAGGTGTCAAGCATTTCCTCCTCTCCTGCGGTACGTGACTGTTCCCCCGAAGGTCCGGCTTGCTCCTCCTCCTCCTCCTGGTTGGAGGTGCTGTCACTGGCAGCCTCAGGGTCCTGGTCGTCACCAGCTGAAAGCAGGAATGCACAAGAGTAGCTTCAGAGTGAGGAGACGGCGTCAGCGAGGGAGTTAGGACTGGTGGGATTCAGCGCATTGGTGGGACAGTGGCAAAGGAGGTAGCTCGGATGGGCCAGTGCGACGCGAGAGGGCCAAAAGGCGAGGTCCTTACCATTGCCGGGCAGTGGAGGGTCGGATACACCGCACGCTGTGGGGACAATCACACGGGCTCCCATGAGCACACACGCGCGCTCCTCCAGCCGAGTGAGCTTCTGCAGCTTGGCGCGGCCACCCCTGGCACGGGCCTGGCGATTAAACGCTACTTTAGCCTGCAAGAGAAAGGACGGGCTGTAAGTGCGCAGTGAAGCCCTGATGTAGTGTGCACTGCCTCCCATGGTGGAATAGCGTGGACAGAGTGAAGCCCTGATGTACTGTCCACTGCCTCCCATGGTGGAATAGCTTGGCCAAAGTGTAGAGTGCCGAATGGCCATTTGATGCTCATGACTGTCCCAATGCTGCTGGCTGAGGGCTGGCCAAAAGGACTTTCAGGTCCCTTTGCCCATCATGTCAGGTGTACATGCAAGAATGAGGAGGAGACTGGAAAGGCTACTCACCCTCACAATCCTGGTCAGATCGTTGTATTTCTTACGGCATTGTGTGTGGGTCCTGGGGGCCTCGCCGGTGAACGTCACCCTCTGGGCGATCTGCTTCCAGGCTTTGGTGTAGTCGTGGTGGGTTGGATTCCTCCCACTCTCTGGAAACAAGATCTTGCGCCTCACCTCCAGAGCTGTGACCATTATGTCCAGATCACCCTCTGAGAAGCGCAGGGCACGCTGACGGGCCTTCTCTGGCGTTGCCATGACTCCCTGGGGCTGAGCAGTAGTGTTGAGGCCTCTTTGCAAGGCTGCAGTGTGCAGGGCGTGGCAGCAGACCAATTCGTCCCTTCCCCCTTTAAGAGCTGGTCGGCACCACGGGGTCTGCTGTCAGTGCAAAAATGACCGCACCCGTGCTGCGCCCCGCCTGGGCGCTATCCCTCTGGACCGCCGGCTTAGCGCCTAAAGAGAGTAGTGGAACGCCTCTTTTAGCGCTCCACCAACCTCTTAGGGCGAAGCCACTGAATTCCCGGCAACGGGGCGCTACTTTGGGGCGGGCGCTAACTTCGGGCGGGCGCTAAAGCTAGCGCCCCAAAACTGCCTATACTGAAAATCTAGCCCTTGAGACCTTTATATGACAAAAGACAGGGGCGGAGCCAATACACACAATAGGGGAAAAGGGGGCGGTACACACAATACAATGCAGGTAAAACACAGGGGCTGATGAAGACATATATTTCATCACACAGAGCTTGCATGGCATCAAGCTGAGACTGCATGAAAACAGACTGAGACTTGATGGCAGCAACCATTGACTGCATTACAGCACTAAGACGTTGCGTAGCTTCCGCCTGTACTGCAATGGATGCTGCCACATCACCCATGACACACGGCATGAGGTCAGGGTCCCCACAGTCTCTTAGGGAGTCCACCATACTTTGCAGCCTGGAAATGATGGGCTCCATGGTGTGCACAGAGCTCTGTGCAATGTTGGAGGTGGACTCCTCCACGCTCTTTACCATTGCCGACACTCTCGGGTGCCCTTGCCATTGCACCTATGATCTCAGTGTGCATGTCCATCACCCTTCTTGTGAATGCCTCCCCATCGAGGTCCTCATCTGAGTCCTGTGCAGCAGAACTCGCCCTCTGGGGAGCTGGCTCCTGAGCTACCTTTTCCCCTTGGCCTTGCTGCAGCCCGCTCGTCCCCTGTGCATCACCCAGTGCAGACCCCACTACTAAACCTGCCTCTAAAGATTGCTTAGTGCCAGTATCTGAGGTGGTGCCTGCGGGTGAGCGATGCAGTGACGCGGTGCTTTGCTCCTCCTCCTCTTCTCCTTCCTCACTCTCAGTGGGAGGCTCAGGGACAGGCTGGTCATCTGGTTGCTGATTACCTGAAAGCATAAAGGCACAAGACTCGCGTTAAGGTGAAGGCAGGGGGGGGCAGGAAGGGAGCAAGGAACGCAGTATCAGGAGCTGGAAAGTGGGGCAGGCTTATGGTGTGAGGGGGAAGTGGAATGAGAGAAGGAGAGGGGATGAACATTCCATTGTTGCTCCCAAGGGGGTCGACGTCGCCGATGGCCACGGCGCCCACCACCTGGCGCCCAATGACTCTCAACACTAACTCCTCCAGGTCTGTAAGCTGTTGGATGTCCACTTCACCCCCGCCTGTTCGTTGCTGCTCCCTCCTATGGTGGCCCAGCTTGGCCTGCAAGAGAAAGGAAAGTGTGTGAGTGAGTGTGCAGCTGTGTGTTTGGGAGATGTGCCTGCCATAGTTGAATAGCTGTGATTGTAGGCAAGGCGTGAGATGTGGGTGTGAGTTTGAGTAGGTGGAGATGCGTGGTGGGGGTGTGGTGGTTTGTGTAGTGAGTACAGACTGAGGTTCAGATGCTGGTATGTAGGACTTGTTGAAGCATGTACTCGAGTGATGTCGTTGAATTTTTTACGGCACAGTGTGAGGGTCCTGAGGACCACACTGCTGGCCAAGATGTCCTGCGCCACTTCCCTCCACATTGCCCTGAAGACCTGGAGCAATGGCCTCCTGCCAGTGGCCAGATACAGCACTGCCCTCCTTCTTTCGACTGCCACGACCAATGCCTCCAATGCCTGGTCACTGAAATGGCAAGCTCTCTCCCTGGGACTGGGATCAGCCATGAGGATAAGAGGTGTAGCTATTGAATTGCTTGGAGGTCGCCTTCAGAGCCAGCAATGTTGAGAATGAGTTTGTACAGAATGATTGAACCTCCCCTTTAATAACTGGAAGGAGCCAGTGTGAATGATGAGTCCTGATTAGACTGCACCTGAAATTGGTTGTATCTCTGCAGGTCGCGCCCCGCTCGCCGTGTGTAGCGCCCAAAGTTAGGTGATTAGCGCTTGATTCAACGCTCCAATTCTCTCTTGGAGTGCTAACAATCTATTTAGCGGGAGCTCAGAAGGATTAGTGCCTGGTGCTAATTCTCCAACTTTTTAAAATTTAGCACCCCAACCGGGGAGTAACCGAATTTCTATGCATCTTTCTCACAAGGCCATCAGTTCGGAATATAACTTTTTACTTAAGAGTATTACATTTTTGGCATCAAGTGGTATTTTGTCCTTCTGCAAAATGTGCAACAAAATTATGGGGCATGAAAAATGGAACTGCACATGTGCCCTCTTTCAGATGCAGAGACATCCTGTCCCTCTTCCACAGTCATTATTTTGATGGGAAAGTGTAACTGAATGCAAAGTTCCAAAATGTGTATATTCAATAACTAATCCTAAATTAGGAAAATTGAAATCACTTGGTCGATCTTGGCTCAGTGTTCGCACTCTCAGACTGCGATTCCGCTGACTGAGGCGGGGCTGGTGCGGCCGGGGTTGGTGGCGGGGTGCGACCTCGCTGCTGCCTCCAGCCCGCTTTGCAGAATGATTTTACGTTAACAGGGCTTGTTAAGCCTGCCCAGTACGTATCCTGGCCAATTAAAAGGAAGCGGGTCTGATGACGTCATTTGATGAAGCGTCATCAGCCAGTTTCCATAAAGGGGCCGTGTCCAAATTTACTTTGACAGTTGTGCTGTCAGTGTTCTACAGCATTGAGGTGCTGCAAACACTGACGAGCACTGCACAAAGGTGCACGGCTGCACCTAGGCTCTCCCATGACTCCCTCCATATGCTGATGGAGGGAGTCACAGCACGCAGGGAGGTTCTCTTTCCTTCCCATGGGCGGAAGAGACCTCCCCAGGAGACCAACGCAGCCTGGTTGCACTTTGCACAGGAGGGCACAAGTGGGGATGTCGTCAGGAGGACCAGGCTGCAGTGGCACAAACCTTTCAAAGATCTCAGTAGATCACAAAACGTTACTGCAAAGCCACACTTAACCTCATCCTGCTGTGCCACTCATCACATCCCCATCACTCTGCCTTCCCTACCCTACTCCTGCACATCCTTACTCACACCAACTTACCTTGCACCTCCACCCATTCCTCTCTATCTACATTATCACTTCCCCATCTCACTAGCCACCCCTCACACTCACCCTCATCCTAGTGCAATCATACCAACTAACAACATACAAGGGTAGGCACTTGAGTGTTTTAGCCAATGTTCATGTGAAGTTTCTGTTAATGTGCTGTCAAACATTGAAATCTTTATTTTCAACACTTTGCGTTCTTTGGCAGATTTGTGTGCACTTTTGGAAATGGCTTAGTGAGTTGCAGTGAATGATGAGACATAACGGTACCCCTTCGCAACAGTGATGAGTGTGAAAGGAATGGCTTGGGCATTGTAGGGATGCTTTATGGTGTTGGTTTGGGGTGGTGCCAACCTGGCACATCATGCGGCAGCCAGGGTGTACAGCATCAAGTGAAGTAAATCTGACCATGGTGAGGCCATCCCTGGCCTCCCGGGCAGCAGTGTGCTCGGGTGCTGATGCCCTGTGTCCTGTGCAGCATCAGTTGCTGGTGGAGAAGGTTGGTGTTGTTGTTGGTGCTGGTGTGCCTGGTGATGCTGGTGTTGGGGTGATTGTGGTGGGATTCTGAGGACCAAAGTGAGTATTTTCAAGGGCACCGATGCTGATGGAATAGATGGCAGGTGAGGTTGATATGACAGAATGGTGAGAGAGGTTGTTCCAATGAGGTGACACTAGATAGCTGACTCCAAACACTTGTAAGCTGCAGAAAGCTCAATCTGTCTTCCAAATGCAGTAAGCAACAGTTTCTGAGCTTTGAAAGTGAACAGCTGTAACATGGGATCTTTTATACAACTTTGGCAGCTGTCAGGTCATGAGATAATTTAATGCGGAATCCACCCACGACATGCTGAGCTGACGTGTTCCCAGAGCAGCGGGTCACTCATGGGGGAGCACATAAAATTGAAAGGTAGGCAGAAAATAATACTTAATTGGCTGTTAACAATGCATTTAACGATGTCAATTGCCTCCCCTGCCGCTTGATGTCGGGCCTGTTCAGCGCTGATGGACCTGACACCTGGGAGACTCGCATGGAGGCGGCTGGACAGCGGGGTCCCAACCCGCTGTCAAGAATTTTTATTTTCACAGCTGATCCACCTCCAATCCCGTCCTCTCAGCGCCGGTAAAATTCCTGCCTCAGTCTAGTCAGCAGGTTGTGGGTTCAAGCCTCACTGCAGAGACCTCTGTGCATAATCTTGGCTAACACTTCAATGTTGGAGATGCCGGGGGCTAAATTGAACCATGTAGCGCCCGTTTTTTAGGCACTACATAGCCACATAAGGATCAAAAATGGGGTCCAAGATGCTTGTGTACACTTCCAACGGGAAGAGTGCCGGACGCCATCTTGGCAAAGGACAAACAAGAGGCATCCTTTAGCCATGTCTGAAGCAGGTGTTAGTTGATTTGCCTATGCAAATAAGGGGCCTAACATCTGCTTCTGGTTCCTGCTGCAACTTTAGTTTGCCCTGAGGCAGCCAGTGTCAGTGCTGGTCTCTTTCAGGAAAACAAACTCTAAACACCATGTAAGTAAAAAAAGGTAAGTACTTACCATAATTATCGCTGCTGCCGGTCTTGAGATTGCCGACCTCCCTCCCAGTCCTGACCTCCAATTCCACCCCTGCCACACCCAATCTCCCCCTGGCCTCGACCTTATAGCGCGCCACCCCACCCCCGCCCCCCGACAGCACTCCCGAACCCCCAACAGTCCTGCTGAGGCCTGCGATCTCCCTCTCTGATTCCCAATCACGAACTCCGAGGACCACCCATTCCTCCTCCAGATAGTGGTTCCAACCTGGCCCATAATGTGGCAGCCAGGATGTACAGCATCAAGTGAAGTAAATCTGGTCATGGTGAGGCCATCTCATGCCTCCCGGGCAGCAATGTCGTCAGGTGCTGATGCCCTGTGTCCTGTGCAGCATCAGTTGATTGCAGAGAAGGTTGGTGGCGTTGTTGGTGCTGCTGGTGTTGGGGCTGATCATGGTGGGATTCTGGGGGCCAAGGTGAGAGAGTATAAAGGGCACCCATGCTGAATAGATGGCAGGTGAAGTAGATAACAGAAGCGATCTGTCAATGGTGAGAGAGGTAATGAGGTCAGACTGGGTGGAGACTTGTGTAAAAACTTGCAGCACGGTGAATCTGTTGTGGAAATGTAGTGAGGAAGAGCTTGTGGCTGAGGGAGGCTCTGTAAGGTGGGAGCTTTTACTTTACATTTGAAGCTGTCAAGGAATCAGCTGGAGCAATGGTCACTGAACTCCCACCTCAGCTTGACAGATGTAGTCCACGACCAGTGTGGACCCCGTGGGCGAGCTGTCAAATGCCAAAGGTGAGCTGAAATTCATTCTTTAGTGGCTCTAAACATGCCACTAATTACCTGAATTGGGTCGCCTGCCACTGCCTGTCAGGTCTGCTCAGAGCTGACAGACCCAACATTGGGAAAGGCGTGTGGGAGTGAGTTAACAGCGGGTTCCCAAACCCCTGTCAAAAATATTAAGATTTCCACCCGACCCGCCACCAATCCCGCCCGCTGACTCCCCAGAAAATTCCGGCCACTGTTTCCGAGACCCCGTTGTGCACAAACTGGCTGCTGAGTTTCCCTACATTAGAACAGTGACGACACTTCATTGGCTGTGAAGTGCTTTGGAATGTCCTAAGATCATGAAAGGCGCTATATAAATGCCTTCTTTCTTCTTTACCTTCTAGATTTGGTTCTGGAGTCATCCCGAACAGATAAAGTATCACTTCTGGTATATTTCAGGCTTGGCAAAAGGTTTTTCAATTTTTTGCTTGTTACACGTTCGCTGAATCATTAAAAATAAAAGCTTTGTCAGCAAAGCTCTTTCAGAATAATTGGTATGTAAGGGAATATCACAGGATACTTATTACATTTCTAAATATTTAAGAGAGATCAAAGACTGTTCCTTTAAATCTTTGAAATGGTGATCCAAATTGAAAATAAGGGGAAATTTTTATAGTTTGTGCCCAAAGCTTTTATTTGAAATGCAGAATTGATGTTAGTTTGTCTTCTTGAAGCTGCTTTGTATCCTTGGGGACTGAAGGCCTTTTGGGCGTGAAATTCGTTTTTTGAAAAGTTAGCGCCCGGCGAAATCCATTGAGAAATGTTGCAAAATTGGGCGTTTTCGTCCCAGGAGTGAAGCGGGGCGGTAAATGAGGCGCTAATGGTCTCAGTGGAGCGCTGCAGGGGGCGCCATTGCCAGAGCGCTACCCAGTTTCAGCCAACTTGCGTTCAGCAATCAGCCTTCAAACCTTGACTCTAGCTATTCCAGCTCTTAAAGGGGAGGGAATATCAAGCTGCAGTTGCTCATTATCAGCATTGCTGCTCTTGAGTGCAACCTCTCAGCTACTGAGACAGCTTTGTGCCATGGCTGCTGCAAGGGAGGGAGAGGGCTACTCGATTCAGCGACGTGGAATTGGATATATTCAGCAGCTTGTCTGACAATGTCTCAGCAGAGTTATGGCCAACAAAAAAGTTTCCCCAAGATGGCGCCTTTAAATAGGGCGCATGGAGCCGAGTCCCGACTGCAATTCGACAGCTGATGCTGCCTTTGTTAGCGCCAGGCGGTAGGTGAGGGGAAGCGACTGAATTTTGCATCTGGGGCACTAACGCGGCACTGCACAGGGCGATGACGTCATTATCGCCGGACGCGAATGAGCGGGGTGGTACCTACAGGAGCATGGCGCTAACTCTTAGCATCTCCGCAAAAACCCAGTCCAATTTAGCGTGGGGCACTAATATTGACGTGCCCGGGTGAAAACCCATCTGCGCCACATTAGTGCCCCATAGAGGTGCTAACGGCAGGCGCAACGCAGCCGAATTTTGTGCCCTAAGAGTCTAAGAAATATATATTTTCCCCCTCATCATATTTCTTTTCAGTACAGTGCACGATGAGAAGCAAGTGTGGAGGCATGGAAATGGTTCAATTCACGAGGCAGTCAGAAAATAATAGGAAATGCCATTTTTGATTATTGGACAGGAATGTTGTTGTAGACTTCACAAGAATTAAAGGGGTTGAATTATCTTGGCAATAAAAAGGATGGTATCTGGTAGCTGTAAATACAGGGTAAATTCTGAGGTAACTGGCATGATACTAGACAATGAATCTCACTGTGATTTTTATAATAAGCTAAGTTTTTGAACTTGACCTAAAATTTTTGCTAATTGTTCAAAAATAGCTATGGTACAAATGGTTGTGATTCCATGACGACCCAAAGTTCAAGCCCTATGTCTTGTGCAAACTCATTTTATGCCAGCAATTTGTTGCAAAAAAGCTTTAAATCTGAGTCCATCGTGATTACAAAATTCGGATACTTACGAGCTGTTTTATATCAACACACAACTCAGGCTGGGTACATTCCAAAACAAAGATCCACAGCTACATCTATTGCAACATGCAGATCTATAGCTGAAAATTAAGTTCATTACAAAACAGATTATATACGATAGAAAACCCAGATCTAGAACTCAGTTTATATGCACATTACAAATGTCTAAAACAGAGGGTATATTCATTGTGAACTACAAGTCTATAGATTTACACAAATTCATTTCAAGCCAATTACTAATTTATTTTAAATGGTGGCATCAGTTTTGCAGCTTTTGATTAATGCATTAACAAAAAACCCATCAGAGATTTGAAACAAGCTTTTACACCCCCTGAACAAAGTACATTGGCTGCACAGCTTGAAAAATGAGTCATATTACAAAAGATACACAAAATCGTAAGAATTATTTTATTATAAAATTGGTTTACAGAAAAATGGCGACTAGAATTTTTAACAGACCCTTGGCTGGAACATCCTCTCATTAAGTTTTTGTTTTCTTAGATTCCACTTGCTAAGGTATCTGTTTATCACATTGAACATTCTACATGCATTATACTGACTATGTAATTCAAAAATTAATAGAATATATATTAGTTATTTGCTTTGTATCACCTATATTTAGGTTCAGTGGATTATTCTGTTTTTTTGTCACCCATAATATTTTTATACTTCACTCCCGAGTTGTACTCTGATTTTTTTTTTAACATTTTACAATTTGAAACTCTAATTAACTTGTTGACACAGTATTACTTACAACCATGCTTCCAAAATTACCATCGATTTGGGGACTGCAACAAACTGCGGTAAATAACTTTGCATTCTAAAACAGTAACTCATACAAAATGGAGATTACACAAAAGTTTGCATGATTCTGAGGGAGACGAATCAACAAATTAGAGTTTAGTGCCCCAGAAATTCCACGGAGGTCCGGCGGAGCCCCCCCCCCCAGGAACATTGCAGTGACCCAGATGTTTCTGGGAGTTTCCTCACTATCTTTTAAAATGCAGAACTTCCATCCACCCCTTACAAGGCAAATGAGGGGTAGAAGGTTGGGTTATGGGGGCAGGGACTCCCTAGGCCAGATGTTCCCGCTACTGATCCTCATTCATGGATCCAGCATTGTAGTGGTGGATGGAATGCCAAGTGGCAGCCTTGGCTCTGTGGTAGCACTCTAGTTTCTTGAGTTAGAAGATCATGGGTTCAAGCCCCACTCCAAAGACTTCAGCACATTATCTCACTTCAGTAGCACTGAGGAAGGCATGCACTGTCGGAGGTGCCATCTTTCGAATGAGACATTAAGCTGAGGTCCTGTCCGCCCTCTCAGGTGGACGTAGAAGATCCCATGGCACTATTAGAAAAACAGGGAAGTTCTCCTGGTGTCCTGGCCAACATTTATTCCTTAACCAACACCATCAAATATACTTTAATTTGATGATTTGTTTCATTGCTGCTTGCGGGACCTTGCTGTGCACAATTTGGCTATCATGTTTCCCTACAACAATGACTGCACTTCAAAAATACTTAATTGCCTGTGAAGCACTTTATGGCATCCTGAGGCAGTGAAAGCTACTATATCATTGCAAGTTCTTACTTTATGTGGTCTCCACCAGGGTCTCCAGGCCAGACAAGTGGCCTGATTCCCCAAAGATCTCCCAAATCTTTTCTTTAAATATTTGAAGATCTGCCCCCTGCCAAAGAGATAATGGCTGGAGGAAGGCCTGGATAACCCACGCCCACTGCTCCCCCCACCCCACCCCCCCCCCACAATGATCAGGCGCCGGAGTTTCTAGCCGACATGATCAAGTGGGTGGCCCAAGGTATGTCCCAAGAGGCATTTATACCCAACTGGCCCATGGAACGGAGGTGCCCTCCCACTCACCCTGTAAACTCCAGCTGCTGCGATTTACATTTGAGGAAGTTCGGGGCTAGCGTTTAATTCAAATTTTGTATCAACAATATAAACACAAGCAGCTTACTAAAATTCCATAATTTCACACACTGAATAGCACCTCTGGCAGGATAGAGGAACAACAAATGTCTTACTGTCACGTTAAGCATTAGCTGCTAATATCGGCAATAGTAATTCTAGCCTACAGTCCCCTATCATTTCAATATCTACCAAGACATCTAGGCAGCAGGGAATATTTGTATTATTTGAGCATATTCTGATGGAGTGTGTTTATGAAGCTCAGTTTCAAGGAGACATAAGTACTGAATGCACTTGCAGCCCCCGTACTGACTTTCTTTATTAACTCTTCCATTGCTGAATTCTCCTGAGAACAATATTTCTGTTATTTAAACATCATTTTTGTTTCAGTCAGTAAATGCTAAACGCTTTAAAATTCAATTTGCAACAATCTCCATTACTAAATGCAACAAAATCTTGCAATGAAACATTTGTTTAATATTTATCAGCTTAGTCAAACAAATTATTCACAGAGCAAAATCTAGTTAGAAAGAGCATCTGTTTTGACTTAAACAAATTGCAATGGCTTTTACTGGTAAATGAGTTCAAGTTTGTTTGTGCTTACCTTGATCACTTTGCACCTTATCTGAGCAGAGACCATATGGCTGTTTCTAAGGTTCCCTACTCGGAACATCAGGCACATTTTGCCATCACGCTGGGAGATGACTGCGCTGTGGCTGAACATCAAAGTCTCTGCCCTTTTCTTTGGCTGGGACATTTTGATGAACATACACCCGATCAAAAAGGCATCCACGATGGAGCCAAGCAAGGATTGGAACAAGAAGAGGATGATTCCCTCGGGGCATTTCTCAGTGATGTATCTGAAGCCATAACCAATAGTGGCCTCTGTTTCTATGAAGAAAAGAAAAGCTGATGGAAAATTGTAGACATTGGCCACACACGGGGTATAGTTCTCACCATGAGTCTGGTTTATGTCTCCTCGGATGTAGGCGATGATCCACCACATTGAAGCCATCACTAGCCAGGCTATTGTGTAAGTCAGAATGAAGATTAGGAGATTCCATCTCCATTTCAGATCCACTAAAGTAGTGAACAAATCAGAAAGGTATCTACTTGTCTCTCCGACTAAGTTCCCATGCTGTACATTGCACCGACCGTTTTTGTCTACAAACCTTTGCCTTTTCTTTTTTATGGGAGTGGTGTAGGTGGAAACCCTGGAAGTATTGACAACTTGATAGTCTTCGCCGAATTTTCTACGGAGCGCAGACATTCTTTCAGCAGCACACTGACACCATCAATCCTTGTCCAGAGTTGTTTTATTCTTGAGGCAGCCCAGTCTTTGTATTATAACATTTGTCCCCTTTCGAATCTGGAAGTTGGAAAGGCACTACATGACATTGTTTAGTTGCTAGGTAGCCCAGGGTTTTCACTTCGAAAGATGTTTCCCTGTTGCTAGGTAGCTTAATGTTTCCAGACAGTGTAGGAAACTGGGGGCTGTCCTCGCTTCAGCTGCTCTGGTAGTGATCTGTGGAGGCAGAAGGCTCAGGAGCATGTGCAGCATTGTTACAGGAATGCTGCTGTGGTGTTGGAGACTCCCTGGGAACTGTATCCAGCATCACAGTGTTCCTGGAGATAGGAGCAGCTCACGACAGCTAGCTGACCAATTGCAGCACACCGCTGCCTTGCAATGGTCCCTCAGGGAAGTGATAAACAGAATCAGCGAACAACAGGGAGAAAGAACAGAGGCAGATAAATAAAAAGATAAAATGAAAATGAGATTGGGAAACGGAACTGTGAAACAGAATTTCAAAAAAGGAGACCAAGAAACAGACAGAAATAATGTAAGTGAAGATTGAAGATCATTTTAGTAATGCAAAGTTCAATCATCCAGAATACTATCAAATAATATGACCATGTTTATCATTTCATACTAAATTATGGAGTTGTTGTACATTACTATATGTCTTAAAAATCATTGTAACAGTGTAAATAAAAAGGCCTTTATTCCAAGATACAAAGTGAATAAATGTAATTGCAACAGGTTGGTAGAATCAAGAGAACAAGAAAAATCTAAGTTTATACATTGTAAAATCCTTTTAGAAAACAAAGTGCAATTTATAAAGGATTGAAATTAAAATGAGAATACTATTTCAACGAAACATAATGCTGCCCCCTACAGATGAGATTTAAAGAAACCAGAGCCCAGAAATTATATTGTAGGAATAAATGGGATGAATTTTAGCAAACCAAAATGGGTGGGTCAGGTTCAGGTCAAATGTTAAAATTTCAAACTGCTGAACCCCGACCCCAAGCCACCTCCAACCCGTCCACTTCCGGGTTTTACGGAGGCGGGAGAAGAGGTGGGCAGCCAACCCACTCCCAGGAGGTGAGTTGGCAATTTAAATATTTTAATGAGGCTGGCAGCCTCTGATTTAACAGTGACCGGCCGGGGTTCCCAGGCCTTGGGGAAACTTGGCAGCTGAAGTGAGGCAAGGACAGCTTCGGGCAGAAGGTAAGTGCCTTCACAGCACTGCTTGTGGGCCAGGAGGACCCCCAAGCTCCCTTCCATCAGACCTCCCCGCCCCCATACAAAGGCCCCCGGGGTCGTGGATTGGACCCCGCCCTGGGATTGGATCCCCCTCCCGCCCCCAGGGTTAGGGATCGGACCTACCTGGTCCTGCGGCCTGCTCCAGAGTGTTTCCTGCCCGACTGGAAGGCAAGCCTGTCAATCAGGCTGACTTCCGGGTGGGGAACCTGTCAGTGCAAAAAAACATACACTGTGGAGTTGCTTTCTTTTTATTCGTCCCTGCGATGTGGGCGTCGCTGGCAAGGCCAACATTTATTGCCCATCCCCAATTGCCCTTGAGAAGGTGGTGAGCCGCCTTCTTGAGCCGCTGCAGTCCGTGTGGTGAAGGTACTCCCATAGTCCTGTTAAGGAGGGAGTTCTAGGATTTTGACCCAGCGACGATGAAGGAACGTGATATATTTCCAAGTCAGGATGGTGTGTGACTTGGAGGGGAACTTGGGGGTGGTGGTGCTCCCATGCGCCTGCTGCCCTTGTCCTTCTAGGTGGTAGAGGTCGCGGGTTTGGGAGGTGCTGCCGAAGAAGCCTTGGCGAGTTGCTGCAGTGCATCTTGTAGATGGTACACAATGCAGTCACAGTGTGCCAGTGGTGGAGGGAGTGAACGTTTAAGGTGGTGGAAGGGGCGCCAATCAAGCAGGCTGCTTTCTCTTGGATGATGTCTAACTTTTTGTGTGTTATTGGAGCTGCACTCATCCAGGCAAGTGGAGAGCATTCCATCACACTCCTGACTTGTGCCTTGTAGATGGTGGAAAGGCTTTGGGGAGTCAAGAGGCGAGACACTCACTGCAGAATACCCAGCCTCTGACCTCTTGTTGCCACAGTATTTATGTGGCTGGTCCAGTTAAGTTTCTGGTCAACGGTAGGATGTTGCTGTTGGGGGATTCGGTGATAGTAATACTCTACAGCATGCGACGAATCCCGGGTTTCCCGTCTGAAA
This sequence comes from Somniosus microcephalus, assembly GCF_052327205.1. Lineage (NCBI taxonomy): Eukaryota > Metazoa > Chordata > Chondrichthyes > Squaliformes > Somniosidae > Somniosus > Somniosus microcephalus. The sequence continues at coordinate 29,416,584 of NC_141010.1, forward strand.
TGCCAACCCCTGCCTACATAACCTGCCCCTATTAATATCCAGGCAAATGTGTTTGTCTGAAATCCTTCTCTCATGATTTTAGTGGAGGTTTTAAATGGCATTAAATGTTCGTCAGCTGGTATGTAATTTCAGGACCCAGTATTAAGGCCAACATTTTCCTGTTAGTGAAACCTTATGAAATAAAGATACAGGTTGGACTCCGCTGCCAGACCATTGAAAATTCCGAACCACTGAAGGTTAGGTAAATAATACCCAGTATGCCTTTCTACATGTCTGTCCCTTTCACCCGTCTGGCTTTTTCGTCCTGAAATTCATCCTGAAGTTATCCTCTTCACTACTGAGTTTTGCGTAAGCTGCAAATGTGGGAATGATGCCTTGTATACCCAAAATCGAGTTTGTTAACATAAGACCGCCAGTTTCAATTCGTGCCGGACCACTGAAGGTGCCGGACCATCGGGTGTCGGATTACCGGGGTTCAACCTGTATACGTAAAGAGTGGCAGATAGATAAGACAAAGCAGCATCGGATTAAACTTCCATGCGCCAAGCACCCTGAAAAAGGGGTTTGAAATGCTTATGAAAATTTGAGTATAGATTTAAGGTCTTCTTAAAGGTCATATGAGCAACTAATGCTGCATTCTGCAGCTACGGAAGCACATAAAACAGTGAACGGTTACAGTAATTCAAACCTGCAATAAGTGATAATTAGGTGAGCAGTGAATAGCCCCAGAGCTACCCAAGGCAACGGATCTACCACCATAGAGTCAATTATAACATAGTGAGTGACGTAAGAAAACTACTAGGCACTTGGTCTAAGCGTTAAACAAAGCTTTAATCAACTGTTTTACAACATGGAGGTCTAGTTGTGTCCTTCACTAGTTCCTGTTAAGAATGTCCTGTGCAAGCTGGGCCCGTGCCCGAGTATTTATACTCTCCCTGGACAGCGCCACCCGTAGGCCGCTCAGTATTATTTCATAAGTCTTTCTTTCATGAATGACTGATTCATGTCAGTGAGGAACAGTTCCAGAGGAGGCGCAGGCTCACCAATGTCATTGTGACATGGGAACATAGGAACAGGAGTAGGCCATTTAGCCCCTCGAGCCTGTTCCACAATTCAATGAGATCATGGCTGATCTGTGACCTAACTCCATTTACCTGCCTTTGCCACATATCCCTTAAAGAAAGAAAGAAAAACTTGCATTTATATAGCACCTTTCATGATCACCGGACGTCTCAAAGCGCTTTACAGCCAATGAAGTACTTTTGAAGTATAGTCACTGTTGCAATGTGGCAGCCAATTTGCGCACAGCAAGATCCCACAAACAGCAATGTGATAATGACCAGATCATCTGTTTTTGTTATGTTGGTTGAGGGATAAATATTGGCCAGGACACAGGGATAACTGCTGCTCTTCTTCGAAATAGTGCCCATGGGATCTTTTACATCCAACTGAGAGAGCATACGGAGCCTCGGTTTAACATCTCATCCAAAAGATGGCACCATCCAACAATGCAGTACTACCTCAGCACTGCACTGGAGTGTCAGCCTAGTTTTGTGTGCTCAAGTTCCAGGAGTGAGACTTGAACCCACAACCTTCTGACTCAGAGACGAGTGTGCTGTCCACTGAGCCACAGCTGACAACTTTTGTTACCTTTGTTAACAAATATCTATCAATCTCAGATTTAAAATTAACAATTGACCCAGCATCAACTGCCATTTGCGGAAGAGAGTTCCAAACTTCTACCACCCTTTGCATGTAGAAATGTTTCCTAATTTCACTCCTCAAAGTCCTGGCTCTAACCTTTAGTCTATATCCCCTAGTCCTAGACTCCCTAACCAGCAGAAAATGTTTCTCTCTATCTACCCTATCAGTTCCCCTGAATATCTTGAAAACTTCGATCAAATCACCCCTTGACCTTCTAAATTCCAAGGAATACCACCCTAGTTTGTGTAATCTCTCCTCGTAATTTAACCCTTGGAGTCCACGTATCATTCTAGTAAATCTACACTGCACTCCCTCCAAGGCCAATATATCCTTCCTAGGGTGTGGTGCCCAGAACTGAACACAATACTCCAGGTGTGGTCTAACCAGGGTTCTGTATAGCTGTAGCATGACTTCTACCCCCTTGTATTCTAGTCCTCTAGATATAAAGGGCAGCATCCCATTAGCCTTTTTGTTTATTTTCATTACTTGCCCATAACATTTTAATGATCTATGTACATGGACCCCTAAGCCTCTTTGGACCTCCACTGGTTCTAGCTTTTCACCATTTAGAAATACTTTGATCTAACCTTTTTAAGTCCAAAGTGGATGACCTCACATTTGCCTATATTGAATTCCATTTTTTAATTTTTTTATTCATTTATGGGATGTGGGCATCATTGGCAAGGCCAGCATTTATTGTCCATCCCTAATTGCCTTTGAGAAGGTGGTGGTGAGCCGCCTTCTTGAACCGCTGCAGTCCGTGTGGTGAAGGTACTCCCACAGTGCTGTTAGGTAGGGAGTGCCAGGATTTTGACCCAGCGACAATGAAGAATCGGCGATATACTTCTAAGTCAGGATGGTGTGTGACTTGGAGGTGGTGGTGTTGCCATGCGCCTGCTACCCTTGTCCTTCTAGGTGGAAAAGGTCGCAGGTTTGGGAGGTGCTGCCAAAGAAGCCTTGGCGAGTTGCTGCAGTGCATCTTGTAGATGGTACACACTGCAGCCACATTTTCCCATTCACTTATTCTATTAATATATCAGAGTGACTGAGGTACACCACTTGGTTCATGAAGATCTGCAGGGACAGTCAACCATCTGCAATGCATGACCACTAAAGATCTTGATTTCCGTCAACTTTTATACCACGGGGCATTGCAGCACCCACCATTAGGAACCTGCTACAATCCTCCCTCACTACACATTCCACTTCATGCCCCCGCAAGAAACATCTGTGGAGCAGACATTGGAGGCAGGGAAACAGATGCAGGAGGGTTTTATTGCTCAGTTCTTCCAGTGAGCTCTGCGGGAAACAAGCAATAACCGAACCGTTTGGATTTTAACTCCCAATCTGCCCTGTTTATGCCAGATGGAGGGAGTTCAAAATTCCCCCTTATTTTTTTCTCTAGGACATATTTACTAATGTGATTCTGCTATTTTCCATTCCTGTTTAATTTTAGCTGTGTGCTACATATTTAGTGTTCAGCCTCTGGACAACTAGCATTTTATTTTCTACACAATGAAAGAATGACAGACTAAGATATAATCATGGTGAATTAATTTTATTAATTAGTACAGTGCCTCTGCTGATGGGTTTAATTATTTTTTTGCCATGTTCGTTGTTTGTGTGTCATGAATTTTCCATGATAGTTGCGGATGTGCCTGACAATTAAGTGTTCCCTTAGTTGAAGGACTAGTGGGTGGCTGCATAGCTAACTGGTGAACTGCAAGGATCTGATAACTGTATCGGCAACTAGCCATGAGATCAAGACAAGGGGTCTGTGTAGTCACTGGGGCTCTGTGCTCTGAGGCAGCGCCCAAAATGTGCAAGCACCTCAACAGATTAGTTCCCTTTATTGGAGGGCCAATCAAACCTTTTCACAGCAGATTTCTGGGATCTTCCAGGCCATGACCGCGCTGGGCCTCACACCCATTCCTTTTGTGACTTGTATGTTGGGGTTTTCCCAGCATCCAGATGGAAGGACGGAACGGAGATTGGAGTCAAGGGAATTCTTGGTGTAGGGAAGCCCTTCCTTCTGCACTGACTGTTTCTAAATCAAGGGCCAAGTTGGATAGCAGTTCCATCCAATCCAGGCCCCTTCAAAACTGCCAGTGAAGGAACTTCTAGATGGACCCGGCGTTTCCTAGTCCCATCCAATTTTGCTTCCTTTATGCTGCACTCCTGGCCATTTTATGCCAGGATTGTGCCTCATGCTCAATGTCTGGAATTCTAGAAGCATCTATCAGCAAATATTTAGTGACAAAGTCTCTGATGATGACTTATTTGAGCTGATTGCAAGCAGATTTCCTAATTCTGCAGTAATCATAATAGATCATAAGTAGGTCCCTGGATTGTAGGGGTTCCCTCTTTTCGATGTAGAAACACAGCTGTGAGGAACAACATTACCTGTCAGCTTTGATTGAATTAGCAATCAAAGCAGCAATAATGTCCTACCCCATGACAATGGTGCCAATCTTTTCACAGTGCTATTGAAATGATCACAAACCAGCAATGTCTTGGTTACTCTATGCACACAACTGAATGGGTGTCTTTTCTCACGGTGTCCATTGATCTGTGTAAGCATAGAAAATGGGCATTCATAAGGTTTTGGAATTCCTCCAACATGGGTGCCTAAAACCATTCTCCAGGTGAGTTGAAGCTGTCACTGAGTACATCACATATCTTTTACAGTGTAGTTTCTCCCCCACATAGATACATGCACTGTGCTCCTACTCCACAGTAATTTAATAATCCTGCCTTTTCTTTGTGCTTCTTTCTAAATCATGTACCTTCTTCCACAAGGTCGTCCAGGTCCTCAAAGTGGGGGAGGAAGCATTGACTGTAGATGGCATGTTGCCATTCTTAGCACCTTTTTTGTATGTGAGGGAGCTATCCTCCCCATCTTTACATATCCATGTTCACTAGAGCTTCCTCACTATAATTGTCTCTGTGCTGTACTCTCTCACACATACACTCAAGAATAATATCATAGCATACAATTTATTGCACTATAAGTAACATTTGAAGGGTTGATAACAAGTGTTCCTCTTTTGTTTCTATGGAAGTCCTGAAGAAACACTCAGTGATCCCAGCTTTCTCTATTGGCCTCCCATCCTCTATGCTATATAATAACAAATTTGTCTCAAACTCGTTCACATGTATTCTGTCCCACAACAAGTATCACCCGCCCATCACCCCTGTTTTTGGCAGCTCTACACATTAATACGCTTTATATAAATACAAGTTATTGTCATTGTTGTAGACGGTGTTAACCCTGACAACAAAACACAAGTGACACGCACCAATACGCTGCAGAATGACTGGTGCTGCTAATACCCACTAAGGTAGCTTTGATTTAGCCTGAAGCATAACAGTTCAGGAGAGCATGGTGACCTTGACAGACACTTGTACTGTCCTTTTGATGATGGTCATCTGCAGGTTAGATTCCAACAGGCAGCACCTGTCCATCGCTGCCTCCTTGATGGAACAGTACCTGTGTAAACAATTACCCTTGGACATTCCCAGATAGGCATGCCTGACTCTGCAGACATGGCTGCATGTGTAAAAGTAGGTGAAAGCTGCAAACAAGTCTGCCTTGCATCCTTCCTTCCACCTCTGAAAAACACAATTAGAGAGTACTGCTCAATCCAATACAAATTTTAAGAGTTTAGCTTACTGCAGTGAAATATGTAGCAGCACTGCTTCCTGACAGCATGCATCCTGCCCTCCCTTCGAAGACCTTTCATTTGGGGAGCTGAGCACCTGGTGCATTCCCCGCAAGAACACTGGGGCATTGTGCCAGCCTCATTTTAATGTCATTAGCATAGAGTTTAATATTTAAATGAAACTTTTGGACAGGATAGACCAGCCAGAAAAATCTGCACCGCGATCTGTGCAGGACTCTAGTGATATGGCTCTCCGCCCAATATCCCACACCTCGTTTGCCCAGCCCAAGTGCAGCTCATCCCACCAGTCAGAAAATCTAGCCATCTGTTTTTACAAGTGTTTGATAACATTGCCAGCATATGCTGGATTTTCTCTGGACCACAGACATTGGGATATTTGTTTGTGTGCATAATTTCCCGTTTTGTTTTTTTAATCTCTGTTTCATCATTATAAGGAACCAGCAAGAAAAACCAAGGTATCTCCCCACAAGAATGAAGGGCAAAAAAATAAGATGGAGATTCAACTCCTGGCCACCATCATTCACATTGGCGGAGGCTTGGGATCTAACCAGAAGCCTGCTTAGCCTCAACTGGTATGTGACACAGGGAGATCAGGGAAGAGAGAAAACTGAAAAAAAGAGGTATGGACTCATCATCCAATACAAAGGTTGATCATCCCCTCTAAGATGAAGCATGTGGTGCAATAACAGAGCCAAGAAATGCCAAATCCTGTCCAATATGATCAACAGTTGGATTTGAATTCATGACACTGTTAGGTTTCAAAGTAACAGCCTGTCACCCAAGTACGATCTATGACTGTTTAGAGTTAGATATCCATTCCTTGTGGTTATTCTAGGCCTATATTAAACCTGTAGCACCAAAGTCTTATAGTCACAATATACTGTAAAAACATTCCTTGACAATATGTTGATGCACGACTAATTCCAAATGTTAATCTTTCTGTAGTCAGTAATGATGAAATCAATCCCATTACATCATATATCCAACCCTCGCTGCATATAATGGGGTTGCCACTATAATGTATAATTTGCATATTTCTCAACAGCCTCTTCACTCTTCATCTGAATTATTCATACAATTAACATATTGCATAACAGCTCCTTCCAAACTTCAAGACCAATATTCACCTTTATTAGCATATTGTACAGTACTGCCTAACCCAGAACCTCAGCATTACACTGTTACCAAGAATATTACACCCCTGACCACTGTTGCTGGAGAAAAAAAACCTGTGATGGAGCTGGGTGATTTTATTCCAGTATAAATTATATATTATTCTCCCTAAGGGCACATACTAAGAAACCAATTTGCTGTTTACAAAACATTAAAACACAATTTAAATATATGTATATACTTACATTTTCTTTAATTGATTTGGTCAATCGGGAATGAATTCCCTAATCCATTTGATCGTGTCTCCCTCCACTCTTTCTGTGGGCTAGCTAGAATGACAGATGGAACAATGAACTTACGCCATCTATCACTGTCCTGAGTCCTGCCTAGAAATCTGATTGTTGGCTGTTGTTTGTTGGCTGTAGTCTGCTTAACTACTCACAAGCAAAGTGGTGACCACTGCTAGGTAGCAGATGTGGTACTTAAATTGTAATTGATCTTAAACTAGTGGATCTGCCATGACATTACTCATAGTGCTATTGTAAAAGTATAAATATCAGAAGATGCAGCTGGAGAAAGAATATATATATATTTTAATAATATGTTTGTGCTCCGATACATGGACATGAACTGATTACTGAAAAAAATGATTTTGAGTTTTCATTTCCAGTAACTTACAACACAGATTTTTTTTAAAGTATCATTGATTAATAAGATAAGGGGGTAATTTTCTGCCTTTGTGTTTCTGGCACAAAGCATTTCATGCCAGGAGTGATGTTGGAATATCTGGCCTGGTGGATAGTGCAGCTGTTATGCAGTCTACCGCACTTTGCATTAATGCTAATACAGAAAATCAGGCCGGCTTCATAACAGACACTCTAATCCGTCATCATGCCTGATATTTCGATATGTGCTCTGGCTACACAATGATTTTCACTGGGATCACATCAATGGAAAAATATTCCTATAGCATTAGCATAGTTGCACATATACTAAAGACTAGAAATGTACGCATCATACATAACGCAGGTGCACTGAAGCTCTGGCCGCAATGTCCCCTAGCTCGTCGGATCTGGTGCAGTCGGGGTCGGTGGCGGGGTGCGACCCCATTGCTGGCTCCAGCCCGCTGTCCAAAGTGATCTTACACTGATTGGGCTTGTTAAGCCTGTCCACCGCATTTGCTGGCCAATTGAAGGATGCGGGTCTGATGATGTCACTTGATGACACGTCATCAGCCAGTTTCCTTAAAGGGACCATGCGCAAATTGATTTTGACAGTTCTGTTGTCCGTATTCTACAGCATTGAGGTGCTGCAAACACTGCACAGAGGTGCACGGCTGCACCCAGGCTCTCAGCATGCAGGGCAATCCTCTTCCCTTCACATGAACGGAAGAGACCTCCCCAGGAGATCAAAGCAGTCTGGTTGCACATTGCACAGGAGGACACAAGCAGGGATGTGGTCAGGAGTACCGAGCTGCAGTGGCGCAAACCTTTCAATGATCTCAGTAGATCACGAAACGTTACTGCAAAGCCACACTCAACCTCATCCTGCTGTGCCACTCATCACATCCCCATCACTCTGCCTTCCCTACCCTACTCCTGTACATCCTTACTCACACCAACTTACCTTGCACCTCCACCCATCTCTCTCTCGCTATCTACATTATCACATCCCCATCTGACTAACCACCCCTTACACTCACCCTCATCCTAGTGCAATCATATCAACTAACACACAAGGGTAGGCACTTGTATGTTTTAGCCAATGTTCATGTGAAGTTTATGTTAATGTGCTGTCAAATATTGAAAACTTTATTTTCAACACTTTGCATTCTTGGACAGATTTATGTGCACCTTTGGAGGAGGCTTAGTAAGTTGCGGTGAATGGTGAGACATAATGGTACCACCTGCAATGGTGATGAGTGTGAAAAGAATGGCTTGGGCATTGTAGGGCTGCTTTATGGTGTTGGTGTGGGGTGGTACCAACCTGGCACATCATGTGGTAGCCAGGGTGTACGGCTGCAAGTGAAGTAAATCTGGCCATGGTGAGGCTATCCCAGGCCTCCCGGGCAGCAATGTGGTCAGGTGCTGATGACCTGTGTCCTGTGCAGCATCAGTTGATTGCGGAGAAGGTTGATGGTGTTGTTGGTGCTGCTGGTGTGCCTGGTGCTGCTGGTGTTGGGGCTGATTGTGGTGGGATTATGAGGACCAAGGTAAGATTGTTTATGCTGATGTAATAGATGACAGGTGAAGTTGAGATGACAGAAGTGATCTGTCAACGGTGAGAGAGATTGTTCCAATGAGGTGGCACTGGATAGAGGGTTTACTCCAAACACTTGCAACCTGCATACAGCTCAATCTGTCTTCCAAATACAATAAGCAACAGCTTCTGACCTTGGAAAGTGAACAGCTGTGAGATGGGAGCTTTTATAGCACATTTGCAGCTGTCAAGTAAAGAGATGATTTCATGATGACACAACTCCCGACCTGCTGAGCTGACATGATCCCCGAGCAGTGTGGAACCTGTGCACAACCTTGTAAAATTTAAAGATGAGCTCAAAATAGTTTTTAAGTGGCTGTTAACAGGCTCTTAATCATCTAAATTGCCTCCCTCGCCGCTTGGAGTCAGGTCTGTTCAGCGATGACAGACCCGACATCTGGGAAACTAACATGGCATTGGGTTGACAGCGGGTTCCCTGCTGCTGTCAAAAATAACATTTCCCACCCAACCCACCAACAAATGCACCCGCTGACCCCCTGAAAAATCCCCCCCTCTGTGTCGCACAGTGGCTTGTGTCTGTGATTCACACATAACCCTGGTCAACAGAGGAAATGCCAATTGGATTTGAGGTATTTTCCCAATGGAAGCGAGAAGGAAATCAGAGCGCAAATCAACCCATACCGTTGTCCCACAGCTCTAAGCATCCAACTATGGATTATAACTGGCAGAGGAGCTTGGGCTTGGCAGCTCAATGTAATGTGTGGTACTGTATATTGGTAATGTTACGATAAGGCTTTTTCCAGGATCATTACTTCCTATCTAGTTGTTAGATCTGTAATTTACATATTTTGCTTAAACACATAACAAGAGAGAACAGGATAAAATACCAGTTGTATATTGAGTGCAGGAAAAAATTGCAGCCTCAATGTAACATTGACTCTATAAAAGACACATACGCACACCCACATTACACTTGACTGCCTGATAGCTTGGTTGGGGAATAGTACGCAGTCCTAAAGAGGGAGAGAAAATATATTTTTTAAATGAAGGCAATTTCTTATCTCATTCACTGTTTGAAGAATAGACCACTATACGTAGACTAACACCTAATAAAGGACAGCTCTTTTTCTGCTGTAATAAAGTCTCTCATTGCTGACACCAGTTATTTAAGGTCATCCTGGTAATTATCTGTTTAGTAGAAGAAGGTCATTGTTGATGGCTTTGGGCAATGCTGTGAATTTGAATGTGTAAATATTAATTAGCACTACAGCTGCACTCGTGCAAGTAGGCTAGACATACTTAATAAGTGTTCAGAGCCCATAGTATGGAAAATCATGTTTCTTTACTCCCAGCTATGAAAATGCCCAAATAATATTGGAACAAAAGGAGGAGATTCTCTTGCTAAAACACATAGGGGAGAGAAATTGGTCCTCGTTGCACCTGTTTTCTGGGCGGAAGACAGGGGAGAAAGGGCCTGTAATGGAGCGCAACATCCTACACCAGCATTACAGTCACTGTCATTTAGTAATGGTGGCTTCTCAGGCGCCCCTGGCATTTGTTAAGGAGGAGTCTAACACTTGTTTAAGGACCCCTCAGCAAAATTCATCAGCACTGGGCAAATTTTGAACTGGGCGGATTATGGGCTGGGCAGATTATGGGCTGGGCAGATTATGGGCTGGGCAGATTATGCACTGGGCGGATTATGGTTGGGTAGATTATGGGCTGGGCGGGTGATGGGCTGGGCGGATTACGGGCTGGGCGGATTACGGGCTGGGCGGATTCTGTGCTGGACAAATTATGGGCTGGGCGGATTATGGTTGGGCAGATTATGGGCTGGGCGGATTATGGTTGGGCAGATTATGGCCTGGGCGGGTGATGGGCTGGGTGGATTATGGGCTGGGTGGATTATGAGCTGGGCGGATCTTGGACTAGGCAAATTATGGGCTGGGGCAAATTATGGGCTGGGTGAGTGATGGGCTGGGCGGATTATGGGCTGGGTGGTTTATGGGCTGGGCGGATTATGGGCTGGGCGGATTATGGGCTGGGCAGATTATGGGCTAGGCAAATTATGGGCTGGGCGGGTGATGAGCTGGGCGGTTTATGGGCTGGGTGGATTATGGGCTGGGTGGTTTATGGGCTGGCTGATTATGGGCTGGGTGGTTTATGGGCTGGGCGGATTATGGGCTGGGCGGATTATGGGCTGGGCGGATTATGGGCTGGGCGGATTATGGGCTGGGCGGATTATGGGCTGGGCGGATTATGGGCTGGGCGGATTATGGGCTGGGCGGATTATGGGCTGGGCGGATTATGGGCTGGGTGGTTTATGGGCTGGGCGGATTACGGGCTGGGTGGTTTATGGGCTGGGCGGATTACGGGCTGGGTGGTTTATGGGCTGGGCGGATTAGGGATGGGCAAATTATGCACTGGGGGTATTAAAGGAATCAAAGGATATGGGGATAGTGCAGGAAAGTGGAGTTGAGATAGAAGATCATCCATAAAGTTATTGAATGGTGGAGCAGGCTTGAGGGGCCAAATGGCCAACTCCTGCTCCTAGAGTCAGAGTGTTATACAGGACAGAAAGAGGCCCTTCGGTCCATCGTGTCTGCGCCGGCCATCAAGCCCTATCTATTCTAATCCCATTTTCCAGCACTTGGTCCGTAGCCTTGTATGCTATGGCGTTTCAAGTGCTCATCTAAATGCTTCTTGAATGTTGTGAGGGTTCCTGCCTCTACCACCCTTTCAGGCAGTGCGTTCCAGATTCCAACCACCCCCTGGGTGAAAAAGTTTTGCCTCAAATCCCCTCTAAACCTCCTGCCCCTTACCTTGAAACTATGCCCCCTGGTTATTGATCCCTCTACTAAGGGGAAAAGTTCCTTTCTATCTACCTTATCTATGCCCCTCATAATTTTGTACATCTCAATCAGGTCCCCCCTCAGCCTTCTCTGCTCCAAGGAAAACAACCCCAGCCTGTCCAGTCTCTCTTCCTAGCTGAAATGCTCCAGTCCAGGTAACATCCTGGTGAAGCTCCTCTGCACCCTCTCCAAAGCAATCACATCCTTCCTATAGTGTGTCGACCAGACCTGCACACAGTATTACAGCTGTGGCCTAACTAGCATTTTGTACAGCTCCATCATAACCTCCCTGCTCTTGTCTTCATTAGCCGAGGCACAGAATATAAGTATCCCATATGCCTTTTTAACCACCTTACCTACCTGTCCTGCTGCCTTCAGGGATCTATGTACATGCACACCAAGGTCCCTCTGATCCTCTGTCCTTCCTAGGATCCTACCATTCATTGTGTATTCCCTTGCCTTGTTAGTCCTCCCAAAATGCATCACCTCACACTTTTCAGGGTTAAATTCCATTTCCCACTGTTCTGCCCATCTAACCAACCCATCTATATCATCCTGTAGCCTGAGGCTTCCCTCCTCACTATTTACCGCTCCACCCATTTTCGTGTCATCTGCGAACTTACTGATCATACCTCCTACATTCATATCTAAATCATTAATGTACATTACAAACAGCAAAGGACCCAGCACCGATCCCTGCAGTACACCACTGGACACAGGCTTCCAGTCACAAAAACAACCTTCGACCATCACTCTCTGCCTCCTGCCACTAAGCCAATTTTGGATACAATGTGCCAAATTGCCCTGGATCCCATGGGCTCTTACCTTCTTGACCAGTCTCCCATGTGGGACTTTGTCAAAAGCCTTACTGAAGTCCATGTAGACTATATCAACTGCACTACCCTCATTCACACACCTAGTCAACCCCTCAAAAAATTCAATCAAATTGGTCAGACATGATCTCCCCCTGACAAAGCCATGCTGACTATCCTTGATTAATCCTTGCCTCTCCAAGTGGAGACTAATTCTGTCCCTCAGAATTTTTTCCAATAATTTCCCTACCACTGATGTTAGGCTCACTGGCCTGTAATTCCCTGGTTTATCCCTACTACCCTTCTTGAATAATGGTACTACATTAGCTGTCCTCCAGTCCTCTGGCACCTCCCCTGTGGCCAGAGAGGTTCTGAAAATTTGTGTCAGAGCCCCTGCAATCTCCTCCCTTGCCTCACACAGCAGCCTGGGATACATCTCGTCTGGGCCTGGGGATTTATCCACTTTTAAGCCCGCTAAAACCGCTAGTACCTCCTCCCTGTCAATGCTGATTTGTTCAAGTGTATCACAATCCCACTGACTGATTTCTATGCCTACATTGTCCTTCTCCATAGTGAGCACAGGTGCAAAATATTCATTTAAAACCTCACCTACATCTTCTGGCTCTACACACAGATTGCCACTTCGGTCCCTAATGGGCCCTACTCTTTCCCTGGTTATCCTCTTGCCCTTAATATACTTATAAAAAACCTTGGGATTTTCCTTTATTTTGCCCCCTCTTTGCTCTCCTAACTTCTTTTTTAAGTACCCCCCTGCACTTTCTATACTCCTCTAGGGCTTCCACTGTTTTTAGTCCTTTGTATCTGCCAAAAGCCTCCCTTTTTTCCTAATCCGTTCTTGTATATCCCTTGACATCCAGGGTTCCCTGGACTTGTTGGTCCCACCTTTGACCTTTACGGGAACATGTTAGCGCTGTACTCTCTCTATTTCCTTTCTGAATGACGCCCAGTGCTCTGATGTGGATTTTCCTACAAGTAGCTGATCCCAGTCCACTTTGGCCAGATCCTTCCTTATCATATTAAAATTGGCCTTCCCCCAATTTAGAACCATTATTTCCGGTCCATCTTTGTCCTTTTCCATGACTACCTTAAATCTCACTGAATTATGGTCACTGTCACCAAAATGCTCTCCTACTGTCACTTCTACCGCTTGCCCGGCTACATTCCCTAGAATTAGGTCCAGTACCGCCCCCTCTCTTGTAGGACTTTCTACATGCTGGCTCAAAAAGCTCTCCTGGATGCACTTTAAGAATTCTGCACCCTCTAAGCCTTTCACACTCTGACTATCCCAGTTAATGTTGGGGAAGTTGAAATCCCCTACTATTATTACCCTATAATTTCTGCACTTCTCTGAGATTTGCCTACATATCTGTTCCTCTATCTCCCCCTGACTGTTTGGGGGCCTAGAGTACACTTCCAGCAAAGTGCTTGCCCCCTTTTTGTTTTTAAGTTCTACCCATATGACCTCATTAGAGGAACCTGCTAAGATATCATCCCTCCTTACTGCAGTAATTGACTCCTTGATTAATATTGCGACACCCCTCCTCTTTTACACCCACCTCTGTCTCGCCTGAAGTTTCTGTACCCTGGAATATTGAGCTGCCAGTCCTGCCCCTCCCTCAACCATGTCTGTGATAGCAACAATATCATACTTCCATGTGTTCATCAACACCTTCAATTCATCTGCCTTACTCGTAAGACTCCTTGCATTAAAATAAATGCCACCCAGTCTTGCCATACCCCCTTGTGGTGTTACATATTTGCTCTGCCTCCCAGACTGACTTGTTTTTTCCTCTATATTTGGCTGTGCATCACCCCCTACTATAGCTCCACTCCGTATCCCATTCCCCTGCCAAGTTAGTTTAAACCCCCCCCAACAGCACGAGCAAACCTCCCCGCAAGGATGTTGGACGTGTTCTGGTTCAGGTCCAACCCGTCCGACTTGTACAGGTTCTACCTTCCCCAGAAACAGACCCAGTGATCCAGAAAACTAAAGCCCTCCTTCCTGCACCAACTCTTTAGCCACGTATTCATCTGCGCTATCCTTCTATGCCTATACTCACTAGCACGTGGCACTGGGAGTAATCCAGAGATTACAACCTTTGAGGTCCTGCTTTTTAATCTGCTACCTAGCTCCCTAAATTCTTGTTGCAGGACCTCATCCCTCTTTCTACCTATGTCGTTGGTACCAATGTGAACAACGACCTCTGACTGTTCACCCTCCCCCTTCAGAATGCCCTGCAGCCGTTCAGTGACATCCTTGACCCTGGCACCAGGGAGGCAACATACCATCCTGGAATCACGTCTGCGGCCACAGAATTACCTGTCTGCACCCCTCACTATTGAGTCTCCTACCACTATTGCCCTTCCAGTCTTACTCCTCCCCCCTTGTGCAGCTGAGCCACCCACAGTGCCGTGAACTTGGCTCTGGCTGCACTCCCCAGAGGAACCGTCACTTTCACCGTTTTCCAACACAGAAAAACAGTTGTTGAGTGAGATGCACTCTGGGGCTTTCCTGACTACCTGCCTGAGATAAAGAATAGATTTGCCTTCCAAAGCTAGGCTTTATTAACTTTAAAATCTGCAGCACATCTTCCCACATCCAGTCCCAACCAAAGCTGGAAAAGAACTGAATTTAAGGTGGCCACAACACATCATGTGATCATCAACTACCAATGAGATTACAACATATATCCCAAGGCAGTTAACAAACAACCAATCACAATACTTTCACTAAACAAGGAATAATCACCACATTCACCCCTCCTTTTAAAATATACTCCAACCTAAATAACCTTTACAATTTATAATTAATTATTTACAACTAAAACTATGCACAACAAGAATAAAACTGTTCACATGACACAATGCTAAGTGAACAACAACAAATAGTAACATTGCACATAAGTATTAAGTATCTCTCAACTAAAACAATATACTGTAATATTTCAACAATTTTAAAACATTACTATCAATTTAAAAGTCCATTTTCAATCGGTCGACCGGATATCTTGTTCGTGTCGACCTTCTTAACCTTGGTGAAATTCCTTGCCCTCCCACACCAGAAGGCACAGAAGTATCTTCAGCAGGAAGGCTATCCATATCCCGATTTTCAACGGTTTCCGGATTAGAAATCCCATCAGAAGGTAAACTGGGACAGTCATAAACATCTATCAAGGGCTGACTAATAGAAATATAATTATCTGCAATCGGATTGGAAATATTCGTAGTATCTGTAACAGCATCCACATTATCTGAATCATGACTATTGTTAATATCCTCAGAAGAGGGCTGGCCCCCACAAGGAACCAAGTCTTTAATTGAAACAGTACTTTCTTTCCCATCTTGGAATCGAATATGAGCATATTGGGAATTTGCCTCCAACAGCTCCACCTCCTCCACCAAAGGATCATATTTTGACAACCTAACATGGCATCGAAGCAGCACAGGTCCCTGCATAGTAAGCCATGAAGGTACCGAATATCCCGTAGTAGATCTCCGCGGATAGTTAAAGAGCCTTTCATGGGGGGTCACATTAGTAGCCGTTGAAAGCAATGATCTAATGGAATGCAGGGCATCAGGCAGTACCATTTCCCACTGTGTATTCTTAAGGTTCCGGGATGTCAAAGCCAACATAACTGCCTTCCAGATCACCCCATTGTATCGTTCGCACTGTCCATTACCCTGGGGATTATACGGGGTAGTTCTACTAGTAGAAATTCCCCGACTCTGAAGGTATTCCTTCAACTGGGAAGACATAAAAGAACTTCCCTGATCCGAATGGATATACGCAGGCATCCCAAAGATAACAAAAAGTTGAGTCAGACATTTAATAACTGTAGCAGCTGATACATCTGCACAAGGAAATGCAAAAGGGAACCTTGAAAACTCATCCACAACAGTAAATATATATCGGTTTTGAGTAGTTGAAGGAAGAGGCCCCTTAAAATCGACGCTCAAACGTTCAAAAGGAGAAGTAGCCTTTATAAGATGAGCTCGTTGAGGCTTAAAAAAATTCGGTTTACACCGAGCACAGATAGAACATGATGAAATCATCCGCTTGACGTCTTCAACTGAAAAAGGCAAGTTCTTACTGCGTACAAAGTGTATCATCCTCGTAACCCCAGGATGACATAAGGCATTGTGAAGATTAATAAGCGTATCTCCGTGAATCACAGAACAATAAGCCCTCGACAGTGCATCAGCAGCAACATTATCCTTCCCCGGACGATAAACTATGTCAAAATGGTAACATGCCAACTCAATCCTCCATCTCATTATTTTATCATTTTTGATCTTTCCAAAATGTTTAACATCAAACATAAAGGACACAGATTTTTGATCAGTTACCAACGTGAAATGTCGCCCCGATAAATAATGTCTCCATTTACGCAATGCTTCTACTATTGCGTATGCCTCTTTCTCTATTGAAGAATGTCTTTTTTCACTATTGTTCAAAGTACGTGAGGAAAAGGCCACAGGTCTTCCATTTTGGTTCAGAGTAGCCCCAATTGCAAAATCCGAAGCATCCGTCTCGATCACAAAGGGAACCTGCTCATCAATAGAATGCACAACTGCTCCTAAAATATCCTTTTTTAAATTCTCAAAACATGTCCTGGCCTCCCATGATAGAGGATATGTCGTAACCCGAATAAGAGGCCGGCTCTTCCGTGAAAAATTTGCAATCCAATTAGAATAATAAGAAAACAGTCCAACAACTCGTTGCAAAGCCTTAGAATTAGTAGGACAAGGTAAATCAATCAATGGTCGCAGACGTTCTGGATCTGGTTTAATCTTGTTTCCCGAGATAATATACCCCAATAGATTTACCTCAGTAGTCGAAAAGATACATTTCTCTTTGTTAAAAGTTAAACCAACTTTTTCCGCAGCTTGAAGGAATCTTTTTAAATTAGAATCATGCTCCACCCTTGATTTGCCACACACTGTGATGTCATCTAAGTATGAAAAGGTGTCAGAGAGGGAGTTATCACTTATAAAGGCATCCATTGCCCGTTGAAAACAAGCAACACCATTAGTAACACCAAATGGTATTCGGCAAAACTGATACAGCTTTCCACCAGCCTCAAAGGCCGTATATGGTTGATCCTTCTTAACAATAGGAATCTGATGATAAGCACTCTTTAAATCAATAGTGCTAAAAACCTTATACTGAGATACTTTGTTGATAAGCTCATCAATCTTAGGCAAAGGGTACGCGTCTAATTGAGTATACCTATTAATAGTTTGGGAATAGTCTATCACCATTCGTTTCTTGTGTCTCTCGTTAGTCGTGACAACTACCTGTGCTCGCCAAGGCGAACAACTAGGTTCAATGATTCCTTCCAATAAGAGACGTTGAACTTCAGAATTAATAAATTCTCTATCCTGACTACTATATCTTCTTGACTTGGTAGCAATTGGCTTACAATCAGACATCAAATTGGAAAAAAGTGATAATGGAGAAATAGATAAAGAGGTTAATCCACAAATAGATAAAGGTGGCTTAGTCCCTCCAAATGAAAGACTAAGAGACTCGTGTAACTGAAGCACATCATGTCCAATCAAAATATCCGCACAGAGATTAGGCAAAACAGATAGGCATATATCAGTATACGTATTACCTAGAAGAATCATTTTCACAAAGCAACAACCAGCTATTTGTGAAGTAAGGGTCGTCTGAGCCATACACACCTGATACGTAACAGGCGAAATTTTCAAATGCTTCTCCTTCGCAAACTGAAGGCTTATAAAACTCTCAGTACTGCCCGTATCTATAAGGGCCTTCACTTCCAACCCATTAACTTGAGCCGTAACTATAGCTTTGTTTAGGCCATGAGCAAATGCAGCAGAAATTGATGCAATAAACACCCTATCTAAAGGCTGAATAGTCACAGAGGAGGTAGTGGAGGAGGGCCCTCCCACACCAGGAGAGGAGGAGGTAATTGAACCTGATGATTTGCACACGCGTGCATAATGACCTCTCTTGCCGCATTTACTACACACAGCCTCCCGAGCAGGACACTTCAGACGAGGGTGCCGGATATTCCCACAAAAATAACACTTCTGAATCCTAGAGGCAACAGCCGCCGAAGTAGAAACTGTTTCAGAATCTAGTAAACCACTCCCATTAAGTCCACATAATTCCTTTTCATCCGAAACTGCCGAAACCATAGTCGCAGGCCGATTAAAAAGAGCATAAGAATCCGAACTTCTCTGAGCCACATCCAATGTAGAAGCTTGCTCAAAAGCACTTTTAAGATCCAAAGTCTTATTTTCTAACAACCGCTGACGAATTGATCTAGACAGTAATCCATTAATAAAAGCATCCCGTACCGATTCTTCCTTATATTCTTCAGCCGTCACGGCCTTATAATTACAGTTAACACTAAGGCACCGAAGTGCTTGTAAATAAGTATCCAAAGATTCTCCCACCTGCTGCCTACGGGCAGATAGAAGGTGATGTGCAAATACCTCATTCTTTGGTTTAACAAAAATCTTTTCCAATGTAGAAATAGCCACTTCATAAGTTTTACAGTCCAAAATATATTTATATACATCCGGAGCAATGTAGTTGATCAGCATATTCAGCTTATTTAGAGACTCTTGATCCAACACGCCCAAAAAGTTTTTAAATGTACAATACCAATGTTTCCATTTATCATCCACTCCAGCAGAATTGGGGTCAGCCTTGAATCGTTCTGGTTGAAGATATCGCTCCATTCTAACATAAAGTTAATAAATTGAGATAAAGAATAGATTTGCCTTCCAAAGCTAGGCTTTATTAACTTTAAAATCTGCAGCACACCTTCCCACATCCAGTCCCAACCAAAGCTGGAAAAAGAACTGAATTTAAGGTGGCCACAACACATCATGTGACCATCAACTACCAATGAGATTACAGCATATATCCCAAGGCAGTTAACAAACAATCACAATACTTTTACTAAACAAGGAATAATCACCACACTGCCTGACCCCCTTCTTATGACTGGTGGTCACCCATTCCCTCTCTGACTGCACTTTCTTAAGCTGCGGGGTGACCATGTCTAAAAACATGCTATCCACGTAACTCTCAGCCTCGCGGTTACACCGGATCTCAAGTTGGCCAAGCTGTTGGCACTTACTGCACATGTGGTCATCCTGACTGCAAGAAGCGTCTAGGAATTCCCACATGCTGCAGGCCATGCAACGCACGGGACTGAGGTCCCCTGTCATGCTTTTAATTTAAAAACTCTTACCTCAAATTTAAAGTCTCGGATTCTCGCTCTCCCTAACTACCTTAACTATGAACAACCTTAAAAGAAATAAGCTTAAAACTGAAGGAAAAAAAAGCACTCACCCACTTTTCACCAATCAGCTTCTTCCCCTGCGCCGGCGTCACTTTCTGTACTGTGACATCACTCTCGAATTCTGTCACTGCTGCCGCAGCTCGACTGGGCCTGAAAATCACCGACCTTTATTTTCTCCCACAGCCACTGCTTCCTCGCAGGTCCACTGCTCCCGCTGCTGCCGCTGCTCCTATTTCTCATGTTCTTATGAATTATTGGCTGGGCAATTTATGGGCTGGGTGGATAATGGACTGAGTGAATTATGGGCTGGGCAGTTTATGGGCTGGGCAGTTTATGGGCTGGGCAGGCTCCGCTCAGGTTTTCAATTACTTGTTGTGGCCTAACCAACATCCGCCAACGAGAAGTTACATTTTTTAAATTTAACTTACCTTCATGTGAAGCCAGGAGGATCAGCAATGCTCCTCCAGACTCCAGAGCTCTCCTGAAAGCCACTGCCAGCCCTCGATCACTCACCGACCATTCTCCTCCTCCCCTCCAGGTCTTACCTGAGGGCCACTGCCAGCGAGGCAACCGACCCAGATTTGAAGCCATTACACTGGCGAGCTGCCTCTGGAGGCACGACAGATACCCGCAGCTCACCGGAATTCAGCTGATTAAGCCCGAGACCCAAGATCGGTCAAGCCTCGGGCCTCCACGCTGTGCTCGGAGTGTACCAACCATTTAAAAAAAACGAATCGCAATCCCTGCACCTGAATGGTGAGGCTTGAGGTGTGCCTGATATTGGACCTCGGGATTCATTACCATTGAGCCAGTGGACTGCACCCGATATTGCCCCCTCCCCGTTGAGTGATAAGCCAATCAGCAGCACGTTTAGCGCTGAGATCAGCGCTGCAATCATGTAAATGAGCAGGCAGCATGAATTTTGGGTGCTACCTGCACCACTTAGAATGGGTGCTGGGACGTACCTTACCCAATTTCTAGGCCTAGGTTTTCTAGCTGCAGATGACAGGTAGATTCCAGCTTTGGCTCCTCACGCCCCATGCAAATTAGATGCCATCCCACTGAGCCTGTGAAGTCTGAAGTCAGCAATGGAGGGTATCGGTGCGCATGGTCCCACCGTAGCCATAGGGATCATGCCCATGGATTTTTGGGGCCTACCAACCCTTGGCAACTTTTTCAAGCCCATCAAGTGCTGATTTGTGTGAGTCATACAGGGTAAAGAGTGTTACAAAGGAAACATAAGTGGACTCAATTAGGTTGGAGTACAGCCACGTCTACTAATTGTGGGGTTTGATGAACCCAAAGTAGAATATCTCCAGCTACAGAAATGCCGGGGGAATGTTCATCTCAGATCTGTACTGCTGTTACCAGCGAGGGATAGCAGGGTACATGCACTCTGATACCATTTCCTATTTCTATTTACTCTGGGGCAGGCAGTCTGAAAATGCTGGATCCATGAAGTAGCTACCTTTTGTTATAGCATGCCAGTTAGTAGCAAATAACAACGATTTCAGAGCTAATGCAATGTGCTTTTTATGGTGCAGACTCTTGATTCTGCAATGCAGCTATCAATCATGGAACAACCTCCAGGACAAAACCTTACATTGCACCATTTTTGCAATTCAATATTGGCCCTGAATTTGCGGTCGGAGGCTTCCCGCGGGGAAGATTCTTGACAGATCGCAAGCTCCGGCTTTTCGCGCATGCACTTCGCGTGTGAAAACCCGGAACTTGCGCGGCCCGTATGGGCGTGTACACACCTCGTACGCACCCGTAGGGGCCATAAATTGCGGTCCGTTAATACAAGATTTCTTATCAAAGGATATGGAACAAAAGGGAGTAAATGAAGTTGAGGAACAGATCAGCCATGATCTAACTGAATGATGGAACAAGCTTGAGGGGCTGAATGGCTAATCCAGTCCCCATGGTCAATATTATTATAGATGCTTCTTTGAAACATGATAATTATATGAAATGTTTGTGAGCTTTGGCATCACATGATACTTTACTTTTCATTAAATTATAAAGCACCTCTCATCTATTCGGAGCTTTCAAATGTAACAATAATTAAATATTTAAAAACTGAGAATAGTAATTACCGGTGTAATGGATTACATTACATCTCACGCGTCCTCTCCTGTGGCATTAGAATTATCACAATAGAGGCCTGAAGAATCACTTTGAATCCTTGTTATGTTCATGAGTTTTGTAAGCACTGAAGCTTAATTTCTGATCCTAATTCATCCACGCTGTGTCTTCCCTTTACAATTTCTTTAAACCCAGGGAAGATGCTCTGATAAATTGATGGAATAAAAGATTCAGAATGTGCAAAGGAATAGGATTTATCTGTTTTAAATTGCGAAACTATGGTGAAGGGCTATGGTGCATAGATCAGGATTCCGACAAGGGTACGAGAAATAAATCGAGAGAGAAGTGGCAGCGAGGTAATGCATAGCTTAGTTTTTTAAAAGCTTGTAAATAGTAGGACTGTTGTAGCAAGTTAACTCGGAAGTTCCACAGTTTTGAGCTCCTGGGAAACAATGAGGTCGGGTAAGAGGTGGTGCGATGAATTTTGATTTCAACACATTAAGGGGGCAGGGTTGAGGAATAACTTGTAGGGAAGCATAATTTAGGCCTTGGGAGGAACACGTGGGATCAATTCAGGTGAGTAATATCAATAAAATATAGAAAGACAAGAAAAATTGTAATGGGTAGCTAGTTTTAAGCATTATTCATGCATATATTATTTAAATTGAATTACTGTGTTACATAAATAGTAAATAACTGAGAGTAAAAAAAAACTTGCATTTATATAGTGCCTTTCACGTCCCAAAGCACTTTACAGCCAATGAAGTACTTTTGGAATGTAGTCACTGTTGTAATGCAGGAAACGCGGCAGCCATTTTGCGCACAGCAAGATCCCACAAACAGCAATGTGATAATGAGCAGATAATCTGTTTTTTGAGGGGTAAATATTGGCCAGGACACCTAAATGAAATCTAATAGTCTGAGATTATATTATAAAATACACGGGGATACATTTTTGCCTTCACCACATGTTTAGTAATCTGGCGGAATGGACCATTATAAAATCTGACCAATTTTCATCCCATGGAGGCATATACCCATCGTTTGAAACCTGAGGTTGCATTACATCCTTAAAACCTACCCCTTCTACCCATTATTATTTGTATGTTACAGAGTTTTGTTCATGCTATTACTTTTGTTTGTTTTTTTAACCATTTTGTGCCTGGATGTACTGAGTAAGTTTTCCACTAATGAATGGCAAGTTCTATTTTTCAGTATGTTGAAGTTCCCATGCAGGTAGATTAAATACTTCTGCCCTTGCTAATTCTAATGAAAAGAGAGGGATGATAGGAGCTGAGACAATCTTTCTACAATATAGGGTCCCTGTGTCGGGGGCAGGCTGTGTGATTTCACAAAAAAGTATTAATGGTCCTTGGGATAGCATTACTGTGGGTTTACAGAGAAATAATTTAAAGTCAGCCCAGCACATATTCAGACTTAAAGAGCTGGATTTTGCTACTGGGGCGGGCTGGGGTCGTGCAATCCGCATTTCGTGTTATCCACCCGATTCTAAATCGATGTGGGAAAATGATGCGATTTTAACTTAAGTGGGCAATTGAGTTCCGGCGTGTGGGAACACCTGGCCAATGAGTTTTCCAGTCTGAAAGTCGCCTCCAATGACATCATCATTGCTGCTGCATTTAAGGTCTGCAACAAGCCTTGCTTCTTCTGCAGACTGCCAACCTTTTGGCCTTTCATGTTAGAGGGACCTGGAGGCAGAATGACCAGCGAGAGACCGAGGTCTGCTCCCAGGTTTTGATGACATTGCCCTGCAAGCTTTAGTGGAGGGAGCAAGAGCCAATAAAGAGGTGCTCTTCCCTTCTTCAGGGAGGAAGAAGCCTCCCCAGCAGACCAAGGCTGTGTGGATCCAGGTGGCCCAGGAGGTCAACTCTTTGTCCATAACCCGCAGAACCTGGATACAGTGCAGGAAGAGATTTCATGACCTTCTGCGCACTGGAAAAGTAAGTATGACTTTCGCATCACTGATCCCCATTGCCTCTCCTCACCAGCACTCAGCTTTAGCAATCTCTTCCTCCACATCCCACTTGACACTGACATCCATGCACCCCTAACCATTCCCTCTCTATGGTCACATTCACACAACTATTCAATTATGCAGCCCTCACACTCCCTATCACTGTGATGCTATGAAAACAACTGACAACACATAGGGTGGGCCCTTGGTCTTGCCACCTCACTCCATCTTTGTCTCCTTCTAAGTATCTATGCTATGGATTCTCTACACTCACTCCTTCATTCTCACTCAAACTCCACTTGTCTCCTTCATTGCAGGAAAAGAGAGCTCACAATAAGAGGGAAAGAATGAGGACAGGAGGAGGGCCACCCTCAGTAGCCCAGCTCAACCCCTGGGAGGATGCGATCCTGGAGATCGTGGGAGTGGAGGACGATGCGCAAGTGGGGGACGGACAGACGGGTGCATCACAGCAAGCTGGTGACAGAATAGTTTTCCTTCTCTCTCATTGACTTTGCATGAGTCGCTGATAATGATTCTGAAGCTCTAACAGATAGACTTATGATCATCTGCAATATGCATGTAACCTTGGCATCACATCTCTGACTCTTTCCTTTACTCCCCCACAGGACCATCGCAAGCACCCGTCCCCACTAGCCAGGAGGAAGAGCCTGAGCATCCAGACTCCTCAGAGGAAGCTGCAACCTCTGAGGGTGCAGCGTCAGCAGAATTCAGCGCACCCAGCAAGAGCGCAGACACTCACACCCTCGGTGGTACCTTCGCGAGATAGTGCAGTGTTGTCACCTGGTATACCACAGCTCACAAGTGAGCATCAGCAGATGGTGGAGACAGGGACAGCAGTCCTAGTTGGAGGGCGCAGGACGCTCCCAGCTCAGCTCCGCTGCATGTCGACCCTCTGCCTCTGGGTCCATCCACAAGATCCAGGAACTCCAGGAACAGATGCGGGAGTCTCTGGCAGGTTTTGTCTCCAGGGTCGCTGCGAGTGTGGAGCGAATGGAGGAGTCCATTGCAAACATGAGCAGAGCCTTTGTGGAGTCATTGGTGCATGAACGCATCACCATGGAAAGGGTGGCAACCTTCATCGAGGTGACACAAAGCTGGGTGGGCATGTGTGCTGTGAGGAGGATGCCGAGAAACTCCAGTATGATTTGGACAGGTTGGGTGATTGGGCAGATGCAGTATAATGTGGATAAATGCGAGGTTATCCACTTTGGTGACAAAAACAGGAAGGCAGATTATTATCTGAACGGCAATAGACTGGGAGAAGGGGAAGTGCAACGAGACCTGGGTGTCCTTGTGCACCAGTCGAAGGTAAACATGCAGGTGCAGCAGGCGGTTAAGAAGGCAAATGGTATGTTGGCCTTCGTAGCGAGAGGGTTCAAGTACAGGAACAAGGATGTCTTGCTGCAGTTGTACAGGACCTTGGTGAGACCACACCTTGAGTATTGTGTGCAGTTTTGGTCGCCCTATCTGAGGAAGGATGTTCTTGCCATGGAGGAAGTGCAGCGAAGATTCACCAGACTGATACCTGGGATGGCAGGAATGATGTATGAGGAGAGATTGGGTCGATTGGGCTTATACTCGCTGGAGTTTAGAAGAATGAGAGGGGATCTCATTGAAACTTATAAAATTCTAACAGGACTAGACAGACCAGATGCAGGAAGGATGTTCCCAATGGCGGGGGAGTCCAGAACCAGGGATCACAGTCTAAGGATAAGGGGTAAGCCACTTAGGACAGAGAGGAGGAGGAATTTCTTCACCCAGAGAGTGGTGAACCTGTGGAATTCTCTACCACAGAAGGCAGTTGAGGCCAATTCATCTATATCTATCTATATTATATATATAAATAAAAGGATCAATCTGTCTGTCTGTCTGTCTGTCTATCTGTCTGTCTGTCCTTCGGTGTGTCTGTCCGGCTATACACTCTAAAGTTATAGAGCGTACCTACACGTGCGTTACATCAAAAAAAAGCTTACGATTCCGGAATGGTCATAAGCGTATTTACGATTCGGCGAGACAAAAATTGCGCCCGCGGTATCCAAAAAACGTTCAAAATTCCGCTCATTATCCGCTCATTAGCATAGAGTGACATTAAGGTCGACCAATCGTACAGTCGAGCGACCCGACGGTCGACCAATCGTTGCGTGGCGGGAGCGGGTTCGTCGCGCGTGCGGGCCCTCCTAGAGTCGAGCGACAGGACGATTGACCAATCCTACGCTTCGGTGACATGACGGTCAACCAATCGGTGCGTGTGTGGGCGGGCCTTATCATTCTGAACCGAGGTGAGCGGCCGCCATCTTGATTCCAAACTGTTCATTTCTTTTTCCCGCTTTCTGCATGTTTCTTTTCAAATATACATTTCCAGCAAAAAAAAAGTTGCTTTTAAAACACAAATTGTTTTTTAAAAAAGTTAATTAATTTGTACATCTTTTCTCTAACCTCTATAATTTTCCTACCTTTCACCGTTTTTGTAGGCCTCGAAGCCTGGGCCTCTCCTCCGCACCCACGCCCGAGCTAGGCACCTCCCGGCCCCAGTCAACAAGCGGCCCCCGATCGCCGCCATCTTTGTGAAGGCTGGAGGGGCGGGCCTCAGCCGAGCGTCGCTACCGCCGCCATCTTAGTAAAGTCTGGTGCGGCGGTGGCGGCACGGAGCTCCGCGGAGCAGGTGCGCGGCGGCGTCTCACTCTCCCCCCCCCCCAGTCTCTCTCTCTCTCTCTTCCCCGCGCCTCCTGAATGCGCGGGGGAAGAGGCCCGGGGCACCGTGGCCGCTTTCGGAGACTTCAACTCCGTGACAGGTGAGGAGGGTGTTTGTTGTTCACGTTGGGCGGCGGGCGGGTTCCCCGGGTGCTGATCCCTGGCGGTGTGGGTGTGGGGCCGGAGCCCGGCTCTTACCTTGCCCTGGAGAGTGGGCGGACGGCGGGGCCTGGAGTAGCAGAGGGGAACAGTCAACAGACAGACGTCAGAGAGACAGAGAAATAGGGAGGGAGGAGGGGGAGAGGACAGGGAGAGGGGGAGAGAGAGGGAGAGTGAGGAGAGGGGCAGGGAGGGAGAGGGGCAAGGAGGGAGAGGGGAGAGAGAGAGGGTGGGGGGAGGGGAGAGGGGGAGGAGAGGGTGAGGGAGGGAGAGAGAGTAAAGCAGGGAGAGACAGGGGGAGGGAGAAGGTGAGGAGAGGGGGAGGGAGGGTGGGGACGGGGAGAGGGTGAGGGAGAGAGAGTAAAGCAGGGAGAGACGGGGGAGGGAGAGAGAGGGTGAGGGAGGGAAAGAGGGGGTGGGACAGGGAGGGAGAGCTTACCTTCTTTCTTCCTTTGCAGGGGTCCATCGGGCCACCTTCCCCCCCGTCTCTCTCTCTCTTCCCCCCCGTCTCTCTCTCTCTTCTCCCCCGTCTCTCTCTCTCTTCTCCCCCAGTCGCTCTCGCTCTTCCCCCCCAGTTGCTCTCTCTCTTCCCCCCCAGTCGCTCTCTCTCTTCCCCCCCAGTCGCTCTCTCTCTTCCCCCCCAGTCGCTCTCTCTCTTCCCCCCCAGTCGCTCTCTCTCTTCCCCCCAGTCGCTCTCTCTTCCCCCCAGTCGCTCTCTCTTCCCCCCAGTCGCTCTCTCTTCCCCCCAGTCGCTCTCTCTCTTCCCCCCCAGTCGCTCTCTCTCTTCCCCCCAGTCGCTCTCTCTTCCCCCCAGTCGCTCTCTCTTCCCCCCAGTCGCTCTCTCTCTTCCCCCCCAGTCGCTCTCTCTCTTCCCCCCCAGTCGCTCTCTCTCTTCCCCCCCAGTCGCTCTCTCTCTTCCCCCCCAGTCGCTCTCTCTCTTCCCCCCCAGTCGCTCTCGCTCGTCCCCCCCAGTCGCTCTCTCTCTTCCCCCCAGTCGCTCTCTCTCTTCCCTCCCAGTCGCTCTCTCTCTTCCCCCCCAGTCGCTCTCTCTCTTCCCCTCGTCGCTCTCTCTCTTCCCCCCAGTTGCTCTCTCTCTTCCCCTTGTCGCTCTCTCTCTTCCCCCCCAGTCGCTCTCTCTCTTCTCCCCAGTCGCTCTCTCTCTTCCCCCCCAGTCGCTCTCTCTCTTCCCCCCCAGTCGCTCTCTCTCTTCCCCCCCAGTCACTCTCTCTCTTCCCCCCCAGTCGCGCTCTCTCTTCCCCCCCCAGTCGCTCTCTCTCTTCCCCCCCCCAGTCGCTCTCTCTCTTCCCCCCCCCCCAGTCGCTCTCTCTCTTCCCCCCCCCCAGTCGCTCTCTCTCTCTCTTCCAACAACAACATGCCCTCGAAAAAGCCTCGGCACCGCCGGGCACTCCAGCTAGTTAAATATATTCAAGAAGGAGTTAGATATATTTCTTAAGGCTAAAGGGATCAAGGGATATGGGGAGAAGGCAGGGACAGGGTACTGAGTTTGGATGATCAGCCATGATCTCATTGAATGGCGGAGTAGGCTCGAGGGGCCGAATGGCCTACTCCTGCTCCTATCTTCTATGTTTCTATGATAAGTCGCCAGAGTGCAGAAAACATGGTGAGTGTTCTGAATAGAATGACATCTCTGGAGGAGCGATGGTCGTCTATTGAACAGAGAAACCAGACCTTCATGGAAGTCCTTCTGAGTAGGACTGCCAGTGCAGATACGGGTCCCCATGGCCCCCCTGATGTGCAGCAAGGTGCTCTCAAGCCACTTGCAAGCGCTGAGGGGGCCTGACCCATGAGAGGGAAGTTGGTGGCAGACATCAAGGAAGTGGGGGCTCCTCTACAAGCACTCACACTTCCATGGCACTGCAGAGCCCTCGGTCAGAGCCCCACCAGAGTCCACACCCAACTGAGATCGGTGTCTCAACCCCTGCACAGCCGCAGGAGCAGCAGACTGTTCGCCACCCCAGAGGACGCCCGCCGAAGGTGTCGAGACAGGAGCAGCAAGAAACTGAGCAAGTGGCCTCCACATCTGCTGAAGCCACAGGGGAAGCACTACGTAGGAGCACGCGTAAGAGAAAGATACTGCACAAATAGTCACAAGGGCAGTCACTTGGGTGAAATTTGATGTTTAATGTTAAAAAGCCATCAGATGGTTACTGTAAATAAAAAATCTGATGGCTACTGCTGCAGTTGTGGCGTGTGTCATTTCGCTAATGGGACTTCCACATTGAGGGCTTACAATTACTTGCAATTGTCAGTATGGTGGTCAGAGTGCTAGGAATCCGCTGGTTCTTGTCTATTTTCGATGCTCTGGTAAGAAGCTGCGAGGCAAAAGTGCTTGATTGGCTAGGCTAAGCAAAATTGGCCAAGATGAGTGTGTTCCTTGCATCCCGGGCAGCAGTGTGGTCGCGCACTGGCGCCTTCTGGCCTGTGCAGCTTCAGGTGGGTGAGCAGCAGCTTGGCGCTCCTGTTGTTGTTGCTGATGTTGGTGCTGCTGTTGTTGGTGCTGCTGCTGCCACGGCTGGTCTTCGTCCTCATCTGATGTCCAGGAGGAAAGGAAATAAATGGCTCTCATGCTTCTGGTATATGCCTCAGTTGAGGAAGCGCTCAGTGAAGGTGGCGAGAGGGGTTTCCCAGGAGGTCACACTGGAGATGGGTGTCAGGCTCCAAACTTCTACAGCTGTGGTTATGCCTTCTAAAAGTTTCCCCCAGACCTGAGACAACAAAGTCCTGCCACCTGCAAATCTCCTATTTAATGGTGGAACTGCAGCTAATAGTCAGCAATCCAATTGTGCTACTGCCAGGTTTCACCGTCGTGTTTCAGAACAGGCGTGCTTCACGTGGGAAAAGGGTTAAAATCGCAAAGCTCTTTCAAAATGGCATGTTAGAGGCAATTTAGTGCTTGTTAAGGGCCTTAACGGCCTATCCCGCCTCTTGGAGGCAGGACGGAGACGGGACCATTAGACACGAATTAATGAAAATTGCTTGGAGGCGGGATGGAGGCGGGGTTGGGCCCGCCCGCCAATTTTTGCAATTTTAACCCCCCACACGTCTCCAATCCCGCCTCAACGGCCCAATGATAATCGAGCCCAAAGACTTGGTGGTTTACTGCTGGATTAATAATTGTGATAGATTTTATAATAACTCAATTGTTTTTTCCTTCTATTTCCTCCACAGTCAATTGTAATCCACTTCATATATCTTCTGGCTGATGGGCAAACAGGCTGGTAGGATCCTCAATGATGTTCAATCTACACTACAGCCTATTTTTCAATTGTTTTTAGAATTCACACAGTATTTTAAAAATGGTTCCCTTTTGTTAATCAAAGAGTGACCCCTTGTGGAAAAAATTGTTTCACATAAAAGAAAACTCCCTACATCTTAGTAGGATTTAACTTGAAATGAAAGTTTATGGATTAATAATGTAAGATGAGAAATTACTGTTGGCAATAATGGCATTCATTCTAACAGAGGTATTAACTCATTTAATTTCAGGGCCCCGAGGCCCTTCTGGTAACTACAGCCCTTATTCATTCAAGGCATGTATTTGTGAGACATCGTGGTTCCGTTCTTAAATTACTTCTTTATTGTATTACTGCTAGCATCAATTTCATTATCATTCATATGACCCTGAGAAAGAAAAATGTTTGAGTACAAATTATAATTTATTGAGCAATTTTATCCCTAAAAGGTCACTAAAATAGTTAGGGAGGTAATTTTGATGCTGGGTGACACTGTAAAATGCACACTATCAGCTTGGCTACCCGTTCAACATCTATCATGATTTATGTTTCCATTTGGCGTTGGTTTTTAACGGGTGGCCGAGCCGATATCGCACGTTTTATACCACCATCCAAAGTCTAAATGACCCCTTTAGTGTTTGAAATGGGAAAAAATATTGCACTGTGCAACGTAAACTCACACTCTCAGCATAGGCCCCCTCGCCATGTCGGAACTTGGGAACATGCTTGAACTGGGTGACGAATTTAGGAATGTTTTCTACTTGCCTGTATTTGCCATTCTGCTTTTTGATTAGCACAAAACACACCAAAAACATCACAATTAAAAAAAAGAAACCCAGACCCTCAGTGAATATATGGCAATGTGTCAGCCCAGTACATATAAAGAGAATGTTGCTGGTTTACTGCTGGAGTGATATTTGTGGTAGATTTTATTTTTAAAAAAGCACTTGCATTTATATAGCACAGCCACCGGACGTCTCAAAGCGCTTTATAGCCAATGAAGTACTTTTTGAAGTGGAGTCACTGTTGTAATGTGGGAAGCGCGGCAGCCAATTTGCGCACAGCAAGCTCCCACAAACAGCAAGGTGATAATGACCAGATAATCTGTTTTTGTTATGTTGGTTGAGGGATAAATACTGGCCAGGACACCGGGGATAACTCCCCTGCTCTTCTTTGAAATAATGCCATGGGATCTGTTACATCCCCCTGAGAGAGCAGACTGGGCCTCGGTTTAACATCTCATCTGAAAGACAGCACTGCATTCCGCTGGAAGTGTCAGTCTAGATTTTTGTGCTCAAGTCCCGTGGAGTGGGACTTGAAGCAACAACCTTCTGACTCAGAGGCGAGCATGCTACCCACCGAGCCACAGCTGACACTTATAATAATTCAATTGTTTTTCCTTTCTTTTTCCTCCACAGCCATATATCTTCATATATCTTCCGGCTGATGGGCAAACAGGCTGGTAGAGTCCTCAATGACGTCCAGTGTCACTGTTGCTTTTAGAATAAGCCAGATGGAATTGCGTAATGATCCATGTTATGGTACAAAATCAATGAATACGTATTGACACAAATGATTTAATTTTTTTTCCAATCCATCAAATGAAGATGTCATCAATCATAGACCTCAAATGGATTCTGGGTATTCAGTGTTGGCCAGGATACACACAACCGAAAAAAGCAAGACCGAAACTGCTGATGTCAACACCACACCACCTCGACAATATAATAAAAACAGTAAGCGGGATTTTGCCCTTTGGTGGAATCCTGCTGCACCTGCGTTCTGTGTTTCTGAAGATCGAGTTGGCCACGGTCGAGCCTGGCCATTATTCTGGAGTCAGCCTAATTTTGTCAGGGTCGCCACAAGATTCCTGGCTGTGATGGGAAGCCAGCCTTGGAAAGGGGTGGATGGGGTTGGGGGATAGAGTTGTTGTTGTAGGCTTTGTGCAGCTGCAGCAGCAGAGTGGTTTCACCCCCTCGAGGGCAGCGGGAGAGGAGGGCAGTTCTTAGAGAAACTTTACACTTCCTTGAGGAGGATTTAAGTGTTAAATCACCCTCCACTTAGGAGAGCAATTCTGGATGTCACTTTCAAACTGCATCCAACATTGTTATGTTTGTAATAATGGGAAATGCGTTGTATGACGCTTTCCTATCACAACTGTGTTATTTAAATACATCTACTCATATTTGAGGATGTAATTAGAGGCCGTTGTCACTTACGGTGGAAAATCACAGAATTGGTGGCAACTGGCAGGGAGCTGGTAGGAAGGTTTCCTGTCCAATTTCACAACCTCTTCTCATCCCTAAAGGCGGGCGGGCAGGGAGCAAAAGATCATCGAGCATACGTCTAGCACACATTTACTGTCCCTCACACTTTCAGTGTCACATTGCAAATTTCTGTAATTATTTGGAATATGTAGGGGGAGAAATTCATTATAGCCCAGGAATGGGCAGTAACTTTTGAAAAGTTTGAGAATTAACGCCAGGTGCTAATGTTTCAGACTGCACGCAAAATTCAGTCTCATAGCACAAAGAAAGGATGGGAGCATTAAATCAAGCACTAATGGCCCAGCTTAGTGGTGTTAAACTCGAAGCGCTGACCAATATCAGGTGCAGTCTAATCACAAGTCATCATTGACAGAGGCTCTTATCAGTTCTTAAAGGGGAGGTTCATTGATGCTGTAGAACCTCATTTTCATCATTGCTGGCTGTGCAGCCATCTCAGCCAGCAGCAGCAGGTCAAGGGGAAGAAGCCGGACGACTCAAGCAGTCGTAATGATGGCAGATCCATGCCCCAGGGAGAGAGCCCGCAGATTCTGCGATCATACATTGGAGGCATTGTGGTCCCCAGGACCCACACAGAGTGCAGGAAGATATTTAACGGCCTCACTCAGGTGGTCAGGGTGAGTCAATGCTTCAACGAATGCTACATACCACAGTCTGCACACACTGCCCAAAGCACCACAACCCCAGTACTCACCCACCAACAATCTCTACCTACCAACACTCACACCCACATCTCACACCTTGCACAAAATTACAGCTAGTCAACTGTGGCAGGCACATCACCCAAACACATTGCTCCACACTCACACACACTTTTCTTTCTCTTGCAGGCCAAGATGGCTCACAACAGGAGAGAGCAGGAGCGCACAGGTGGGGGACAAGCCGACACCCAACCAGTTTCTGAGCTAGAGACTATTGGGCACCAGATGGTGGGCGCCGTGGCCACCGGTGATGTTGACCCCCTTGGGGACAACAATGGTATGTTCATCCCTACTGCTTCTTCTCACATCCCACTTTCCCCTCACCCCACAAGCCTTTCCCACTTTCCAGCTAATCATGCTGTATGCATGCATTTCTCCCTTCCTGCCCCCCTCCCCTCACCTTAACCCGAATCTTGTGCCTTTATGCTTTCAGATAATCAACTAGCACCTGAGCAGCCTGTCCCTGAGGGCACCGTAGAGAGCGAGGCTGGAGAAGGGGAGGAGGAAGAACACACCGCGTCACTGCACGTCTCACCCACAGGCACCAGCTCAGATACTGCCACTATGCATTCTTTAAAGGCTAGTATAATAGTGGGATCTGCACAGGGTGAGGCACTGGGAACCAGGAGAAAAGGATAGCTCGGGAGCCAGCTCCGCGGAGGGCGAGTGCACGCGTGAGTTCTGCTGCACAGGACTTAGATGAGGACCTCGATGGGGAGGCCTTTAGAAGAAGGGTGATGGGCATGCAGACGGAGATGATAGGTGCAATAGCAAGGGTGCCCGAGAGCCTCTTGGCAATGATAAGGAGTGTGGAGGAGTCCACCTCCAACATTGCACAGAACTCTGCGCACACCATGAAGCCCATCATTTGCAGTCTGCAAAGGATGGTAGACTCCCAGAGAGACCGTGGCAACCCAGACCAGATGCCGCATGTGATGGGCGATCTGGCAGCTTCCATTGCAGCACAGGCAGAAGTGATGCAACATCTTAGTGCTGTAAAGCAGGCTATGCTTGGTCGCATTCAATCTCAGACTGCTCTCATGCAGTCTCAGCTTGATGCAATGCAAGCTCTGACTGCTGCCATCATGGCTGGGTCT
Source organism: Somniosus microcephalus (assembly GCF_052327205.1). NCBI lineage: Eukaryota > Metazoa > Chordata > Chondrichthyes > Squaliformes > Somniosidae > Somniosus > Somniosus microcephalus. The sequence goes on from NC_141010.1 coordinate 29,450,546, forward strand.
ATCACCGTCCACCGGGGCTTTCACGGTGTCGCAGCAGGCCAGCAATCTGTGCTTCAACCGATTGCTAGGGATGCTGAGGTGCTGCCCCGGAGGAGTGGCAGTTGGTCAGTGGAGCAGGAACCTGCTCTCCTCTCTCAGGATGACAGCATTCCTGCTCCCACCACTGTCACTCCACCATTGTCCTTGTCGCTGCCTGTCATCCAGCCAGCCCAGACTGCTGCCACCCATGCTGAGGTGGTGCAGTCTACAGCCGGGCCTTCCAGGCCCAGAGCTGGTCGAGGGCGTCCTGCAAGGCCATCTGAAGTCTCCCACATGGACACTCAGCAGCCTTCCACCAGCCGTGCTGCAGCCACTGTGGGCCAACACTTCACAGGAGCACTAGAGTAGGCAAAGGCACAGTAACGAGGGGCACTAAGGGATTGCACAAGGGTGAATAGGTAATATTGTTGTTGTAAATTTAATAATTCAGTTTGGATCTATTTGTGGTGTCTCTCATTTCAGCTTTGTGCTATGATATGGCCTGCGACAAGAATGGAATGATGGGGATGTGGTGAGCAACGGGAAACTGGGGTTTAATTTATTGGAACCACAGTCTGATGAGGCAGTCACGGAAGGTTGATTGAGTGGCTGCTTCCACCCTTACTCCTGTTCCTCCTCCTCCTCGTCTTCCTCTTCCTCCTCATCCTACTCCTTCTCCTCCTCTCCCTCTTCCTCCTCCTGAGCTGGTCCTGCAATCCAGGTGGCAAGGGCTGGGCCTTCATGATGGCCAAGCATGCAGCAGACCACCATGAAAAGGGACACCCGCTCAGCCAAGTACTCGGGGGCTCCTCCTGAGTCGTCAAGGCATCAGAACCATTGCTTGAGCACCCCGATGGTCTGCTCGATGATGTTCCTGGTGGCGGCATGGCTCTCATTATAAGAATGCTGGGCAGGAGTGTTGGGGTTGCGGAGGGGAGCCATGAGCCAGGTGGAGAGCGAATAACACTTGTCTCTGAGCTGCCAGCCACAAGCTTGACGTGGTGGCTGGAAGAGTGCTGGCACAGGATGAAGGTATTGTGACTACTGCCAGGATAGTGGACATTCACATTGAGGATTCACTGTCAGTGGTCGCACACCCACTGCACAAAATGCCTTTGCGGTTACAGAAGATCTCAGGATTGTTATGCCGTGCCCGCAAAGTCACGTGGGTGGAGTCAATGGCACCCTGCACCATGGGGAAGTCCGCTATCCTGGCAAAGCCACATGCACGTTCATCCTGCTTCTCTCTGGTGATGAGGAAAGAAATGTAATCCCTTCTCCTACTGTAGCGAGCCTCTGTGACCTCTCGGATGCAGCGATGGACGGTGAACTGCGAGATGTTAGCTATATCTCCTGTTGCAGACAGGAAGGATCCGCTGGCGAAGAAATTAAGTGCAACGGTGTCCTTGACTGCCACTGAGAGAGCCATGGTCACCCTGATCTGAGGCTGGAGGTCTGGTTGCAGGAGGTGGCAGAATTCTGTGACCACTTCCTTGTTGAAGCGAAGCCTTCTAATACCTCCAATTAAGCGAGGAGTAGTGTATGAGAAGTGCCCTCGGAATAACCTCGGAGGGTAAGACCTCCTGTTGAGAGCCCTCATGGCCCTTCTCCTCCCTCTGGCCACATGTTCCAATCTTTCTCGCTGCCTCCACTCCCTCCGCCGTAGATCCTGTAGAACGAGGTCGACTGCCAGTACAGCCCCCATTAATGTAACCAAATGTAGCAACTGATTGTTAGTAGCCACAACACTCCTGATACTAAACAACCTTTAAATGACTGAATTAAACTTTTACACAATGTCAAACTGACAAGGAAGTAGTGAAGCAGCACTAACATGACAGCTGCAACTCATTACTCATGATTTCTTTAAGTAGCACCCTTGGAGCCGGCATCCGCCTGCTTGACACCTTCTTTCCCTGTCGCTGTCGTGGTGAGGCGCTAAGGCAGGGGGCAACAGTGAATTTTGCAGTTCGGGCACCCAGTGAGCGTTGCATGCTCACTGATGTCACAATCTGCCTGGTGCTGAGGTCCCTGGCTGTAACTCATAGCGGCGGCACTACGGGGGGGGGCAGATTTGGTGTACCTCGATGGATTCACCTCGCCCCAGCGCTACTGCATCAGCGCCCCATTAGCACCCCTGCCAGGCGCTAACTGGAGGTGCTAAGCAACTGAATTTTTCCCCAATTAAGTCCCCAGGCAATTGAAGATACCTTGACTAATCAGTCAGAATGTACATAATTTATGACTTATTTTGCCACATAACAAGTGCACAGATATGTCCACAATCTACCCATTTATCTTATAAAAGCAGAGTTTCGAATGTATGGCTCTAGCATACATTAAAAAAAAATAAAAAGAAAGAAAGGAATTTAACGTGCAGCCTGAGGAGAAATTATTTTCTGACCATATCCATTGCTTGTTTAACAGCAATTAGACATTTGTGGCTTAAAGGGACACAGCTTCATCTTATCAGCTGAAGAATACATTGTGCATTACCTGGTTTAACATTCCCGAGCTTATAAAATGGTGCACCAGCCAACATACTATGAGCAATGGCAAGGACAATATAATAACATTATAAAAATTGGGAATGATTTCTGAGCATCATTTTATTAGATTAGGAGTTAAATACATGGGGCCAGAAATTCGGGTCCCCACGGGTGTGTATGCGCTGGGTACTCACGCGTAGGGCCAATGAAAGTGCCGGTTTCGTGCATGCACTGCGCATGCGCAGGAAACCGGAACTTCCGTTCACTTGAAGGAAGGGATTCACAGGTCAAATGCATGCGCCAGAGAGGCAGCACGTACGCCTGGAACTTCCGATTGTTTTACAGGTTTCTCCATGCGGGTAAGTCCCTAGCAGCTGCGCATGAAAAAAGCAGTTGCAAGGCCTGCTTTTAACAAGGTAAGAAGTTAATTAAGTAAAATTAAAACATATTTTCCACAGGTTTATCATTTTAAAATACTTTAAAGAAACGTAAATTTATTTTTAGCCCCGTTAAAAACTTTAATTCATTTTTTCAAAAATTTAAATTTTTGTTTAAATAGTTAATTTATGTAATTTATAGTTATTTTGAAAAAGTGATTTTTAAAAAATTTATTTGAAGTTTTACTTAGGTTTTGGGGCCGATCTCTATTCATAGATTTGACAGGTCTTTCTGTCAAATCTATGAATAGTGATTCCCTGCTCCGATTGGCTCCCCATGGCCCACGTGATCCCAGGGGATGCTGCAATCTAACTTCGCCCCTGGGATACACAAGCACTGCACAGCGGCAGCTGGAGGAGGCCCAGGATTGGAATCCCACACGGCCCCACAGCACAACGGCAGGCGCGCTATGGAAGTGCAGGTCGGGACTTGCACCCGCAGGAAGCCTCCGACCCGAATTTCTGGCCCATGATGATAAACTGCCAATTTGTTTGGGGTGTCATCTGAACTACCGCATTTCAGTGAGGTAGTAACCACTACTGGAAGTCAGTTAACTCTTTGTGAATAGGGCAGCACGGTGGCATAGTGGTTAGCACTGTTGCCTCACAGCGCCAGAGACCCGGGTTCGAATCCGGCCTCGGGCGACTGTCTGTGTAGAGTTTGCACATTCTCCCCGTGTTTGCGTGGGTTTTCTCCGGGTGCTCCGGTTTCCTCCCACAGTCCAAAGATGTGCGGGTTAGGTTGATTGGCTATGATAAATTGACCCTTAGTGTTAGGGGGATTAAATACGTGGGGTTACAGGGATAGGGTGGGATATGTGTTGGTGCAGGGGTTACGGGGATCGGGTGGGATATGTGTCGGTGCAGGCTCGATGGGCCGAAATGGCCTCTATCTGCACTGTGGGGTTTCTGTGGGTTTCTGTGAAGGTAGAAAATCCAGTCCATTGGCAAACCTACTGATTGATACTGCTGATAGACATAGATCATTCCATTGAGAAATAAAAACTCCATGGGAAAAGTGATCCATGACTAACTGTAGAAGTTAAGGATAGTATTAGATTAAAGGAAGAGGCTTATAATGTTGCGAAGAATAGTAGAAAGCCTGAAAGATTGGGGAAGCTTTAGAAACCAGCAAAGGATGATCAAAAAATTGATAAATAGGAAGAAAATAGAATGAGATTAAAGTAGCAAGAAATGTAAAAACAGATTGTAAGAGCTTCTAAAAGTATGTAAAAAGGAAGAGAGCAGCAAAAGTAAGTGTTGGTCTCTTAGAGGCTGAGGCAGGTGAAAATATAATGGGGAATGGAGACTTTAAACAAATATTTTGTATCTGTCTTCACAGTAGAAGACACAAAAAGCATACCAAAAATAGTGGGGAACCAAGGGGCTAATAAGTGTGAGGAACTTAAAGTAATTAATATCAGTAGAGAAAAAATATTGAGATACTAATGGGAATAAAAACCAACAAATCCCCTAGACCTGATGACCTACATCCTAGGGTTCCAAAAGATGTGGCTGCAGAGATAGTGGATGCATTGGTAGTGATCTTCCAAAATTCCCTAGACTCTAGAATGGTCTCAGCAGATTAGAAAGTAGCAAATATAACCCCGCTATTCAAGAATGGAGGGAGAGAGAAAACGAGGACCTACAGACACGTTAGCCTGATATCAGTTGTCGGGAAAATGCTGTAATACATTATCAAGGAAGTGATAACAGGGCACTTAGAAAATCATAATATGATTAGGCAGAGTCAACATGGTTTTATGAAAGGGAAATCGTATTGAGCAAATTCATTGGCCCAGAAATTCGGGTCTCCACGGGTGAGTACGCATGGGGTACTCACCCGTAAGCCCAATGGAAGTGCTGGTTTCGTGCATGTACTGCGCATGCGTGGTAAACCGGCACTTCCATTCCCCTGAAAGAAGGGGTTCAGAAGTCGAACGCGTGCGCAGGAGAGGCAGCATGTGCACATCGAACTTACGTTTTTTTTGCAGGTTTTCCCGGGAGGGTAAGTCTCCAGAAGTTAGACATGTAAAAAGCAGTCGCAAGGCCTGCTTTTTACAAGGTAAGTGGTGAATTAATTAAAATTAAAACATTTTTTCCACAGGTTTATTATTTTTAAATACTTTAAAGAAAGGTAAGTTTATTTTTAGCCCCGTTAGAAAATGTAATTAATTTTTTCAGAAATTTAAATTATTGTTTAAAATAGTTATTTCATGTAATTTAGAGTTTATTTTAAAAGTGTGATTTAAAAAAAAAATGTATTTGAAGATTTAGTGATGTTTTGGGGCTTATAGTATTTATAGGTTTGACAGGTCTTCCTGTCAAACTTATGAATGAAGCATTCCCTGCTACCATTGGCTCTCCAGTGCATCGAACTAACTGCGCCCCTGGGATATGCAAGCACTGCGCGCTGGCAGTTGGAGGAGGCCCAGGATCGGAATCCCACACGGGCCCACAGCTCAACGACCGGCGCAGTAGGTAAGTGCAGGTTGGGGGCTTGCACCCGCAGGAAGCCCCCGACCCGAATTTCTAGGCCATTAGAGTTTTTTGAGGATGTAACTAGCAAGGTAGATAAAGGGGAATCAGTGGATGTAGTATATTTGGATTTCCAAAAGGCATTTGATAAGGTGTCACATAAAAGGTTGCTACCCAAGATAAGGGCTCATGGGGTTGGGGGTAATATACAGACAGAAAACAGAGAGTAGGGATTAATGTGTCACTTTCTGGTTGGCATGCTGTAACTAGTGGGGTGCCGCAAGGATCAGAGCCGGGGCCTCAGTTATTTACAATCTATATTAATGACTTAGATGAAGGGACCAAGTGCAATGTATCCAAATTTGCTGACAATACAAATGTAGATGGGAAAGTAAGCTGTGAGGAGGACACAAAGAGCCTGCAAAGAGATATAGACAGGTTAAGTGAGTGGGCAATAACGTAGCAGATGGAGTATAATGTGGGAAAATGTGAGATTTTTCAATTTGGTAGGAAGAATAGAAAAACAGAATATTTTTTCTAATGGTGAGAAATTATTAAATGTTGGTGTTCAGAGGGATTTAGGTGTCCTTGTATAGGAAACACAAAAAGTTAGCATGCAGGTACAGCAAGCAATTAGGAAGGCAAATGGCATGTTGGCCTTTATTGCAAGGGGGTTGGAGTACAAGAGTAAAGAAGTCTTACTACAATTGTACAGGGCTTTGGTGAGACCACACCTGGAGTACTGTGCACAGTTTTGGTCTCTTTATCTGAGGAAAGACATAATTGTCTTGGAGGCGGTACAACAAAGGTTCACTAGATTGATCCCTGGGATGAGAGGGTTGTCCGATGAGGAGAGATTGAGTAGATTGGGCCGATACTCTCTGGAGTTTAGAAGAATGAGAGGTGATCTCATTGAAACATACATGATTCTGAAGGGGATTGACAGGGTAAATGTTGAGAGGTTGTTTCCCCTGGCTGGAGAGTCTAGAACTAGGGGGCATAGTCTCAGGATAAGGGCTTGGCCATTTAAGACAGCGATGAGGAGGAATTTCTTCACTCAGAGGGTTGTGAATCTTTGGAATTCTCTGCCCCAGAGGGCTGTGGATGCTGAATCATTGAGTATATTCAAGGTTGAGATAGATAGATTTTTGGACTCCAGGGGAATCAAGGGATATGGAGGTCGGGCGGGAAAGTAGAGTTGAGGTCGAAGATCAGCCATGATCTTATTGATTGACGGAGCAGGCTCGAGGGGCCGTATGGCCTACTCCTGCTCCAAATTCTTATGTTCTTATGTTCTTATCATAGATTACTCTCTTTTAAAAGCATGAGTTCAATTAATTGATTAGAATGGGTACTCAAATCATGCTGTACTGGTCAAACTGTGAAGACTGATCACCCCATAGTTTAAGGATGTGCTGTTTGTAGGAAAGTTATTCTCTTGGAATTTCTACCAGGATTCTTCCGATCCCCTTTGGCTGATGTTCAGCAGAAGCCCCAGATAAACCCCATTTATGCCATTTCTCCAGAATTTCAGCCAAAGTTACAGTGAGAGATCAAGGAACCCCTATGGAAATTCTAACCTACTGTGTACAGTGTAAAACCAACTATTCTTTGATTTCAATGGTAATGAAAATCGGGTGATTTCTTTAGCAGGTACACAAAACACAGCACTAGTTTAACATTCTGGCATTAAGTTGAAAATTACCCCATCCACTCTCATTAAAGTATTGGCACGGATTTTTCTGTACTAATAACGGCAAGGCTGTCAACGCTCGCCATTATTACAGGATAAAACTGACAGCCACTTCTGGCGTCCACACATGCACTGTTAAATGCAGAAATCCAGAAGTTGCTGTCAGTGATACCCTGCTACTCCACAGGCTGTGCTGTTGCAGTCTTTGCTGATGGTGTCTGCACAGAGATCACTGTAATGGCGTGAACTTAGGGAAATTACTGACTAGTCTCGTACTAAAGAAGGATGAAAAAGTTCGGGATAGTGCAATCAGCAGTAACTGAGCCTTTAATATCATAATAAGTGATAATTACTGCTGAACAAACTCTCTAGGCCAGAAAATTAATTTTACAAGTGTGGAGTTTCATTCCCTCAGAAGAAAATTAAAGTTGAGAATTTAAAAAGAAACATTTTTTTTTGATTTTGTTTTTCACTTTTGTAAATCTTTATTTTGCTTCCTGTACAATGATTTAAATGTAATTTATATTTCCTGTTTTTTACTTCCTGCTTTACAGTCTGCGTGTCTCAGTGAGGATTCTTCATTCTGATTGATTGATGAGACTCCCTGCTCACAGACGCCACAGATGCCCTGTAGAGGGCACCGCACTGGATCAGATGCCTGCTTACTGGAAATCTCCGCTGACAAGCCCGTGAAAAGTCTCTGGGCAACTGCACACGAGGTAAACAGTGAAAGCCATTCCTTCGCCCCTCACAGCAAAATCCAGGCCAATCAGTTTTGTTGGTCAAAACTAAACCAAGCACATAAAGCCAGATAAAGCCACTAAGATTTACTAGGAAATGAACATGGTGACAAAATATAACCAGCCCATGCATTTTATAATTGCTCTGTGTCCTAATGCCTGTATTGGTATATTCCCTTTTGTGCTATCTGCAAACTCAAAACTGTTTCTTACTTTGCATGATTCTTGAAAATAAAGTGTTAAACGTAAACCAAAAAGAAAACACAACATCTTCCAAGAATTAGGCTTTGAATACAGATCAGCTTGGACAACTGGCTCAGATTTGTGCTCCTCTCTCCCACTGTGACCTGGTTGAGAGCTGACAATGTTCAAAACAATGACTTTGTCCCCCATTGCAGGAGTACAAGCTGCAAGCTTAACTCCAAGTTATATCATAACTGTCCAAACTGTTTCCGATTCCAAAGCATTCCTACTTATGGTGTGGAGATGCCGGAGTTGGACTGGGGTGGACAAATGTAAGAAGTCACACAACACCAGGTTATAGTCCAACAGCTTTATTTGAAATCACAAGCTTTCGGAGCGCTGCTCCTTCGTCAGGTGAAGTGGAGAAATGCATAAAGACACAGCTTATATAGTCAGAGAATCATGTCAGATGTTTACAGGTAATGTTTCCAACTGCAACGCAAAATCGTCGAGCAGAAACTGATAGCCAAGTTCCGCACCCATGAGGACGGCCTCAACCGAGATCTTGGGTTCATGTCACACTACATGTAACCCCACCTGACGCAGGGTCATCCAGACTCGAGTCGACATTGGCTTGTTCTCTCTATACAGATGCGGCCGGACCTGCTGTGATTTCCAGCAAAAAAAATGTTTTTTGTCTGTTTTTTTGTTTTTCATACAGACCCCAGCATCTGCAATATTTGACCCCTTGTGACCCCACTTCATTGTTCTTTGATGTAATGTTTTCCTGACTGACCTGTTTGGACACCATTCACACCTTTGATTGCTGTGATTATCTCTCTGCCGAGGTGTGATAAATGGCAGTTGGAAACATTACCTGTAAACATCTGACATGATTCTCTGACTATATAAGCTGTGTCTTTGTGCATTTCTCCACTTCACCTGACGAAGGAGCAGCGCTCCGAAAGCTTGTGATTTCAAATAAAGCTGTTGGACTATAACCTGGTGTTGTGTGACTTCTTACATTCCTACTTATGACATTTGAACCTACCTCAACCATGTCCCTTCAATTCCAACATCAGAAACATTCCCCTAATCCACACATTTGGAGTTTACATTTCCTGGTAAAGATTTCCTGAGCACTTTTCCACAATGGCAGGATGATTCTTTACAGGTTAAAGCGATAACAATGTAATTCTTTACAAACAGCTGCAATATCACGAATTTCCTGTTGGAAGTGCTACTGACTGTCAGAAGTCGCTACTCTCAATGGTGCCCCCAGCAGGACATAGCGGTACTGCAGCCCTGAACTACACTGCCGTTGATTTTGCACGTCATTTCACAATTGTGTACATGAAACAAATTCTAAATTTATGGCCACATAAAAATGAAAGATCCACAGAAATGTGTCATGGACTAGACAAGTTACAATTGCCCTTTTGGTACTGCACGACTCCACGCGAGATACCCGAATGGAATAGCCAGGCAGAGTAAGACTTAATGATGCTGGGGTGAAGCTCAAGGACATCAATCACCTTTATGCTTGGTCTTAGTGTATCAGTGCTACAAAGGATCTGTATGACACCAATGGATTTGATATCGATAGTTCACAATTATTTCCACAGCAGCTTAGCTTTTAATCTTATAAATCGGAGTGTGGGGACTAGGGCTTTGGCGGTTAAAGAAGAGCAGGACAAAAACATAATCAAATAAATGAAGTGAATACAGTATAACCCAATCTGACCATCAGAAGCAGGCTACCAACTGCTTGCCAAGCAAACGGATTGGAAGTGTCGTACCTGAGTCAGCTACCAACAAAGGGTCTACCTGAAGATCCTTTACTTAATTGCATCAAATTATGAAGCACCTAGGCAAGAACGATTTGGATTTCAGCTTCCTTAAATGAGTTGGTCCTGCCCACAAACTATCACCGCACTCCAAAAGTAATTCATTGAATGAAGATCTTTATACAATACCTCATCACGTTGCAATGTGATAAGGTGCCATATAAATGCAGTTTTGTGTTGTTTTAAAGCAGAGAATAGTGTACAAATTAAATTCCACATAATTCTAAATATTATCGAGAGTAATATCCCACCAGTTAAATTAACAGGATGGACACCATCAAGATAGATATCACCTTAACTCTGCTCCTGATGCAAAGAATTCCCACCTCATAGACCAGCCAAGAACTAACAAAAATCACAATAGCAAATAGATCCAAGTGAGAGTCTGGGATCTAAACCAGATGCTTATAAAGCAGGTATCTAATTCTATTGGCTTACCAGAAGGAGACACATGAGTTTCTTGAGCTTAAGTCCAGTTCTACAAAAATGTGTCCTCTCCTGTTGTACTCACATTTGAATGGAAACCTAATTCTCCTTTCCTCACTATGCAGCCATGTACCTTGACTTCAGGCTCATCGTATATTGTGTAATAATATTTAACCCAGGCTAATAAATTTCCTTTTACAGAGATGTTAAGCCATTTATCTTAAACTGGTTGATTATGTGGGTACCACAAGACGTGCAAGTAAAATGAGAGATTTGGACATTGAACAAAGGATTTTGCTCTGATATTGACCCAGAAATTACTGGAACAGGGCATCTCACGGCGAGCGCCATGAATTGGATTTTTTTACCTCACCCTTCACATCGTATTATTTTTGCACCGCAAATAGCTGGAAATGCAAATTGATAATGGTGCGGTGATGTCAAAGCATCAGGGACATCTTCAACATCAGGTCCAATGGTCTATCTCTTTAACCAATTAAATTTAAGGAAAAAGAAACCATGCAAACGACAGAGAAGGAAATAGGGTGAATTTCAAATCCCTCCATGGCCTCGCCCCTCCCTGTCACTGTAACCTCCTCCAGCTCTACATACCTCCGAGATCTCTGCACTCATCCAATTCTGGCCTCTTGCGCATCCCCGATTTTAATCGCTCCATCATTAGCGGCCGTGCCTTCAGCTGCCAAGGCCCTAAGCTCTGGAATTCCCTCCCTAAACCTCTCCACCTCTCTACCTCTCTCTCCTCCTTTAAGACGCTCCTTAAAACCTACCTCTTTGTTCTAATATCTCCTTATGTAGCCCGGTGTCAAATTTTGTTTGATAACGCTCCTGTGAAGCGCCTTGGGACATTTTACTACGTTAAAGGTGCTATATAAATGCAATTTGTTGTTAAATTAGGGTCAAATTAGATACAGAAAGAGAAATAAAGAGAGGGGAAGAAAGACCAGATTAAAAGAGAGAAAAGAGACAGAAAGGAAAAGTAAGAAAAAAAATGAAATTTTAAATTTAAAAAATCACAGTTCCCTTCCTGGGCCTGCAAGGTTGGGTGGAATGTCAGGACCCTAAATCACGTCATTAACAGGGTCCATACGACATGAAATACCAGCCCTAAATGGCTGCGGCAAGGTTCATTCTTATTTATGGCACAAATCCAGCCATTTCATGTCACTCAATGAACGTCAATGGGGAGGTTGGCAGCGAGCTCCAGTTTCTGCAAGGCTAGCGGCAGAGCGGCGCCAGTTGTCCAGCACATTGTGGCGACTCGCAACTCACGGTGTATCTCTTCACTGCCACAAATTGCTGGGCTTTTTATGGACTAATGATGGCCGACACCGTGAACTCACCGTTATCGTTCCAGCAATTTCTGGGCCATTATGTTACTGCTTAGTGTCTGTGCACGGCAAGATGAAACCACGGTGTATATAAAAAATACTAACCACCGCAAAATGCATTTGCAACGGCGTTCAGTTGAGATAGACCATTTGTACTGCCACAAACAATAGGTCGAACACAATTTATTCAAGTCTTCAACTTGTGATGATGATCCAATTGCACAGTACAGTAACACACTGGTGCAGTGGAATTGTAGAATCTGCACCTCTCTGTTGGCGAGTTTAAAAATCCTGATCAGGCCAACTGAAAACCAGAGAAGTGATGAGGAGTTTTCACAGTGAGAGAGAGACAGTGTATATCAATCAAAGCTATTCCTGAGGGCTCTTAGTGTATGATTACAGATGTTCTAGGAGCCATCCTCTGCCAGTCCTCACAGCAGGGCGACCTTTTAACTGTAAAAGGAAAAAATCTATCGATATAGAAAAGCTTTCATCGTGTCCATCTCGCTTCAAAGTGCCAAACATATTTTTTTTAAAGAGAAAGAGAGGCACTTTAAGATCTGCAAGCTTCCCTCACCAATCTCTTATTGACCTTAGGCTGTGTTTAGTGACAACAATTAGACTTTGAGACCTTAAAAGAACAGAAGAACTTAAACATGCCTCTACTTTAGCAGCAGAATGATAATTATGGAATACATGGTATTACACTCCTGTCGTTATAAAACAGCCCAATACGAGACTCCCAAAACAAGCGCTCGGAGCTCCAACATGGCAAGAGAGCCCCAGGTGGGCAGAGGAAACGCTTCAAGGACACCCTCAAAGCCTGCTTGAAAAAGTGCAACATCCCCACTGACACCTGGGAATCCCTGGCCCAAGACCGTACAAAGTGGAGGAGAAGCATCCGGGAAGGCGCCGAATACCTTGAGTCTCTTCGCCGGGAGCAAGCGGAAGTCAAGCGCAAACAGCGGAAGGAGCGCATGTCAACCCAAGCACCCCACCCACCCGCCCCTTCAACCACCGTCTGCCCCACCTGTGACAGAGACTGTAGGTCCCGCATTGGACTCATCAGTCACCTGAGAACTCATTTTTTGTGTGGAAGCAAGTCATCCTCGGTTCCGAGGGACTACCTAAGAAGAGTCCTCTTGCCATGACCAACGCAATGGTGATTTACAAGATAGTTTAAAAATATCGCAGACCAACAGAATTCACTCATAACTTTTGCTGCCAGTATAATTGGGTTGTAATTGGGAGACTCGTTCAATACTTTCACATTCAATGGTTCACTGCCACTTTCTTTTTAGGTATTCTGTACATGCAAAATGTCACACAAGAGAGAAAATTGTACTGAATTATAAAAAGAATGTACAGGAGGCTCTCTGGTATCCGGCACCGACTGGACCGGGATGGTGCCGGTTGATTAAAAATTCCGGATGACGGAGAGGGTTATCTACCGAGGCTATTTTTAACAAACAAAGAGTCAGACTCCTGTTATTGAGATGTTCGGACTTCTGACAGTGCCAAGAAGCCGAGTAGTGGCAGTTTGGAGAACTACCCACACTGACTAACTCGGCCACCGCGGGAGACTCGGACTCAGACTCGGCAACATTTCTGGTTATTGAGGTGTTTTCAGAGTATGAATTTTGCCGGTTAATAGAGAATTCCGGATATTTAGGTGCCGTTTAAACGAGAGTTTCCTGCAACGATTATATGCTTCATACACCTTTAGTTCAAGTACAATCCTGGGCTAATTAATATAAATATACGATAAGTAAGTAATGTTTTCCACAGGCAGCACAGAAAGCAGGTCTTGATTGCAATACCTGTGACGGGAAGGGTTGGAGATTTGTAGGGGCATCTGCACTAATAGGGTAGCAGATGGCTTTTCCTTTGGGGTTCAAAGTTCAAGGAGCTAGATGCATAAATCTCCTCAGCAAAAACCTCTTATCCCTGTGGGTGCACTTCAGCTAATTAAATCGGCTTGAGACTTTCAACGACAGTTCTGTAAATTTTCACAGATCTTCAGTGTGGTGGGGGGGAGTGTGGGGTAGGAAAACAGTGGGCTGGTTCTAACTTTCTCTCAAAGTATTATGTCGATTATTATAACGTGGCTGTCTCATTAGCATATAATTTGCATGCTTTACAGTTTACCCATCTGCTGCAAACTTCTATGTACCAGTCAAGTTTATTCTGACAACAGCTCATTATCACCTTTCAGTGAAGCACAAATATCGCACGATAAACAGTGAATATGCCAGGATGTAAAACTTACACCACCAGGTAAAATTATTTCAGTTCCCAATATTTGGCAAAAGGTATGGCAAAACCGTAAATACTTTATTTTAGGGAAAATATTTGATGAACAAGTAAAGAGATATAATTAATTTTGTTAATCCTGCCCACCCCCACACATTAAGGGGTGATCTAATTGAGGTGTTTTAAGATGATTAAAGGATTTGACAGGGTAGATAGAAAGAAACTATGGCCTAGAAATTCCTTACCTGAGCACCGGCCGTCACCGCTGGTTATCTGGGAATAAATGCTGGCCGTCTCGCTTCCATCCGCCTCTAGCGGGGGACGCGGCAGCCGCCATTTTGGTAAGGGCCATAGCGCTGCCATTGACAGTGCTGGCCCCTGAAATGTAAAGTAGTAGATCATGACGTCAATCAGCATGCAACGCCTGACTTGATGCCACGACTGCCAACTTGGCCATTTTCGCAAGCCATAACGCCGGGTCCTAAGTATACACAGAAAAGCGTGCATGAAGCAGCCCTGCAGAGACACTATCAGCGCTTCTTGCAGGGACACACACATCTTTCAGGCAAGTTTGGATTTAAGCTTTTGGATTTTTAAAATATTTTATTGAAGTAGTGGCTTGGCACAATAGATGTAAAAAAAAAAATTAATGTGCAGGAAGTGCTGCTGGATGCTTTCAAGGCTTCAGATAGTAAAGGAAGGCCACTGAGAAGACAAAAAATGCTGGAAATACTCAGCAGATCAGACAACATTTGTGAAGAGAGAAACAGAGTTAACGGCCACAATTTTACTAATAGAGGCGGGTTGGGTGCGGGTCAGGTGGCTGCCATTTTTAGCTGTTTTACCACCTGACCCGCCTCCAAGCCTGCCTCCTCAGGGCTGGTAAAATCGAGCCCAATGTCTCAGGTCAAGATGCTGCTTGGCCTGCCAAGTATTTTCTGCTTTTATATCAGATTTCCAGCATCTGCTCGCAGAGGAACGAGGAAGAAGCAGAAGAGGAGGAACCGGAAGGAAGGATGCAACCCAGACAGCCCCTTTCTGGCCGGGCTTCCCGCGATGAAATTATCCGCCTGCGGTACCAGTGACCACCACCCCAATTCCCCTTTCAACATTTGTCCCACACCTTACCTTCCCTCTGTTACTCTGCGTCCTCTTGGCTACAATGCTGAAATAAAAGCCACCACAAAGCAATCATTTCAATCCACCTTTATATATCTATCCTTCCAATATGACATCAAGAAATCAACTTGTGTATTCCTTTAGTAATTGTCTTGCATCTACCTTTGCCTACCTTAGTGATGTCACGTGTCCAGTGGCTGCAGCATGGCTGGTGTAAGGCTGCTGACTTTCAGCGGGGGACACTGCAGATGGCCTTGTAGGACAACCTCGAGAAGCTGGTGGCCTGAGTGTCTGAAATGTGGAAGGCACAAGGGTAGGGTTGTGGTGAGGGGAGGGTGGGAAAGCAAGAGCTGCATACTTACACCATGTGCAGCTTGCACATCAGAAGAGATTGTGGGATGAGGGGTAAGTGAGATGTGAAAAGGAGGATAATATACGAGGATACCAGCACCTTGTATCCTTTCAGCCCCGTTGCTGGCCAAAGGCTCAACCATGTCCCTACCAAGAATGGCCAGCACTGTCTCCTCCAAGGAGGTGAGGTGCAGCTAGGAATGGGAGGTGTGCCTCATATTTGGTACAGATTGTTGGTAGGTGAGTGATTGGGGAGGAGGGGTTGTGCATTGAGCAGTGTGTGAGGCTAGTGGTGCAGTTGGTAGGAAATGGCTTTTGAAGATGCATTCACTGACCTTGACCACTCATCTGAGATCATGAAACTTCTCTGGGCACTGGAGCCAGGTCCTGGGGGCAACACTGCTGACAGTGACTGCCTCGGCCAGCTGGTCCCACATCCTTCTTTCTGGAGCGCCTCCTGGCCGCCTGTGGGTAGAGGACCTCTCTTCCAGCATTGACCTCCTGCACGAAGCTGGAGTGCTGCGTCTGAGACCCTGGGTGCCCTTTCCCTGGCCTGTTGAGCTATTTGTGTTAGTGCTGAAGCACTTTTAGCAATTTTGATCAGCAAAAGGCAACTCACCTTTAAGAGGTGCAGACTGCCTAGTGCTGAAGGAATTTTAACATTTTTTATCTGCAGAAGTCAGCTCACTTTTAAGAGGTGCAGACTGCCTATAGCTGAAGGAATTTTATTTTTTTTATCTGCAGAAGGCAGCTCACCTTTACGAGCTGCAGACTGCCTTGAATGAGGAGCAGGCTACCTTTAAGTAAAGCTGGTCTCGCTCGAATAACGTGAACTTCGGCCCCCTGCTGAGCGCACAGCCTGTCAGCAGCGCGTTGAGCACTAGGCTGTGCGCTACAATCATGGTATTTAGCAGACAGCACGAAGTTGACGTGCTGCCTACGCTTTTTGAACGGGTGCTCGTGCACGTTTTCCAGTGGTATCCAATTTCTAGGCCAGGTTCTACTGACATTATTTTAATACCAGCGTTAACTAGTTTAAAATGACTGGGAATTCTAGGTGCTAACTCATTACAGGAAACTCTCTGTTAACCGGCACCTAAATAACTGGAAACATCTGTTAACCGGCAAAATTCAGGAGTAGGTTCAGGTAAGTTTTACTTCATATTAGTGGCAGTTCCTGGATTTGTGGCTGTGTAACTGGGGTTCGTACACTTGCTGCTAAGCAACAGGGACGCTTGGTCTCTGGCCGGAGTTCCTGCACATGTTGCTAAGCAACAGGGAAGCCTGGATTTGTTGCTGTGTACGGAACTCTCGTATCTTTTAAACTATACCTCTCTGTAATCTGGACTTTTTGATAAACCGGCACCACGCCGGTCCCGTTGGTGCCGGATAATAAAGAGTTTCCTGTAATTACAACATTTAGCCAAAATCACCTTAATTCTCAGTTACTCTAAAGTCAAATCTTCCTTGGTTTCACATCGGCCAGATGGCATTATACAACGTGTTAGACATGATAAATGATAAATGAACACAAACATCACTGCCTTTTTTCTCTTACTACCATCGCTCTAAGCAATGTGCAATTTTCAGCTGAGAGGGCATGTAATGATATTAGAGTAGTTTTTATAATTAGCGCTCACATTGCAGAGCTTCATGGACAGGACTCCATATCAACAGCAACAACTCAACAACTTGCATTAATATAGCACCTTTAATGTTGTAAAACATCCCAAGGCACTTCATTGGAGCGTAATCAGGCAAAAGTGACACCGAACCAAAGAAGACGACATTTGGACAAGTGACCAAAAGCTT
Organism: Somniosus microcephalus; assembly: GCF_052327205.1. NCBI lineage: Eukaryota > Metazoa > Chordata > Chondrichthyes > Squaliformes > Somniosidae > Somniosus > Somniosus microcephalus. The sequence goes on from NC_141010.1 coordinate 29,467,741, forward strand.
GGTCAGAGGTAGGTTTTAAAGAGTGTCTTAAAGAAGGAGAGAAAGCTGGAGAGGCAGTAAGGTTTAGAAAGAAAATCCCAGAACTTAGGGCCTAGACGGCTGAAGGCACGGCTGCCAATGGTGGACTGAAGTCGGGAATGCACAAGAGGCCGGAGTTGGAGGAATGCAGAGTTCTCAGAAGGTTGTAGGGCTGGAGGAGGTTACAAAGATAGGGAGGGGCAAGGTGATGGAGGAATTTGAACATGAGGATGGGTATTTTAAAATTGAGGCATTGGTGGACCGGAATCCAATGAAGCGAGTACTGGGGCAATGGATAAACAGAACTGGCGTCTTTCTGTGCATTAATTATAATGGAGTGCACTGACTTCCCAATCTGCACTCCCACTACTTAATGCTCTGAGTTCGATAGGCTAATTCGTAAAATCCACCAAATTGTATAACAGAGGCTAGAGATCAATATGCTCTGGGATTATTATGTAGTCTAGCAGCTAAATAGGTTATTCATTGACAGTAATTAAGTTCAAGCCAAGTTCCATAGTGCTTTAGGCTGCAACTGCATGCAAGAAGCATTTAGAAAATAAAAAGATACAGAAACAGTAAATAACCCACTCAATGTGGTGTATATCGATGAACCAGTGTCAGGGGGATGAAGTTGAGGGCTCGATTTTCCAAGCCCCGAGGAGGCGGGTTTGGAGGCGGGAGTGGTAGGAAATTTCAGAATCGGGGGGCAGGAACCCATCCCGCCCCCAACCCGTCTCCGTGCCAATGTCCCAGGAGGTGGGTATCCGACCTGTGCTGGGAGCAGCCTCCCCGAGGCGGGAAGGGGATTAATGCCAATTAACTGCCTGTTAACAGGCAGCTTTTTGCCTAATCCCTATTTTTAGCCCTGAAGTGTGGGCTGTCCGACAGCTCCGAACCTCGCCAAGTTAGCAAGGCGGACCGTCGGCCTGCAGGGGTTGGAGGAGTCAAGATGTCCGATGTGAGTGATGGGTGCATGTGTGCAGAGGTAAATGTGTGAGGTAACTGTAAAGTGTTTTATTAAGTTTTACTTACCTTTACTTTCTCCTGCAGGCTTCCTTCCTTCAGTTCTCGGGAGTCCCTCAGCTCACCGGCACAGAAAGCAGAATGGCCGCTGAACTATCAAAAGCTGCAGCCTCTGCTTTCTGGTCTGGAGCGCACTCTAACTGAGTCTGAGTAGAAGGACTCAAGTTAGAAGACAGATTGTCAGTGTTTGACAGCTTCACAGAGCTGTCAAGTGCCGATTTTTCATCTGTCAAAAGCTCTTGCCAGATGAAATGTCAATCGCTGACGTCGCCAGTAACCAGGTGTCCCTTAATTGGCCTGCTGAGTCCGCTGGGCAGGCTTAACAAGGTCAATCAAGGGAAAATAGCGTGGGTTGGCCACAAGTCGATGGAGGCGGGACTACAACCCAAAAAGTGGGAGTCCCGCCTCTAAAAGCTCCCCATTGACAAAATCGAGCCTAGAGTCTCAGTTAAGGAGATTTTCGAAGTGCTCCTTCCAGCAGGCACTGATTGCCTCTCTGTCCTTGATGAGTACCTCTCCATTCTTGGCCTGCAGTGGGGTAGGACCTTGGGTGCTTGGGCCGTAGGTGGTCTTGACTGCGCTAAAGAATCCGTGCACGTTGTGGTTGTCGGTTAGCTACTGGATCTCCTGCGCTTTCTCCACCCACCATCTGTTCTTTAGGTCATGAGTTTTTTGTTGGACCTCAGCCTTCAGGCATCTGCAGAGCTGCTTTTTTGCTCTTGAGGTCTGTTGCTGTTTCCAGATCAGGAATGCCTTGCGCTTGCAATTTATTAGCTCCTGGATCTCCTGGTTGTTCTTATCGAACCAGTCCCGGTTTTTCCTGGTCGAGTGACCGAGCGTCTCTTCACAGGTGCTGATTATGGAGGCCTTGAGTGCAGACCAGGCGCTGTGGGCACTTTTTGTCTCTGAATCATTGGGAGTCGCCAGGTTGGTTATGAGGTGCAGGCTAAATAGGGCTTTCTTAGCAGGGTCTTTGAGTGCTCCAGCGTTGATTTTCCTGCGGCATTGCTTCTGTTGCCGCCGCTGTTTTGGGGCTATGTTGATGGAGATGACAGAGCGGATTAGGCGGTGGTCTGTCCAGCAGTCATCAGCTCCTGTCATGGCACGGGTGATGCGGACGTCCTTGCAGATCCTTGCTTGGACGTTGATGTAGTCCAGCAGATGCCAGTGCTTGGAGCGAGGGTGTTTCCCTGAAGCCTTGTACTTGTCTCTCTGATGGAACAAGGTGTTGGTTATGACAAGGCCATGTTCTAAACATTTCGTCAGGAGGAGGGTACCATTGGAGCTGGCTTTCCCTACTCCCTCTCTGCCGATCACACCTCCCCAGAGGTCTGTGTCCTTTCCAACTCTGGCGTTAAAGTCGCCAAGGAGGATCAGCTTGTCGCCCGTTGGGACTCGGGACAGGGATTGTTCGAGGCTGGAGTAGAATTCCTCTTTGGTCTTGTCTGTGGCTTCCAGTGTTGGGGCGTACGCACTGATGACCGCAGCGCTCTGGTTCCAGGCTAGGGTGAGCCGTAGAGTCATGAGGCGTTTGTTTATTCCACAAGGGGAGTCTCTGAGACGTTCAACTAGCTCATTTTTTATGGCGAAGCCTACCCCATGGAGGCGGCGTTCTTCTTCAGGTTTGCCTTTCCAGACGAAGGTGTAACCACTGCCTTGCTCCTTAAGCTAGCCTTCCCCTGCCCACCGGGTCTCGCTTAGGGCGGTGATACCTGACGTAAGAAAACTACTAGGCACTTGGTCTGAGCGTTAAACAAAGCTTTAATCAACTGTTTTACAACATGGAGATCTCGTTGTGTCCTTCACTAGTTCCTGTAAAAGAATGTCCTGAGCAAGCTAGGCCCACGCCCAAGTATTTATTCTCTCCCTGGACAGCGCCACCAGCAGGCCACCCAGTATTATTTCATAAGTCATTTCCACATGAATGGCTGATTCATGTCAATGTCTATATCGAAACGCCTGAGCTCTCGGGCAACCATAGCAGTTCCGGTCTGTTGCTGTTGGGGTTCTCTATGAGGGTCCTGACGTTCCAGGTCCCGAACTTCATTTTAAAGGGTGGAAAATGCCTGTGCGTGAATTCTTTTAACGTGGGGTGGCTGTTGAACACCAGCTACCACATGGGCTTAACAGAGCAAGGTCTTGGTCCAATGGCAAGGGGATCCAAGACAATTGGAGACCAGGCTCTGCTACATCGGCCTAGCACACACACACACAAACATACTCTCTCCCTCCTTCCCGCAGGTCCTCTCTGCCTGGGTTTCATAGGCTGCAGTGTGGTCCTCCCGGCCATGCTGCAGGTCTACGCTGTGCTAATCCTGGGCCTCGACCTTGCTGCTGGGCTCGTCCTTCACCACCTTCAGTGTGCCAGTACAGCCTTCGGACGCCTGAGGAAGAGAGTGTTTGAAGACCAGGACCTCAAACCCAGCACCAAGCTCTGGTCTGCAAAGCAGTAGTGATACCCGCCCTCCTGTATGCTTCAGAGACATGGACCATGTACAGCAGGCACCTCAAAGCACTGGAGAGGTACCACCAACGCTGCCTCCGCAAGATCCTGCAAATCCATTGGCAGGATAGGCACACCAACATCAGTGTTTTCGCTCAGGCCAACATCCCCAGCATCGAAGCTTTGACCATGCTCGATCAGCTCCGATGGACGGGCTACATCGTCCATATGCCCGATACAAGACTCCCAAAGCAAGCGCTCCACTCAGAGCTCCGACACGGCAAGAGAGCCCCCGGTGGGCAGAGGAAATGTTTCAAGGACACCTTCAAAGCCTCCTTGAAAAAGTGCAACATCCCCACCGACATCTGGGAATCCCTGGCCCAAGACCGCACAAAGTGAAGGAGAAGCATCTGGGAAGGCGCTGAACACCTGGAGCCTTTTCGCTGGGAGCAAGCGGAAGCCAAGCACAAACAGTGGAAGGAGCGCACGTCAACCCAAGCACCCCACCCACCCGTCCCTTCAACCACCGTTTGCCGTACCTGTGACAGAGACTGAAGGTCCCGCATTGGATTCATCAGTCACCTGAGAACTCATTTTTAGTGGAAGCAAGTCATCCTCGGTTCCAAGGGACTGCCTAAAAAGAGAAGGTCAGGGGTGACTAGAGGGAGACCTGTTCCCCAACTCTGCTCCTGCCTACGATAGCAAAATACTGCAGATGCTGGAAATCCGAAATAACAACAGAAAATGCTGGAAAAACTCAGCAGGTCAGGCAGCATCCGTGGAGAGAAATTTGAGTTGACGTTTCGGGTCAAAACCCTTTTCAAAACTGGAAAGAAAAGAAAATAGATCGAAGGCAGGGCTGCGATCAAACAAAAGAAGTGAAAGAGACAATAAAAGGTATTCGAAACCAGACGAGATGGTAATAGGCCGGTGGAGACAAAAGACAGCTGAGATTAGGTGTGAAGTGTACTGGCAGGTAAGATACAGCTGCCAGGTGGGAGAGAGAAACAAAAGGAAAGGGGGGGAGGGGGCGGAAAGGAAGACCCGAAACAAAGGGGTGGAAAAAATTATAAGTAAAAAAGTAATAGGGGCCGAGGTTATGATCTGAAATTGTTGAACTCGATATTGAGTCCGGAAGGCTGCAAAGTGCCTAATCGGAAGATGAGGTGCTGTTCCTCGAGTTTACGTTGAGCTTCCGTGGAACAATACAAGAGGCCAAGGATGGTGAGGTCCGAGTGGGAATGGAGCGGTGAATTAAAATGACAGGCGACCGGAAGCTCGGGGTCACCCTTACGGACTGAACGGAGGTGTTCCGCAAAGCGGTCACCCAATCTCCCCAATGTAGAGGAGACCGCATCGTGAGCAGCGAATACAGTATACTAGATTGCAAGAAGTACAAGTAAATCGCTGTTTCACCCGGAAGGGGTGTTTGGGGCCCTGGGCAGTGGTAAGGGGGGAGGTATAGGGGCCGGTGTTACATCCCCTGCGCTTGCACGGGAAGGTGCCAGGCGAAGGGGAAGGGCTGTTTGGGGTGATAGAGGAGTGGACTAGGGTGTCTCAGAGGGAGCGGTCCCTACGGAATGCTGAAAGGGGAGGGGAGGGGAAGATACGTTTGGTGGTGGGATCACTTTGGAAGTAGCGGAAATGGCGGAGGATGATCTGTTGAATGTGGAGGCTGGTGGGGTGAAAGGTGAGGACAAAGGGAACCCTATCGTGGTTCCGGGAGGGAGGGGCAGGGGTGAGGGCAGAAGTGCGGGAGATAGAACGGACACGGTCGAGGGCCGTGTCAACCACGGTAGAGGGGAATCCTCGGTTGCGGAAAAAGGAAGACATGTCGGAAGCACTGGTGTGGAAGGTGGCATCGTCGGAGCAGATACGGCGGAGATGGAGAAACTGGGAGAATGGAATAGAGTCCTTACAGGAGGCGGGGTGGAAGGAAGTGTAGTCCAGGTAGCTGTGGGAGTCAGTGGGCTTGTACTGAATATTGGTCGATAACCTATCCTCAGAGATGGAGACGGAGAAGTCGAAGAAGGGAAGGGAAGATTCAGAGATGGACCATGTGAAGGTGAGGGAAGGGTGGAAATTGGAGGCAAAGTGAATGAAATTGTCTAGTTCGGGGCGAGAGCAGGAAACGGCACCGATACAGTCATCAATGTATCGGAAAAAGAGGCGAGGGAGGGGACCTGAGTAGGACTGGAACAAAGATTGTTCCACAAAACCCATGAAAAGGCAGGCATAGCTAGGACCCATGCGGCTACCCATAGCAATACCTTTGATTTGGAGGAAATGAGTGGAGTTAAAGGAGAAGTTGTTCAATGTGAGAACAAGTTCAGCCAGGTGGAGGAGGGTGGTGGTAGATGGGGACTGGACGGGCCTCTGTTCAAGGAAGAAGCGGAGCGCCCTCAGGCCATCCTGGTGGGGGATGGAGGTGTAGAGGGATTTTACGTCCATGGTGAAAAGGAAGCGGTTGGGGCCAGGAAACTGGAAACTGTTAAAGTGGTGGAGGGCGTCCGAAGAGTCGCGGATGTAGGTGGGAAGAGACTGGACAAGGGGAGAAAAGATAGAGTCGAGATAGGAAGAGATAAGTTCCGTGGGGCAAGAACAGGCTGAAACACGATGGGTCTACCAGGGCAGTCCTGTTTGTGGATCTTAGGAAGGAGGTAGAAGCGGGCTGTGCGGGGTTGGGGAACTATGAGGTTGGTGGCTGCAGGGGGGAAGATCTCCAGAGGAGATGAGGTCAGTGACTGTCTTGGAAATGGTGGTTTGATGTTCGGTAGTGGGGTCATGGTCCAGGTGGAGGTAGGAGGAGGTGTCGGAGAGTTGGCGTTCAGCTTCCGCTAGGTAGAGGTCAGTTCGCCAAACAACAACAGCACCACCCTTGTCAGTGGGTTTAATGACAATGTCAGGGTTGGATCTAAGAGAATGGAGTGCTGCAAGTTCAGAGGGAGGTAGGTTGGAGTGGGTGAGGGGAGCAGAGAAATGGAGACGGCCAATGTCGCGGCGGCAGTTAGCGATGAAAAGATCTAGGGCTGAAAATTCAGTAGGCTTAGCGCCCCATTTGGGGCGCTGGAGGGCCTAGCGCCGCAGTTATGGCCAGTTTGAAAATTCAGTGGGGCCCTTCCGTCGGCGTTACATCGGTTGCGCTGCGCCGGCACCGATGACGTCATCGGTGTGCGCAGCGTCCCGGTTGCCGTGGTGACGGGCCCCAGCGCCGAAATTGAGTTGCGGCCGCCTCGCCCGTGGCAGCCGCAACTAAGATTTTTTCAACCGAGTCTTCCCCGAGTTAGCGCCGGCGCATTAAGGTCGCGCGGCGGCCGGCCGCTTTCCCGCCGGCCGCCTGCCCGCACCTCCCTCCCCGGACTCCTCCACCCCCCCCCCGCGGAACAGATGCGTCTGGCCTGCAAGCCCGGCACTTGTCTGAGGTGCCGGGCTCATTTTTTTCAATATTTGAACGGACAGCGGGCGGGTGCAGGCAGCTCCTCCTTAACTGCACTTCCCCAGCCTGCCGCACCGCATCGGGTCCCGCAGCGCCGGATTAGCACCGCAATGCGGCAGTCAGCGCCCATTGGGAGGCGCTCACGCCCGCCAGTAGCGCCGGCAGCCGTCTGGGCGCGGCGCTACTGAATTTTTGGCGCGCGCTGGGGGACTTAGCGCCGGCGCTAAATTTCCGGCGCTAAAGCCCTGGCGCAGCGCCAACTCAATTTCTAGGCCCTAGAGAGGGTAAGAGGCCAGGGGGAGGGGTCCAGGTAGAACGGGAATTCTGCAAGCGGGAGAAAGGGTCAGTCATGCAGGGGGAAGACTCCTGGCCAAAGAAGTGGGCATGGAGATGAAGGCGGCGGAAAAAGAGCTCAACATCGTGCCGAGCTCGAAATTCATTGAGGTGGGGGCGTAAGGGGATGAAGCTCAGGCCTTTGCTGAGGACTGATCGTTCGGGGTCAGAGAGAGGAAGGTCAGAGGGGATAGTGAAAACGCGGCAGGGGGTGAGATTGGGAGAAGGGGGGTCAGAGGAAAGTGAAGGGGAAGAAGGTTCTGGAGGGGCATTGGTGTCCAAGAGTTGATGAAGCTTGTGATCCTTGACATCGGAAAGGAAGAAAAAGAGTTTTTTGTTGAAGCGTCGGATGAGTCGAAGGATGAAATGGAACTGTGGACCCGGACAGCTTTGAGATAGAGTGCGCTGGTGTTGCTGAAGAGAGAGGTCGAGAGTGTTCATGTGGCGCCGCATGGCGTTGAGCGTGGATCTCAGGATGCGGCAAGAGCAGTAGTTCGAGGAACGATGAATATCTTGGAGATATTTGTAATCCTGGGTGGATCCGAAACACGAAGGGTGGAAGTTTAGTTGGAATCCATGTGGAATAAGTCGGAACCGGAGACAGTTGCTGAGGAAAATGATGTGGCTGTGAAACCGAGTCTTGGCAGATACCTGATCAAACACGAGAAGGGAAACTGAAAGTAATAAAGATGAACAAGGTTGAAGAGCCAAACGGAGATCCCGTCGAAGAGAAGAGCAGAACTTCTTGAAAGGTGTGCAAGAGTATTTCACACTGATTCTCCATCCCTCTGTGGGGGAGTGGCTGACTTAACACCTAGTACATCTCCATGACAGTACAACTAAAGAAAGAACTCTATGAAGGGATAATTACAAGTCCTAGCCCTTTCGGGCTACCCCAGATCAGGCGTATTCCCCAGACGTTCACCTTCAACTTAAGTTAGAGATAGCCGAATTCCATAAGATGCTTAAATGGGTCTAAAGGTTCGGGCTACCTCTCCCTAAAGGAAAGGAATGACTGAAGATGTTACCATCCTCTAGATAGCATTTTTAATAAGTTTAACTAGACTGTAACCTTCCGGATATCATAAGGGTCCGGAATACCCCCCAGAATTCTACAACTTCTTACAAAAGAGTGTACAGAAATTGGGTTCGCGAGTTTATACAGAATTACTCTATGAGACAATTCTAAAAATACATAGTTTTATTTAAGAGCCGACATTCATTTAACAGCTGTTGAATCAGTCGCAACATTAACAATTCAAAATACAGATAGCTTACATTTCTTATTTCTCAGTGATCCTTATTTTCAAATCTTTACTTCGTTACATTTCTTACTTATTTCTAAATCCAGATTATCCACCAAAATCAATTACTTTGATTTCCTGAGACTCATAGTTAAAAACTTACAGAGCGTGCCTGTGAAGTTGAGAAATACTTCGCCCGTTCAGCGAATTCTCACTTTCTGTTTAAAAAGCTCTTGGGCTAGATTTTCAGTACAGACAGTTTTGGGGCGCTAACCTTAGCGCCCGCCTGAAGTTAGCGCCCGCCCTAAAGTAGCGCCCGCCCTAAAGTAGCGCCCCGTTGCCGGAAATTCAGTGGCTTCGCCCTAAGAGATTGGTGAAGCGCTAAAAGAGGCGTTCCACTCCTATCTTTAGGCGCTAAGCCGGCGGTCCAGAGGGATAGCGCCCAGGCGGGGCGCAGCGCGGGTGCGGTCATTTTTGGACTGACAGCAGACCCCGTGGCGCCGACCAGCTCTTAAAGGGGGAAGGGACGAATTGGTCTGCTGCCACGCCCTGCACACTGCAGCCTTGCAAAGAGGCCTCAACACTGCTGCTCAGCCCCAGGGAGTCATGGCAACGCCAGAGAAGGCCCGTCAGCGTGCCCTGCGCTTCTCAGAGGGTGATCTGGACATAATGGTCACAGCTCTGGAGGTGAGGCGCAAGATCTTGTTCCCAGAGAGTGGGAGGAATCCAACCCACCACGACTACACCAAAGCCTGGAAGCAGATCGCCCAGAGGGTGACGTTCACCGGCGATGCCCCCAGGACCCACAAACAATGTCGTAAAAAATACAACGATCTGACCAGGATTGTGAAGGTGAGTAGCCTTTCCAGTCTCCTCCTCATTCTTGCATGTACACCTGACATGATGGGCAAAGGGAGCTGAAAGTCCTATTGGCCAGCCCTCAGCCAGCAGCATTGGGACAGTCATGAGCATCACATGGCCATTCGGCACTCTACACTTTGTCCAAGCTATTCCACCATGGGAGGCAGTGCACACTACATCAGGGCTTCACTCTGTCCACGCTATTCCACCATGGGAGGCAGTGCACACTACATCAGGGCTTCACTCTGTCCACGCTATTCCACCATGGGAGGCAGTGCACACTACATCAGGGCTTCACTCTGTCCACGCTATTCCACCATGGGAGGCAGTGCACACTACATCAGGGCTTCACTCTGTCCACGCTATTCCACCATGGGAGGCAGTGCACACTACATCAGGGCTTCACTCTGTCCACGCTATTCCACCATGGGAGGCAGTGCACACTACATCAGGGCTTCACTGCGCACTTACAGCCCGTCCTTTCTCTTGCAGGCTAAAGTAGCGTTTAATCGCCAGGCGCGTGCCAGGGGTGGCCGCGCCAAGCTGCAGAAGCTCACTCAGCTGGAGGAGCGCGTGTGTGTGCTCATGGGAGCCCGTGTGATTGTCCCCACAGCGTGCGGAGTATCCGACCCTCCACTGCCCGGCAATGGTAAGGACCTCGCCTTTTGGCCCTCTCGCGTCACACTGGCCCATCCGAGCTACCTCCTTTGCCACTGTCCCACCAATGCGCTGAATGCCACCAGTCCTAACTCCCTCGCTGACGCCGTCTCCTCACTCTGAAGCTACTCTTGTGCATTCCTGCTTTCAGCTGGTGACGACCAGGACCCTGAAGCTGCCAGTGACAGCACCTCCGACCAGGAGGAGGAGGAGGAGCAAGCCGGACCTTCGGGGGAACAGTCACGTCCCGCAGGAGAGGAGGAAATGCTTGACACCTCCTCACTGGACGAGTGCCTGGAGGAACTGTCGCAGGGCAATGCAGCTTCTGGGACCAGTGGCGTCCAGCCACCCAGGAGCCGTGCGCGTGGCCCGCGGCCTTCCCCCCAAAGGGGGGAAGGATCAGAGGGGAGTGCTGCTGTTCGGCACACTCGCCGCCACCAACGCGGCAAGGGTCCCCTAGTTCGGCCCCCTCCTCCCCAGCGGGAGAGTCGCGACTCCAGTCCGGACACCTTCACCTCGGAGGAGGTGCGGAAGCTGGATAAGATGGCCGAGGATTCGGACCGGCGCCACACGGAGCTCATGAGCGTGGTGGGGCGCATGCCTGAGGCCATCGAGTCGCTGGCGACCAGTGTGCGCGAGTTCGGGGCAGCAACTGCCGCGAGTGGCCGCATGCTGACTGATGCCGTCAAGACCCTGGCGGCTGTGATGCGCGCGCACAGCAGGACCACAGGGGCACTCACTGCTGCCACACGCGCTGTCTCAGGCAGGCATCGCCAGGGCAGCCGCCGCGCTGGACCATCCCAGCAAGCCGCCCCTCGGCTGATTGTTGCGGATCCTGCAGTGCGGGCCCGGCCGAGTGCCACCGCGCCACAGCACCAGCCAGCGCATCCCAGGCGCCAGCTGGCCCACATTGCGCCATCCGTCGCCGCCATTCCCCCACTGGGGCGTCAAGGGCAAGCGGCTGCAGCTGATGGTGGCCAGGCTCAGGTGCGCAACTCAGCAGACGGCCCCTCGAGGCCCAAACGCCGTGTAGGCCGCCCCCCAGCGGCATCTGGCGGAAGGGCATCTGAGCCTCAGGCACCTTCCCCCAGCCTCGCAGCAGCCACTGGGCAGAGCTTGCGAAGGAGCAGCAGGCCGGGCAGGGGAGGCAAAAGGCTGGGCAAGGTCTCGCCCTCGCGGGCCACTCAGTAGAGGGTGTGGGCAGCTTTCCTTTTATATGGCGGTGGCCATCTTTATTTTACCCATGGTTGTGTTGTTGGAGGGCTTATTTTTTGCGTTAGGCCGACGTTGAGGCCCGGTTTGAAAAAAGGTGGAGTGACTCCTCCCCAGTTTGTGGGAGTGAGTCGTTTGTTGGGCTTTTTGTGGGGCCCGTTTATTGTTTTTGGGGATTCATGTGGGAAGGGCTTTTCATTTTTGTGTAATAAAAAATTATCTTTATTCATGCAGTCTCCATGGTTGTTCTTCTTAGTGTTTGTTGGCTTCGCCGGCTGAGGGCTTGTGGAGCGGCTGCATTCATCTTCCCTCATGGCCCCTGGCCATTCCCTGACAGGGGGCTTAGAAGTACCGTGTAATAAGGTGGCGTCGTGCGGCCCTTGGCCCTGGTCGCTCCCTCCTCGGAGCGTACTCCTGCTCCTCCTCCTCCTCCTCCTCATGCTCCTCCTGCTCCTCCTCCTGAGGTGCTGGTCCAACGTCAGGTGGCAGTGCCTGAGCCCTGCGGATAGCCAGGTTGTGTAGCATGCAGCAAACCACCACAAATTGGGAGACCCGGTCCAGCGAATACTGGAGAGCTCCTCCGGAGCGATTAAGGCAGCGGAACCGCTGCTTGAGGACCCCAATAGTTAGCTCGATGATGTTGCGGGTGGTTTGATGGCTCTCGTTGTAGGCCTCTTCAGCAGCGGTCCTGGGCGCGCGGAGCGGGGTCATGAGCCAGGTGCACAAAGGATAGCCTTTGTCCCCGAGTAGCCATCCTCTTGGGGGAGGCTGTGCCTGGAACATGTCATGCACAGTACTCTGCCGCAGGATAAAGGCATCGTGGCTGCTGCCTGGGAAGCTGGCATTGACTGCCATGATGCGCTGCTTGTGGTCACAGACCAGCTGCACATTCAGAGAATGGTAGCCCTTCCTGTTGCGATACTGCTCGCCATGCTCCAGAGGGGCCCGCAAAGCCACATGCGTACAGTCAATGGCGCCCTGCACCAAGGGGAATTCCCCGAGTCTGGAAAATCCCAATGCGCGCTGATGCTGGCTCTCCAGGGCCATGGGGAAGGAGATGAATTGGCTTCTCCTTCTGAACAGTGCTTCGGTCACCTGGCGGATGCAGCGATGCGCGCCGTACTGGGAGATGTTTGCTATGTCCCCAGCAGCGTATTGGAAGGAGCCGGTGGCATAGAAGTTCAATGCCACCGTCACCTTCACTTCCACCGACAGAGACGTCCTGCACCTGAGCTTTGGCCGCAGATCTCGGTGAAGCAGGTGGCAGATCTCTGCAATCACCTCCTTTCGGAATCGGAGCCTTTTAACACATCGCGCGGCACTCATGTTTAGGTAGGAGCGCTGCTGGCGGTATAGCCTGACTGGGTAAGGCCTACGTGGCCGACGCCTGTAGCCCCCTCTGCCTCTAGCCAGGGCTGCCCCTCTCACAATGCGTCTGCGAGCCCTACGGACATGGAGCTGCAGCTCCGCGTTGGCACCCCATGCAACCCCCATCAAATCCTGGCAAACACTCTAATTTCCAAAAGGCCACTTGCAGCGCTCTGGCCTGAGTCCAAAAATACCTGGCTCTTGCTGCTTGAAACCAGTTAGCTATCCTCCTTGTTGTGTCTCCAGAAATGCGTTGCACAAGAGTGTTTTCTGAAAAAAGGCTGGCCTTTATACTGGAGAGTACGTCCCCTTTAATTTGCGCCCCCCGGGGCCCGCGCTGGTTGTGTTGCGTTCCTTTTTCCAAACGCTCCGGCCGCCAGCCGCACAATGGGGCGGTCCGACTGAAGTTTGGAATCGGGGCGCACAAAGGGCGTTGCACGAGGATGTGACGTCATTTTCTGCGCGCGCATCCGGGCGGGCGCTAAACTTTGCACCGGCGCTAACGGGCAACTTAATTTGGGGCGGGGCGCAAACTGCGCTGCGCCCGGGCGCTACACGCATAGCGCCCGAAAATCACTTCTCTTAAGGCGCTAACTGCTGGCGCAAGCGACTGAGAATCTAGCCCCTTATTTTTATACCCTTTTTGCAGTGGTTTATTCTTTGAAGTTCTCTGCTGATGTCAGCTAATTGTCTTTATTGATTCTCTCTTTTGAATGCTTTCTATTCTTACTGTCAATTTAACTATTGCATGCATAATTATGTCTCTACCTTTAGATGTTGCAAAAACCATCATAAAAATAATATGACGGCTATTGTTTCTGTTTGATGCCATTCTTACAAAATTCTTTCATTCAATTCTTAATATTGGCTTTACTGGTTTTAGCAGATGTTGAGTCTCCTCACTGCTCCAAGGTCAATACAAACACAATGTAATTGCTTGGTGTATCTATTGAAGTCATATCTTCAAAGTGTTCTTGTTGGTATCATATTTACTATGTATATATTAAAGACACTTTGACCAGAGTGTTTCATGCATTGCTAGCTATCTCAATTGGTTGCATATTTAATCGTGTTTCCTGTCTTCCAAGTTTAACATAAAAACTATTTGACCAGCAGGTGTTTCTTTCACTTGATATCATCTTTTCAAAGCCACTTGCCTCTTTTAATGTTTGTGTTTCTGTTCAATGTGTTAGCTGGTAACACCTTAAACTGGGCATTTTCATTGTGTTCCCTCCAAACTCTAGACCTTTCGGAAGCGCCAAACTGCCATTTCAATAGGGTAATTGTTTTAGTATATTTAACTAATTCCCATTTCAAAGCTTGTTTGGTTTATACAACTTTGTTAAACAACTGGGCCTAGAAATTCAGTTGGCGCCGTGCCAGGGCTTTAGCGCCGGAAAGTTAGCGCCGGCGCTAAGTCCCCCTGCGCGCGCCAAAAATTCAGTAGCGCCGCGCCCAAACGGCTGCCAGCGCTACTGAAGGGTGTTTGCGCCTGAAAATGGGCGCTACCTGCCGCATTGCGGCGCTATTCCGGCGCTGCGGCGCCCGATGCGGTGCGGCAGGCTCGGGAAGTGCAGGCCTCCTCCTTCAGTTAAGGAGGAGCTGCCTGCACCCGCCCGCTGGCCGGTAAAATCTTCACAAAAATGAGCCCGGCACCTCGGGGAAGTGCCGGGCTCGCAGCCCAGAAGAATCTGTTCCGCGGGGGGGGGGTGGAGGAGTCCGGGGAGGGAGGTGCGGGCAGGCGGCCGGCGGGAAAGCGGCCGGCCGCCGCGCGACCTTAATGCGCCGGCGCAAACTCCTGTAAGACTCGGTTGCCAGAGTCTTAGTTGCGGTTGCCACTGGCAAGGCGGCCGCAACTCAATTTCGGTGCTGGGGCCCGTCACCACAGCAACCGGGACGCTGCGCACACCGATGACGTCATCGGTGCCGGCGCAGCGCAACCGGTCTACCGCCGATGGTAGGGCCCCAGGGAATTTCTGAACCGGCTGTAAGTCCAGCGCAATTACCTCTAGCGCTGCAAAATGGGCGCAAAGCCCACTCAATTTCTAGGCCCTGATCTTTATCTCAGAAGCCTGTATTTCTGTTTGCAGCTTGTGCCTCTGAGGCTTTAGATTTTTAAACCCAGTATATCATGTATTAATAATATCAGTATTCTGTTCATATTATGATGTATCTTTTTGAAATATGGCATATTCCCTCACAGCTATACAGTACCTTTCACTACCTCAAGATGTCCCAAAGTGCTTTACAGCAAATGAAATACTTTTGAAGTGCAGTCACTGTTGTAATGCAGGAAATGCAGCAGCATAGCAAGGTCCCGTCCCAGAAACAACAATGAGATAATCTGTTTCAGAGATAAATATTGGACAGGACACTGGGGAGAACTCCACTGATCTTCTTCGAATAATGCCATGAGATCTTTTACAGCTACCTTACTCAGTTTAACGTCTCATCTGAAAGGCACTTTAATGTCAGCCTGAATTATGTGCTCAAGACTCTGGAGTGGGACCTGAACTCACTCACTCACTTACTTTCCAGGAGAGCAGGAGCTAAAAAGATGCACAAGAGGGGACAGAGAACCAGCGGGAGTTTGGCTCTGTGGTACCCCCAACTGCATCTGGAGAAAATAAAAGATGACATCACAGGGAAAAGGGTAAATGATTGGTTGGTGGGAGAAATATATTAGTAATTGTAAGGTTGTGATGGAATAAGCCATATTTCAAGAGATACACCATAATATGAACAGAATTCTGATATTTATTAATATATGACATACTGGCCTAGAAATTCAGTATAGCCACTTTTGGGGTGGTAAAGTCGGGCGGCCACTAAAGTTTGCGCCGGCGCAAAGTCGCGCCCCCTTCGCCGATATTCAGTCGCATCGCCCCAAGAGGTTGCTGCTGCGCTAAAACAGGTGATGCACGACTATCTTTAGGCGCTATGCCGGCGGTGCTGAGCGATACCCCCGAGGCCGGGCGCAGCGCCGGTGCGGCGAGTTCTTGATTGACGGCAGTCACTCTGGCGCCGGTCAGCTCTTAAAGGGGGAGGGTGGATTTGTTTGCCTGCCACGCCCTGCACACTGCAGCCCACAACCTAGGCCTGACCACTTCAGCTTCATCTGCACAACGCCCAGGGCTATGGAGAAGGCCAGGGAGAGAGCGCAGCGCTTCAGCGACGGTGACCTGAGGCTGCTGGTTGGCGGAGTGGAGCGCAGGCGCCATGTTCTGTTCCCAGAAGGTGGCAAGAGGCCGCTGCCCAGCGCCTACCGGAAAGCCTGGAGGGAGGTCTCCAACAGGGTGTCTTCCAACAGCGTGGTTGCCAGGACTCCTGTGCAATGCCGGAAGAAGTTCAACGACCTCACTCGGGTTATCAGGGTGAGTACCCTTTCCAGTGTCCTCCTCATCCTTGCATGTGCACCTCACTTTATGGGCAAAGGGACCTGAAAGCCCTAATGGCCAGCCCTCATCCAGCAGCTATGGGACTGGCATGAAAATCACTTGCACATTCAGCACTTTACACACTGTACAAGCTATTCGACCATGGGAGGCATTGCAGACAAGATCAGGGCTACACACTGTACAAGCTATTCGACCATGGGAGGCATTGCAGACAAGATCGGGGCTACACACTGTACAAGCTATTCGACCATGGGAGGCATTGCAGACAAGATCAGGGCTACACACTGTACAAGCTATTCGACCATGGGAGGCAGTGCAGACAAGATCAGGGCTTCACACTGCACTTAGAGGCCGTCCTTTCTCTTGCAGGCCAAGGTGGCGCACAACCGGCACAACCGAACTGAGACCGGGTGAGGCCGTCCTGACCTCAAAGAGCTCTCCGACCTCGGCCAGCGTGTGGAGCGCATTATGGCAGGCCGGCTGATTGGCCCCGTCACCAGTGGAGATGCCGACCCTGTTCTGGGCACCAATGGTAAGGGCATCACCTTCTGGACCTCTCTCGTTCCACTTGCGCATGAGATCAGCATCCTTTGCCACTGTCCGACCAATGCGGTGAATGGCAGCACTCATGCCTCCCTCGCTGCCGCCCTGTCCTCACTCTAAAGCTACTCTTGTGCCTTCCTGCTTTCAGATGGTGAATCGTCAGGTGAGGAGGCGGGCCCTCAAGCTGCCACTGTCAGCCCTTCGGAAGACGAGGAGGAGGAAGAGGAAGCCGGCCCATGAGTGCCACCCTCAGCCGCGCCAGCCCATGGCGATGTTAGGGACACGTCTTCCCTGGAGGGGAGCCGGGGGGAAGGGTCGGAGGAGAGTGAAGCTCCGGGGCCCAGCGGCCTGCAGCAATGCGGGAGGGGTGGGGAAGCTCGGCGGACTTCTCCCCAGAGGGTGAGTGCGGCCTCCAGTCCTGCGACGGTGAGCGCAGAGGAGGTGCGGCTCCTGGAGGAAATGGCCGTCCAGGCTGAGCGCAGGCACAATGAGCTCATGGCTGCAGTGGCAAGGATGCCTGACTCCATTGAGTCTTTGTCAAGGAGTGTGCAGCAATTTGGAGCAGCACAGGCCAGGAGTCTGCAGGACTTCGCGGCAGCAAAGGCGGCTTCGAGCCAAGTGCTCAGTCATGCCGTCCATTCACTGGCTGTTGTCATGCGGACACAGACCAGGGCCACACGGGCACTAACTGCTGCCACCCTCGCTGGATCAGCCAGGCATCGCCACGGCACCAGCCGCGCAGCAGCAGCCCAGCAGTCTGTCCTTCAGCTGTTTGCTGCGCATGCTGCATTGCTGGCCCGTGCGAGTGCCACTGTATCAGGCGACCAGCGAGCACCTGCGATCTGCCAGGTTGGCACCATTCCTGCAGCCGACACTGCCACTCCGCCATTGCAGCTGCCACGAGCCGCTGGACAGACTGCTGCCGCCCAGCCAGAGTTGGAGCAGTCAGCAGCCGGCCACTCCAAGGCCAGAGCTGGTGCAGGCCGATCCCCAAGGGCATCTGCCATCACGCCATCTGCCCCTCAGCAGCCTTCCCCCAGCCTTGCTGCAGCCACTGGGCTCCCATTGAGGAGGAGCTGCAGGGCGGGCAGGGGCCAGGCAAGGATGCGAAAGGCATCGCCCTTGCAGGGCAAAAAGTAGAAGGTATGCTCAAATGCCTGTTGTGTTTTTGTAAGGCCGAGACTGGTGTCTTTCTTTCTTTTTGTAAGGCCGAGACTGGTGCAGTTGTGTTTTTGTAAGGCCGAGACTGGTGTCTTTCTTTCTTTTTGTAAGGCCGAGACTGGTAGTTTTGTGTTTTTGGAGGGGGCTTCTCCACATGAGGATGTAATGTGGGAAGGGCAGAGGTTTTCAATAAATTATTGTTGTTAAATTGCACTGTGCACGTTTTTTTTGTTAAGTCCTGGTTGCCCTGCTCGGCTGAGGGCTTGTGGAGCGGCTACATTCATCTGCTGACATTGGCACAAGCCATTCCCTGAGAGGGGGCCTAGAACCGACGTTCAATAAGCCGGCGACGGGTGGCCCTTGCACTTTCTGCCTCCCTCCTGTGCTGGTCCTCCTCCTCCTCCTCCTCCTCCTCAGGTGGTCCTCCAATCTCTGGTGGCAGTGGCTGAGTCCTGCGGATAGCCAGGTTGTGCAGCATGCAGCAAATGATCACGAAATGGGAGACTCGCTCCAGCGAATATTGTAGGGCTCCACCGGAACGATCCAGACAGCGGAACCGTTGCTTCAGGATGCCGATTGTTTGTTCGATGATGTTCCTGGTCACTTGATGGCTATCATTGTATCCCTCTTCAGCAGGGGTGCTGGGCGCACGGAGCGGGGTCATCAGCCAGGTACACAAAGGATAGCCTTTGTCCCCGATAAGCCATCCTCGTGGGTGAGGCTGGGCCTGGAACATGTCTGCCACAGAAGTCTGTCGCAGGATGAAGGCATCGTGGCTGCTGCCTGGAAAGCGGGCATTGACAGCTAGGATGAGCTGCCTGTGGTCACACACCAGCTGGACGTTCAGCGAATGGTAGCCCTTCCGGTTGCGGTAATCCTCTGCATTCTCCAGAGGTGCCCACAAAGCCACATGCGTGCAGTCAATTGCGCCCTGCACCATGGGGAAGCCCGCGAATGCTGCAAAGCCCATTGCACGCTGTTGCTGCTTGGCAAGGGCCATGGAGAAGGAGATGAACTGACGTCTCCTTTTGAAAAGGGCATTGGTGACCTGGCGGATGCAGCAATGCACGGCAAACTGGGAGATGTTGGCAATGTCCCCAGCAGCGGATTGGAAGGAGCCGGTGGCATAGAACTTGAGAGCCACCGTCACCTTCACTGCCACCGACAGAGACGTCCTGCACCTCAGCTGTGGCTGCAGATCACCGCCAAGCAGGTGGCAGATCACTGTGACCACCTCCCTTCGGAATCGCAGCCTCCGAACACACTGCTCTTCAGACATGTTGAGGTAGGAGAACTGCTGGCGGTATACCCTGGGTGGGTAAGGCCTCCTTTGCCGACACCTGTTGCCCCCTCTCCGTCTAGCCAGGGCTGCCACTCTCTCACGGCGTCTGTGAGCCCTTTGGATGTAATTGAGAAAGCCAGCGTTTACACCCATTGCAGCCCCCATAATATGCTGGCAAACAATGAGATGTCAATGAAGGCAAAGACAAGTGGAAAGCTGTGGCCTGAAGCCACAAGTACCGGTCCGAGTGATGAGCCAAAGCAGAAAGCTCTCTACCTTGGTCTCTCTGCAAAGATCCGTCTCTCAAGAAGGAGTGCTGCGAAATGGCAGCCTTTTATAGTGCAGGAGGAGTGCCCTTTAATTTGCGCCCCCCGCGCCCCGCATCGACTGAGCACCGTTCCACTGTAACAGTCGCTAGGGGTGCCAAGCGCACAATGGGGCGAAGCGACTGAATTTCCGGTTTGGGGCGCACAAAGGGCGTTGCACGAGGAAATGACGTCAGGATCTGCGCGCGCAGCTGAGCGCGCGCAAAGACTTTGCGCCGCCGCTAAATCTTGAGTGAAGTTGGGGCGAGGTGCAGATCTCACCCTACTCGCTTCAGAGGTCATGTTTCATTCCATTGTGATGTGCTGGGTTTTTTTTACAATCTTAAAGAAAATACAAAAAGGAAACTCAGTTATTTCCTGCTGTTTTCCGGCCTGGATGAACTGGAACAGTTATTGAGATAACAAAGAGAAGCTGCTGCCAATCTAGGGAATCGTCTCTGTAAATAACCACTAATTGAATTCACAACATTCTTGACCACTTTTCCACAGGCAGTATCTCAGTAAAAAGGAAGAAAGACTTGCATTTCTATAGCGCCTTTCATGACCACCGGACGTCCCAAAGCGCTTTACAACCAACGAAGTACTTTTGAAGTGGAGTCACCATTGCAACATGGTAGTGGCCTTCAAGGGCTGGTCATGCCAATAACTAAACATTACAATTATACTGGAGGCCCTGTGAGCAATGCCAAGGGAGATCAGCAAGTCTTCTGAAATCGCAATTGAAGAAAGGTGCAAAATATTGCATTGCCTCAAAGAAGCCAAATCTCTTTAGGGAAGAGTTGTTTCTGGTGGACTTGCTGTGAACGAAAAAAAAGGCCACCATATTGAGCTACAAACAAAAAGTTACCCCATCTCTAGGCCAACTGGGTAAAGGAAGAACAAAAAGCACGGGGTTGTCAGAACCCGGCTACCCTGCCAAGAATGCCAATTTCCATTTTGGCAGACTCCGCGCACTGCAGCTGGGTATACCCATTCCCCTGCAGCACGTTGTACAAGGACAGTGACGAGTGATAGGTTCGATATTGCATTCCTCAATGTATCTGACCCCGAGAGGCCATTTGGAACACACTACCCTAATCTCATCAAAATGGACCAAACAACCGCAAGATCACAAATAATTTAAAGAGAAAAATAGAAAATGACTCCCAACAGAATAGCATAGTCATAAAAACAAAAGTAGGATCATAGAATAGTACAGCACAGAAGGAGGCCATTCGGCCCATCGAGTCTGCGCCGGCTCTTTTGAAGAGCAATCCCATTAGTCCCACTCCTCCGCTCTTTCCCCATATCCCTGCAAATTTTTCTCTTTCAAGTATTTATCCAATTCCATTTTGAAGGCTACTATTTAATTTGTATCGTCAGTAAGTCTTTAATTATGGAGAAAAGCATACAGGGTTTCTGGTAAAGATCAAAAAGGTACTCATGTGGATAATTGCATGCAGCACTTTACTGCTGTACTTTATACCTACTGCATGCATGTACACTATAGATACTGCTTCAAATTCAGGCTCTCTATATAGTTGCCTTGACTGTCGGACACCCGGGGGAAATCTCACTGTGACACTGTCTCCAGCTGCTGTACCCATTACCATATCAATACCGAACACTGTTCACTCGAGCCACGTTTAACATTTCATTTCCCTGCAGCAGCACAAAAAAATACCCCAAGTAGTTTCTGTGCACGTTTCCCTAATCTAATGGCTTTTGTTTTTCAAGGTCTTTTTGCAAAGGTGATTAACTTTGGGCCCATATAGCATGTGGGCGAGCCGGCGAAAATTGCTTTGCATACGAACAGCCACCAGTTCGGCTTTACGTCTTCAACACGTGGGATGATTGCTCAGTCAGAGGCTAGGATGCAGGGAAAGGTAGAGGAGCAGACATGCAGTAGTAGAAACGATCTGGATAATAAAGGCACAGCATATTCTCAAGAGGTAAGTGACAAGATTTAAACAGCAACTCTTACAAAAATGTCCCCCAAATTTTTTTTAAGAGCGCGTATTAGATAATAAAACATGCATGTTAAAAGTACAATACCTAGTAAGATTTATTACTGTTATAGTTTTTAAACATATTTACTATTCTATTCAATGATATAATGCATATATAAAAAGATTTACTATTCCATTGAAATATAACAAGACTTGTACTGTAAGACTCACTGTATTATTATATAACACTAATATTTACTATTCCACTTAATACATAATATATAGCAAGCTTTCCTATCCTGCTGGGATATATAATGTACTGTTACATGTACATCATATATAGTAAGATTTACTGCTCTGGTGGGTTACATAATATGCATTAAGGTTAATTGAACATGAAGGACATTTTTCCTGAGTTTCTCTTATTTCCAGTCAGCTTTTATGATTTTAATCCATAAATTGCCAGTCTTGTCAAGTGAGCTTCATGAGATTTGAGGCTAGAAAGCACTGTTTGCAATAATAATGGACAAATACTCAATCCATTCACAGGGGCATTTAAAGCGTTAATGCCTCGGTTTAAATAGTGACCAGAGGAACGCCACATGACAGCGTTAAGCATGCGCTCGTTATTATCGGCATTGTGCGCATCTTTCAGTTAAATGCAGAGATTGTGGCTGGTGTGATGTACATTGTCTTAGATTCCCTTTCCAGCAGAACCATCGTAAGATATACAAATTATTGTAACGCCTGAATAAAATGAAATGAGAAACAGGATTGATTTTGCAAAAATGAATACAAAAAAAACTGCCAGGACATAAATTTTACAAAATAAAAATGAGGTATTCTAAGTAAAATTTACTGTTTATATAGGACAAGCTGATCTACCACGAGGGGGGTTTAATTTCCAACTTACTGCCGGAGTGTAAAACCGGCGCTGCAGGTCATTTAAACCACCTGATTTTCCTTTCCATTTGATGAGGAAAATCCAGCTGTTTTTATAACGGGCACCTAATCTGCATCGGCAGTTTTACATTCCAGCAGTAAGTTGCAAATTACCCTCGCAGTATTGCTCCTGGGCATTTCAAAAAAATTGTCTCTCTTGCTGCAATTGGCTGTATGGCCAGAATTTTGTTTACCTGGGTCGGGGGGGGGCCCCCTTCCCCATTTCATGCCGCTCCTCAGAGCGACTTTCCCTTAATGGGGCCCTATTAAAGCTGCCCTGTGCGTTACCTGGCCCTATTAAATGGTGTGGGTCTGATGATGTCATCGATGACTCATTTTCAGCTGGGATATTTAAAGGAGCCATGGCCACATTGCATTTGAAGGTTCATCTCGGATTGTGCAGACACGTCACTGGAGCATTGGAGTGTTGCTAAGCCTTGGAAACATGACTGCACAGTGACAGAGGGCTGCGCTCAGGTTCTCCGATGACTCCCTCCATATGCTTGTGGAGGGAGTGGGAGCACGCAGGGAGGTCCTCTTCCCTTCTGATGGGCAGAAGAGACCTCCCCAGCAGACCAAACGAGCCTGGCTGGAGATAGCAGAGGAGGTCAACAGCAGGGATGTTGTCAAGAGGACCTGGGTGCAGTGCCGGAAACGCTTCAATGATCTCATTAGATCAGGAAAGGTGAGTACAAATCCACACTCAACTTCATCCTGCTGTGCCTCTCATCACATCCCCATCACTCTGCCTTCCCAACCCTACTCCTGCACATCCTTACTCACACCAACATACCTTGCACCTCCACCCATCTGTTATATCCGTGTATCTTAATGTTGTGTCCTTCAATAATCAGACAACAGACTGCAGGGAACGATCAACAGGTGCATACTGAATGAGGGTTACTCTAGAACTAACTGTACAGATCACTACTCAAGGCTTATATACAGGTGTGGTCACCGCCGGTACTACAGTATACAGGAGCTGTAAAAAGTAGTTCTCCCCCTTAAAGGTACATACATTACAATATCCCTCTCTATCTACATTATCACATCCCCATCTGTCTAACCATCCCTCACACTCACCCTCATCCTAATGCAATCATACCAACTAACAACACACAAGGAGGCAATGTTCCCACTAATTTTTTTTTTGTACTGACCGGGCCACAAACTCCTTTTTGGCCGTGGGCAATTTTTACAATAACAACTTTTACACCAACACCGGCAGCAACAGCAGCCACTTATATACAGTAATGCCATATTGCCACCCCACTGTCTCAAATCATGAGACAATCAGATAAGGTTCTGTACAAGTTTAACAAAACTTCTCTGAATTCTATTCCTCTAGAAATGAACCCCAGTGCTTTATTTGCACTTTTATGACTTTTTTTTAACCTGCGTGCTACTTTTAATGATTTGTGAATCTATACCCCTCGATCCCTTTGCACCTCCACCCCATTTAGTCTCTTATTTTCCAAGGAGTAGGTCGCCTCCTTATTCCTCCTACCAAAATGCACCACCTCACACTTATCTATATTGAAATTCCTTTGTCATTTACATGCCCATTCTGCAAGTTTGTTTACGGTAAAATTAACATCACTTGCCCGTATTTTTTTCCGGCTTTAAACAATTTTCCGAATTTCAAAAAAAAAATGCTCATATTTTTGTTTCTGACAAAGGCAACATTTGTTGCCCCCAGGCGGTGTGAATTCTTCAGCAGACAGATGTGCTAATTGGGTTGGCCTGTAGAAAGTGAGGTCCCCCAACATTTCTAACGCCAGAATTCTGATTTTCAAAAGTAAGCTCCAATTTTCCCCACTTTTTATGTTATTATGGTTTTCATTAACTTTCATCAGCAACAAGACAAAAACCATAAATCCCTCCCTGGTGCAATATTGGATTTGGAAAAAATAGCAAATAAAAGTAAATTAAACTTGTGGTAATCACTCTTCTTCCTTCTGCTAAAATGCTTCCTTCCTTCACCTAACGATTCAAAGCATGATCTTACAAACCCATCTGCAGCAGGATCATTTTATTTTAAAAAGCAGATTACATAAGAACATAAGAACATAAGAAATAGGAGCAGGAGTAGGCCAATCGGCCCCTCGAGCCTGCTCCACCATTCAATAAGATCATGGCTGATCTGATCCTAACCTCAAATCTTCTATCACTCTGCATCCACCCGAACCCATGTGATCTCCCAGGAGAGGCGAAAAACCAGATAAAAGACCCCATGGCCAATTTCGGAGAAAAAAATCTGGGAAATTCCTCTCCGACCCATCTAGGCGATCGAAATTCTTCCAGGAGATCACTCTGTCCCTATTTTTTCTACAGTACTTACCTTCTGTAAAGGCAATCTCCACCCCAGCCAGGAACAGGATTAAAACCATCTCCTGAAATCTAACACAGAATTAGAACACAGTAGGTGCAGAACCAGGCTACATGGCCCCTGGGCCCACTCCACTACCCACAGGGCCATGACCATTCCGAACCTAGACTCATGTCCAATTTCCTGCCCGCTCCCCGTAACCCTTAATTCCCTTTACCTCTAGGAAACTGTGATGAAATATTCCATTCATCACTGCCTGTGACTGTGGTCGGTTTCAGTGTCATTTCCCTTCCCCCAGTCCTCGTATTGTTTATTGGAATGTGCTGGAATGTGCTGTGTGTAGGGCTCCGCCCATACCTGGCCCCTTTTGTAAGCTAGCTCAGTCTGGCCTCAGTCTCCAGAAGGAAGATACCCCTCTCTCTTACGTGTTACTTTCTAAGTTAATAAAAGCCTTGTTTTGTTTCGCTAACATCGAGTCTCGGAATTATTGAGGCACATCAGAAACTATCTATTTCTGTTTTAAATTTATTTAATGATGTAGCTTCCACAGCTTTCTGGGGCAGCAATTTCCACAAACCTACCACCCTCACATACAGCTCAAAATTCGCACAAACTTGTTTCACATTTCCTCTCCTAAAACATGTCACTACCACCTGACCGCAACAAAGTCCCTTCTGACTCACCTGTTACAGGTAAAACTCAGTGACTCACTCACCTGTAACAGGTTTAATAAGATGAGGTACACATGGTTATCTACCGATCTCACAAACCGATTTTTAAAGCTTCATCCAGCCCTATAGCAGTGGCTGGCTGCACTGAGCTGGCCCACTCCGAAAGGCCCCCGCTTAGACTGGCCCAACTCTGAAAGGTCCCGCTCAGGAATGGCCCCGCTCAGGAATGGCCCTGCTCCGAATTGTCCCGCGGGGACTGCGGAGTTTGTGTAACATAGGCCCCTGGAACCTTGGCGTCAAAGGAGAAAGAGGAACACGCTGCCCTCATCACCATGGAAACCGGCTGAGCGCGGCCCCTCTACAGCTTCTGCCTGCAGCACATGGAACTTGTCAGAGCGACACAACCAACCGATCAGCCACTCCATTATCATGTGGCTGCTGCCCCAACTCTTCTGTTACATTCCAATTGGGATCGGCTCTGAGGTCGCAAGACTCGCAAACGATCTGTCTGCATTCTGGGCCATTGTGTATTGGGCCCCTCCCTCACTCCAGCAGTCCAGGCTCTGCACGGCATTTAATTTGAAGTGCATGCAAGCTCAGGGACGTGTGCGCAGCCGTGCACCTTGGAGGGAACAGTGCAAAGAGGCCACTTGGCATTGGCACCCCACTCCATCATAGTCTCCCCCTAAAGATGTAACCCATCCATTCCTTTCACTCATTCCATCACTCTCACTCAAACTTTTCCTCTTTCCCTCCTTGCAGCAGAAGAGAGCCCACAATAAGAGGGAGAGAACTGGAGGTGGTCTTCTATCATTGGGGATGTTAGCTGCAGCAGAGGTTGCCCTGAAAGTATCAGGAGTCGCAGAGCAGCTGGCGGTGGGAGACGGAGAGAGGGGGACATCTCGGCAACCTGGTGATAGAATTACATCTCATACAACCGCATGGCTTACAGGAGTCACTCCTGCTGAAAAAATAAGAGGGAGAAGATAGATTGAGAGTAAACTAGCAAGAAATATAAAAACAGACAGTAAGAGCTTCTACAAGTATATAAAAAGGAAGGGTGACTAAAGTAAATGTTGGTCCCTTAGAGGTTGAGACTGGAGAATTAATAATGGGAAATGGCAGAGACTTTGAACAAATATTTTGCATTGGTCTTCACGGTAGACACTAAAAGCATCCCAGTAATAATAGATAATCAAGGGGCTATAGGGAGGGGGGAACTTAAAGCAATCACTATCATAGAGAAAAAGTACTAGGCAAACTTATGGGACTAAAGGTGGACAAATCCCTTGGACCTGATGGCCTGCATCCTAGGGTCTTAAAAGAAGTGGCTGCAGAGATAGTGGATGCATTGGTTATAATCTACCAAAATTCCCTGGATTCTGGAGATGTCCCAGCGGATTGGAAAACCGCAAATGTAACCCTGCTATTCAAGAAAGGAGGGAGACAGAAAGCAGGAAACTATAGACCAGTTTGCCTAACATCTGTCATTGGGAAAATGCTGGAGTCCATTATTAAGGAAGTAGTAGCAGGACATTTAGAAAATCATAATACCTGTATAGTCAAGCAGAGTCAGCATGGTTTTATGAAAGGAAAATCATGTTTGACAAATTTGCTAGAGTTCTTTGAGGATGTAAAGGGTGGATAAAGGGGAACCAGTAGATATAGTGTATTTGGATTTCCAGAAGGCATTCGATAAGGTGCCACATAAAAGGTTGCTGCACAAGATAAGAGCTCATGGGGTTGAGGTAATATATTAGCATGGATTGGCTAACTAACAGGAAACAGAGTTGGGATAAATGTGTCATTTTCAGGTTGGCAAACTGTAACTAGTGGGGTGCCACAGGGATCTGTGCTGGGGTCTCAGCTGTTTACAATCTATATTAATGATTTGGATGAAGGGACCGAGTGTCATGTAGCCAAATTTGCTGATGTTACAGAGATAGGTGGGAAAGCAAGTTGTGAAGAGGACACAAAGAATCTGCAAAGGGATATAGACAGGTTAAGTGAGTGGGCAAACATTTGGCAGATGGAGTATAATGTGGGAAAATGTGAGGTTATCCACTTTGGTAGGAAAAATAAAAAGCAAATTATTATTTAAATGGAGGGAGATTACAAAATGCTGCGGTACAGAGGGATTTGGGGGTCCTTGTACATGTATCATAAAGTTAGCATGCAGGTACAGCAAGTAATTAGGAAGGCAAATGGAATGTTTGCCTTTATTGTGAGGGGGATGGAGTATAAAAGTAGGGAAGTCTTACTACAACTGTACAGGGCGTTGGTGAGACCACACCTGGAGCACTGCGTACAGTTTTGGTCTCCTTATTTAAGGAGGGATGTACTTGCATTGGAGGCAGTTCAGGGAAGGTTCACTAGGCTAATTCCTGGGATGAAGGGGTTTTCTTCTGATGAAAAGTTGAGCAAGTTGGGCCTATACTCATTGGAGTTTAGAAGAATGAGAGGGAATCGTATTGAAACATATAAGATTCTGAAGGGACTTGACAGGGTGGATGTAGAGAGGCTGTTTCCCCTTGTGGAGGAATCTAGAACTAGGGGGCATAGTTTCAGAATAAGGGGGCACCCATTTAAAATGGAGAGGAGGAGGAATTTCTTCTGAGTGTCGTGAGTCTTTGGAATTCTCTTCCCCAGAGAGCTATGGAGGCGGGGTCATTGAATATATTTAAAGTGGAGATATACAGATTTTTGAACAATAAGGGAGTCGAGGGTTATGGGGAGCGGGCAGGGAAATGGAGTTGAGGCCAAGACCAGATCAGCCATGATCTTATTGAATGGCGGAGCAGGCTCGAGGGGCCGAATGGCCTACTCCTGCTCTTATTTCTTATATGGGGACTGATGTCAGCAGCCAATAAATGTTCATCATGTGCACAATGGTATCGGTACCCATTCTTGATATGAAATTTCTAACTCATCTCTTTACTCTCCCACAGGCCCATCAAGAGCTCCCCACCACTGTCCAGGAGGAAGAGGAAGGTGACTCCTCAGAGAAGTCTCCAGCCTCTGAGGGTGCACCGTCAGCAGACGTAAGCGCACCCAGCACCAGCGCAGATACGCACATGTCAGTGGGTTCCACATGAGGTAGAGTAGTGTTGTCACCTGGTGTTTCACAAGTCACAAGTGAGCAAGAGGAGATGGTGGAGACAGGGACAGAAGTGGAGACCCCTCGCATAGGGCACAGGATGCTCCCAGTTCTGCTCTCAGCAGCCTGCAGATGCTGAGCCTCGGGGGGCCATCCAGAAAGGGGGTGATCCTGGAGATGCAGCAAGAAGTGCAGGAGGTTTTGACAGATTTTGTGACCACGATGTCAGAAAATGTGCAGAGAATGGAGGAATCCATCTCCAACATGAGCACCATCGTTTCGCAGGCGATGGTGACTGTAGGCTCTTCCATGGAAAGGATGGCCACCTGCATGGAGCAGCTAATACCCCACTCACAAGTACATACTATCTATAGGGAATAGATGGCAGTGGCTCATGGACCTCCTCTCTAGTAGGGATATCAACGTAGACTTGGGTCCTCATGGCCCCACTGCTGTGCAGCAAAGTGTTCTCCAGCTCCTTGCTAGCAGGGAAGTGCGGGTTGCCCATGAGATGGATGATGGTGAGAGGGGACATGGATGTGGGGGCTCCTCTCAAAGCGCTCACACTTCTCCCCCATTGCATTCCCCTCAGTCAGAGCCCCACATGCCTCCTGGGATCGTGATGGCCAAGTCTGCCCCTGCACAATCACAGGAGGAGCAGACTTTGGCAGAGCTATCACAGGCTCCAAGACCCAGAGAACATCCACCAAAAGTGCCTATGTGGTCGCAGCAGGGAAGTGAGCAGGCTGCCTCTACCTCTGCTGAAGCCACAGGGGTTGCACCTCGTAGAAGCACGCGTAAGAGAAGGATGACACACAAGTAGCTGCACAGGGTAAGCGCTTGGGTGTTTTATTTAATGTTTCAGAGCGGCAAAGCCCTATGCCCGCTCAATAACACTGGACCAATGTGAGACAGTATAAATGGCACCAATGCTGATGTCATAGATGTTGGGTCAAGTAGAGATCAGAGAAGCAATCTGTCAATGGTGTGATAGGTAGTAGCAATGAGGTGAGAGTGGTTTCCAAATTTGCACAAATGACTTGCAAACTCTAGACACCTAAATCTGTGCTGAAAATGCACTCAGCAACAGCATTTCCCTTAGGAAAGTAATCAGGTGTCAGTATTTATTGTGCTGTCACCAGGTTACTGAGATGTCCCCCTCTCTCCGTCTCTCAACGCCAGCTGCTCTGCGACTTCTGATACTTCCAGGGCGACCTCCTATGCTACAGTTATCATCCCCAATGATGCAGGGCCACATCCAGTTCTCTCCCTCTCCCTCTTATTGTGGGCTCTCTTCTCCTGCAAGTAGGGAAAGAAGAGAAGTTTGAGTGAGAGTGATGGATTGAGTATAAGGATGGATGGGTTACATCTGTAGAGGATGACTATGATGGAGTGGGTGCCAATGCAAATGGCCTCCTTGTGTGTTGTTAATTGGTATGATTGCATTAGTGTGAGGGGTGGTTAGTCAGATGGGGATGTGATAATGTAGATGGAGAGAGAGGGATATGTGGACGTGCAAGGTATGTTGGTGTGAGTAATGCCGTGCAGGAGTAGTGTTGGGAAGGCAGAGTGAGGGGGATATGATGAGAGGCACAGCAGGATGAAGTTGAGTGTGGCTTTGCCCTCACCTTTCCTGATCTAAAGAGATCATTGAAGCATTTGCACCCAGGTTCTCCTGACAACATACCTGCTGTTCGCCTCCTCTGCAATCTTCAACCAGGCTCCTTTGGTCTGCTGGGGAGGTCTCTTGCGCCCATCCGAAGGGACGAAGATCTCCCTGCGTGCTCTCACTCCCCCCACAAGCATATGGAGGGAGTTATCTGAGAACCCGGGTGCAGCCCTCTGCCTCTGTGCAGTTATGTTTCCACACTCCTAGATGAACCTTCAAATGCAATGTGACTGTGGCTCCTTTAAATATCCCGGCTGAAAATGCGTCATCAGAACCGCACCATTTAATAGGGCTGGGTAACACGCAGGGCTGCCTTAATCGGAGCCATTAACGGAAAGTCAATCTCAGGAGCGGGATGGAATGAGGAACGGGGTCACGACCCGCCAGGGTGACCGCCCACACCCGACCCACCCAGGTACGGAAGATTCCGGCCTGAGGGACGGTGGCGCCTTCTCCTGATATTAAAAACATTGAGTAGAGAGTTGATAAAGACCACTGAAGCACTTTAGATTGTGGCTGCAGTTGAATTGTGTCCAGTGTGAGATTAGTCAAAAGGATGTGGACTCACTTTAACCTAAAAAAAGGTTGAGTTTGGAGCGTGGGGGTAGTTAAATGGTTGAAAATCGGAATCCCGACCTGAACTCTCCTCCAACCCGCCTGCTTCCGGTTTTAACCTGGATGGGCCGGGAGCCAGAACGGGGGCGGGCAGCCGACCCGCTACCAGGAGGCGGGACATCAATTTAAATATAATGAGGCTGGAAACCTCTTCTGTAACCTTCATTTTGTGCTTAACTGTAGCTGGTCGGGTTAACACACCTTGTAAAACCCGGCAGTTACAGCAAGGCGCGGACTGCTGCATCCAGGAGGTAAGTGCCTTTATACCTACCTCCTGAATCCCTGCTGAACCCACCTGCCGCGATCAGAGGCCTCCCCACGTGGCCTCCAATTGCCTTCACGGACCCCCCACCGATGGTGCTGAGGCTGGCCCCGATCTTCTCTACTCCCCCCACCCCCGATTCTCCGGAGGTCGACCCCGACCCGCACCCGACCCCTCCCTCCCTCCTCTGTGCGGCCTAGTGCCGCAGGCCTACCCGCCCGGAGCCAGTCAGCCTCTCCGTCTGGGAAACAGAGGCCTTGCATGCAAATCAGGCCCTGCCAATAAAGTCGGCCGGGCCTGTGGGAAACCAGTTCTCCCAGGTTTCCCGCCCACCTTGGAGCCGCCGCCCCCCCCCCCACCGCCCCCAAACCTGCCTTCCCCATGAAAATCCAGCCCTATGGGCTCCCAAGTTAAATCATCAACCTGACACCCGAATTACACTGCCACATTTGCATTGATACACATCTGAAAATGCTTTGAATTGGCACGCATGTGGCAATGTAACTTCAGCCTTATTTGTTGGCAATGTTTTAATTGTTAAGGCGGCTCTGAATATGTGACTTACTCTTTAAAGTGTGACTGCCACCACTTGGGGCTATATTCATCACAATAATGTCATACACAAGTAACAAGATGATGCTTTCACAGTTCAATGGCATATTCCGCTGAAAACATCTACCATGTATCAGTATGTACTGAAATTCCCCCTCTTGGATGTTCTTGGTCAAAGAAAGGAAGCTGATCTGTGTTATTGCCTATGAAGCCACTTGTGAACAGGCTGCAGCTGATGTTACCTGAGGAGGTCTCTGCTGAGTTTTGAGATTCAAAAGACCGAGTCAAGAGAAATAAATATACATTTTAAAATATCTCCTACATGGCAGGAGTTTGTCTCAACTTTTTTACATTTACTTGTATGATTAAGGAATAATTTTTTTATTGAAAGTGCTTCCCTCCTTTTGACAAGATGGGAATCTCATCATCAGGAACCTTTTAACTTAATTACAATCAATTATGTCCAGCAGTACTTTTTTCCCCATCCATTTGTATTAATTTAAAAAACATTGGGCTGAATTTTCCAGGGTGGTAGCGGGCGCGATCGGTGGCGGGTCGGGTGTGAAAGTTGTTATTTTTGACAACGGGTCAGGAACCCACTGTGAACTCGCTCCCACGCGCCTTTCCCACAAATGCGTCTGTCATTGTGGAGCCGAGCCGACCTGCAGCGGCGGGACCCAATTGAAATCATTATGAGGTAGTTTACAGGCACTTAAGAGCCTCTTTTCCCCCCTACTTTTTAAATTTCCCTGCATAGCCACGGGATTCACACAGCTCAGGAACCACGTCTGTCAACCTGAGGCAGGAGTTCCATGGCCATTGCTCCAGCTGATTACTTGACAGCATGAAAAACAAACCAAAATAAAATCATGTTGATTACATCAGCTAACAGATTGATGGAGATTCTGTTCTACTTGAAAAGCTACTGGTAAATGTTAATTTTTCACTGGCCTTTCTCAGCTGTTGCCTTTCAACTGAACAGCAATTGCAGTGAATTGATCTGCACTATAAAACTGATATATACAATTTGAATAAATTTTTGTTTTGTTTCTGGTCAGGGTTTTCTCACAATATACTGTGATTGTCCAGTTACAAATTAAACCAAGTCATCAACCGTAACAATTTCATTCTCATCACTCATTCCACTAGTTCAATTTGCTTTCAGTCCCTGAATATGACTAATTTAATTTTTCAGTCTGAGACTTTAGGATGAATTTCTGTGGAGGTTCTCTCACTAGTCCATTGTTAACTTCAACGGAAGAGCTGCGGAAATCCCAGAAACACACTGAGCACCACTTACTGTACACTGTCAGGGATTCTGCAGCTCTTCTGCTGAACTTGCATAAGATTGTAAATCCACCCCTTTACAATAACATTTAAAATCTGCTTAATTTTATGTATTACATGTACACACATCTTTTATTTGTACCAGCAACTGAAAAAAAGTCTATGTGAGTGAAATTGGGTGCCGTTAGTGCCCCCGGGGGGATCTGTAGCAAAATGGTTTTGCGGCCAGGTGCGGTGCTGACACCGATTCCCGCCATATTCGGTGGGAGTTTTGCGGCGGCACTACGGTGTTGCTCCCCGATCTCCTTCGCCTGGAGATCGTGCCGCCATCGCCGTGCGCATCGTCCCGGTAGCGCCCCGGACCCGAAATTGACTTCCGCCCCTTGCAGCAACGCCAGTCGAAAACACCGACGGCGGCAGGAGGCGTGTACCAGGCGGCCGGCTACTTTGGGGTGATGATTAAAGGCGAGGTGGCCGAGGTGAGTAAAAAAAAAGTACCTTTCCTGTCCCAGTTTATTTCATGGGTTCCTACCCGCGATCGATCAGCCCGGCACTCTGCTTGAGTGTCGGGCTGATCGCGTGGGATCGCAGCTGCCTTGGTGGTCCAGGAAGGTACTTTTAAAATTGCAGAGCCTGCAGCGATGGCCCGTCCCTTTAAGGGAGAGAAGGCGCCTTTGAGCGCGGAAGCGCTGCACGGCCCAGTGTGCAGCGCTGCTGAAGTCTCCGCCCTGCTCTCCGACGTTAGCGCCATAAGAAGGAAGTGGAGCGCTTATGAAGAAAGGTTGAGTAGGTTGGGCCTATACTCATTGGAGTTTAGAAGAATGAGAGGGGATCTTATTGAAACATATAAGATTCTGAAGGGGCTCAACAGGGTAGATGCAGAGAGGATGTTTCCCCTCGTGGGGGAATCTAGAACTAGGGGGCATAATTTCAGAATAAGGGGGTACCCATTTAAAACAAAAATGAGGAAGAATTTCTTCTCTCTGAGGATCGTGAATCTTTGGAATTCTCTTCCCCAGAGAGCTGTGGAGGCTGGGTCATTGAATATATTTAAGGTGGAGATAGACAGATTTTTGAATGGTAAGGAGTTAAGGGTTATAGGGAGCGGGCAGGGAAGTGCTGTTGAGGCCAAGATCAGATCAGCCATGATCTTATTGAATGGCGGAGCAGGCTCGAGGGGCCAAATGACCTACTCCTGCTCCTACGTCTTATGTATGTTCTTGATTTAGCTGCTAATATCTCCTCCAAGTCCTTATTGCACCACATTGTGGGGGATTGGGGGTGGGTCAGAAAAAATATCCTTTTGGCAGTATCTGTGGCAAAATCATAGCTTGATAACTGCATTCATAGTTTCACAATAAACTGTGCACAAAGAAAATCCTTCCAGTCACCAGAACTTAATTAAACAAATTTATTTTTTAAATGATAAAAGCAAGCACTTAAAATTCATCCTAACTGCAACTAGTTTTATTTAAAAGAATTTAATAAATCATAACAGATAGAAGGGAATGGCTTCAATGCTTGGATCTAATTTGAAGATTTGTGACATCCTTTGATTAGATCACAGCTTTATAGGCACCCTCTGGTCTCCAACTACTTGTCTCTCGGATCATGTGTTCCATTTTCAAAAGTTCATAATTGTAAGTGAATCGGTTATGGGGGAGCAAATAAAACGACCTTAAATTTAACAGTGGAATCGTAGAGCTGGAAGGAACAAATTCCTTAAATCCCAGTTATAATGTTAGATAGCTGCAAGATCAATGTGCTGGAAGGCACCTCCCCTCTCCCCAAGTGAAAACATTCAGTTACTGGTTTCAGCAAAAGGTCAGTAACTATAACGTCTGACTGCTTATTTCTTCAAAGTAGTAGCGCAATGATTGATAGAAGTGACAGCTATCCCACCCTTGGGAATGACTTAGTCTAGTTGCTCGGGCAGTGTTAAACAAATGTGGGAAGATCTCCTCCAGACACTCATTCCCATTTATGATTTTGCTGGAAGCGCCAACCAGAGGAAATCTTCCTGTGTTTGTTTGGAGTATCGCTGAACATGAAGGGACTCATCCCCAAAGGTTACTTACATCAGCAGCAAACACGAATGCGATTATTGGGACGCTAATACAGTCTCCTTACAATGGCTCTAGTAATAGAGGAAAATGGATATCGAAAATGATATTGTGTGCCAAATATCAATTAAGCTACAGTCTGTTCACGAGTGGCACCATAACAAATAACCGCCCAAACACCCAAATGTGATTAATTCATGCTATAATTTTTCCAAAGCCATTTTTTTCAGTAATGTGCTCTTAGCTGGTAATTCATTAAAAAAAAATCTATTTTGATCAGGTCTGTTTAATTCTATGGTGTTCTTGTTCAACCATTTACTGATAAACATTGGGATGTAAAATGGCTGATTGATAATTGAGCAAAGCATATTGTTTTCATGTAAAATAGAGGCCGGGTATTTAGTCGGCACAGCCGGAGTATTTAAAAGAGCAGTGTTCAGTCTGGAACACGCTTGACTTCCCTGTGACAAGCCTCAGTATCTTGAGGAAAAAACAATTACAAATATTCTAATGAGACCCTCCATATATCCCGGATAGAGGACTGCACCAGCAAGCTTAGAGGAAAATTGAAAAGGTTTTTTTTTAACTTATTTCAGCTCAAAATCTACTGCTATTTTGTACAGGGATTATTTTATTTTAAATATTCATGGACAAAAATTCAGTAATGTGCTCTTAGCTAGTAATTCATTTTTATAGAGTTTATCTGCTAGACGAGGTCTGAGTATTTTGACAGTTGAGGTCCTGCGGCGATCAAAGGATTTGAAAAAAACAAACACATCATAAGGAGCTCTTATTTTTGCATTACTGGCTCCACTGGTACCTGCTCTCGGGCTTTCCCGAGGATGAGTTTTACCAGTTATGACTGGGCACCAAGCAAAGGGCAGGAAGGTTCCTTTTTGCCTCACTCAAGTGCAGCCCCAGGCAGGTCAACCAAGCAGCAGAAACGATACTGAGGTCCCTCTTTCGGACTGTGGCAGAGGAGTGGGGGAGGGGCACCACTTACCGGCGCTGAGGGTAATTAGAAAAAAGTAACATTTTTAAAAATAGGAGCCCGCTCTCAAAACACTGCGGCATTGTGGAAATTTTGAATGCGCCTATTAGAGGGTAAACATTCAGCTGTTTCTGACTCAAATGTACTTAGACATTGAAGAGAGAAGATCATTAGGTTTATAAAGTCTATATGCAGTCATTGTGTGACAGCAATTAACAGCAGTCAGAGTTCAGGAGTCCGGAAATGCATATTTTGAACTGAACAGATGATTAATTGATGACCCCTCCAGCCTGCTGAAATATTCTGCATAATCAAAAATAATTTAATTTGATACCCGCCATCTTCTGCAATACATTTAACTTTTTCATACTTTGCATTTTCAGATATCTGATACAATAGTGGTGTCATAGCCCTGTGGGCCACACATAAATTTCCTATTCATTTACACATATCTCAAGTGTGGATTAAAAAAAATCTTAGTGACCAGATTTAGGACTTATCCACTCATGATGCAACTGGACTGGGATCAGCCCTTTCCAAACCTCCAGGCCCACAATATTCAAACGGTGAATATAACATAAGCACAAATAGAACTGAGCTGCTTGTGCATCATAGGCCAAATTGCCAGAACTTGTGGGGGCGCGACCCACAGGCTGCACTTTGAACTATCCAGCTTGACAGCTTATATACGACTGAAAAAAGATCAGATCCTGTAAAACTGCCATAATCAATCATAAAATAAACGGAATGTGATTAAAGATTCAACATTCCTTTTCAAAAATAAAATCTCTATATTTTTTACTTAGCAGCAACTTGCATTTATATAGCACCTTTAACATAGAAAAAGACCCCCAAGGCGCTTCACAGAGACGTAATCAAAAATAAATGAACACCAATCAAAGGTGGTATTAAATGCCCTCCAAAGGCATAGTGCCTGTAGTTTTGCTGTTTGTTATTCAGCCAACTATTGGACAGCGACCTTATCAAAGTATACATCGATACCTCAATAATTTAAAGATCCCAGTACATAAAGATGGTATTTACTTGGCATCGTGAACTATTTGTCACTATTTTATGGCAAAATTTAGTTTGTAATACTTAATTTTACTTTTAGCAGTCAGGTGCTCTCAATTGCTATCCCTTCCAGAGTAATATGACATCAGTGTGACCTGTGTGCTTTGTGTAGCAGTGCTAGCTTTGAATGAGTTTAAGCTAAGGTGTCCTGCAGAGGGGATGTCCAATAATCGAGAATGCTGGGGCAGCATTATAGGGGATGAGGCAATGGGTCTTCACCCCAATCTCCTTATCGCTGCATCTGGAAATTGAGTGTTCCCCAGATGCAATGAAGAGGAAAACCTACCCCGATATATGATATTATAAATCATATCAAAAAACAGCATTACATTACTTGCGATGTTAACACAGCTTGGCTCAGTTGGTAGAATCTCAGTCAGAAGGCTGTTGATTCAAGTTCCACTCTAGGACTTGAGCTCATAATCGAGGCAGACGCTCTAGTGCAGTGCTGAGAGAAGATGGCATTGTCAGAGGCATTGTCCTTTACATGATCATCATAGAAGCATGTTTTACTAGAAAACTGTATTAGTTGTTAAAATGATATGTAGTGGAAATCTGGAACTCTCTCCCCCAAAATGTTGTTGAGGCTGGGGGTCAATTGAAAATTTCAAAACTGAGATTGATAGGTTTTTGTTAGGCAAGGGTATTAAGGGTCACAGAACCAAGGCAGGTAAATGGAATTAAGATGCAGATCAGCCATGATCTAATTGAATGGCGGAACAGGCTCGAGGGGCTAATTGGCCTACTCCTGTTCCTAATATCACACTTCGAATCCCTTTGTAATTAAGACTCCAACACAAAAGTCAGCATTGACGTGAAAGTCAGCAGCACACAGGCGCTGTGCACGTAGGTTGTCGGCTACCTGAGGTGTGCAGGTGAGACATGATTTTCTCAGTACCGTGATAGCCCACAGCAATTTCAAGGAGAAATACAAACATGACAAGAGAGAGGAGTGAAATGAAATATGAGCAGAGGTACAGCGCAATGCAATTAAGGAACAGCATTAAATTTGAAGTGCGGATTTGTTTGGTGCACAGGGCACTTGGATCCAATATTGTGTCCATTGAGCATTGTAATTGTGTCAGGTAGGAAATTTACTACCATGTAGTAAATTTCAGTGAATGTTTGCTGCTCTGTGGCTGCAGTGTGTCGAGGATTATTCTTGAGCTATCTGGGGTTTTAGCAACTGAGCCGTGGAATAAAGTAAAATCATGAATAAATCTAGCTTTCCATTGGTATATGCATTGTTCCATCATTCCTGCTATATTATGCAGAGCTCCTGTGAAATGTATATCTATTGTAACTTGCATTGTGTAATTGTAATCTGACATGGGGTTATCTACTGTTTGAATTTGAAGTATGCAATCACATGGTTGTTTTTTTTGCTTTCATGATTGGATATTAAAATCTTAGCTGTCCAATCAGATTTTGCTCAGGTACTCTTGTGGATAAAGAACAGAAGAATTTTTGGAACAGGAAAAAGCCCAGCCCCACGAACCAGCCATCTCACCATATCCCTCAATCCTTCTCTCTCGAAATTCATCCAATTGTCCCTGGAACCCATTTATACAATGGCATTCTGTGGTAAACTCCATTACGCTTTGGGTGAAAACATTTCACCTAATTTCCTTACTTAGTCTTAACTTCTTAATTTTAAAATATTTGACTCCTAGGGGACGATTTTGCCAATGGGGGCGGGTTGGAGGCGGGACTGCTGCTTGTCGGGTCGTTGTCCCACCTCCATCGACTTCTGGCCAACCCATGCTATTTTCCCTTGATTGACCTTGGCTTAGCAGGCCAATTAAGGGGAAGCCGGTTACAGAGGACGTCAGCGTATGATGTTTCATTCGACAGATGAATTGTCATCGTTTGACAGCTCTGTGAAGCTGTCAAACACTGACATTCTATGTTGCTTGATGAGCCCTTGTATTCAAGACTCATCACACCTCTTTCTTTAGCAGAAATTAGATGGTTGTTGCATCGGCGAATGCAGCAACCATCTGTCATCTCTGCCGGTGAGATGCCGGAGCCTCCGCATCCCCAATGGTTGAAGCCTGCAGGAAGAAACAAAGGTAAGTAAACATTTTCTATCACTTTTCACTCACCTCACATACTTACCTCTCCACACTTGCACACATCACTCACCTCCACAGCGCACTTTTGGACCCCTCCGACCCCCGCAGACCCACTGCTCGCCTCGGTGACCCTGGCGGGGTTTCCCGACATCGGGAAGCCCGCACCTCTGTTGGAAAAATGGGGATAATCCTCTTAACTGCCTGTTAACTACCTGTTAACAGGCAGTTATGTGGCTGTAATCCCCTTCCCGCCTCGGAGACGGGACCCGGCGCAGGTCGGCTACCCGCCTCCTGGCAAGATGGCACGGAGGCGGGTTGGGGGTGGGATGGGTACCCGCCCCCAGATTCTGCCATTTTCCCGGCAGTCCCGCCTCCATACCCGCCTCCCCAGGGCTGGCAAGATCGCGCCCATGGTATTTGAATCCCTTACCAAGATGAACAATTCGCTTGGATCAGATTCCCTTCACAATCTTGAAAGACAATGAGGTCATCTTGAAGCTGCCGCCACCCCCCTGTTTTCCAAAAAGAAACATATCCAACTTCCTTAAGCTTTCCTCAAAATTTTAAATTTTTGACACCTGGAATCACCCTTGCTGCTTGCCTTTGTGTCCTCTCAAGGACAGTAATTGATCTCAAATGATTAGGGGATCGGAACGACATACGGTATTCCAGATGGTGTTTGACCAACACCTTATACAGCCTTCTTAGATTTATTTGTATTCCACTCTCTGCTGAAACACATTCTCATGAATAAAACTGCTTAACACAGCCTGATTTTAGTTTATTCAAGAAGTGTTATAATTGCATTATGGAGAGAACTAGTTTATTCTCAGTACATTTGAAGAATGTGTCATCAATAGTGACGACAAGAGTTAAAAACAAAAGAATAAGAAGAGAAGGCAGGCAGTACTTATTTATCCATATGGTAATAGGCATGTTGAATAAATTACCAGTCAATGCCATTGAAGTGACAATATAAATGAGTTTGAGGCAACCAGCTGTAATTCCAGAGAGGGAAGGGATTGACAGATATGGTGAGACGTGGTGGTTTAAGATTAGTCAAAAGAGACTGATCTGCTGGTCCTGAAGGACTTTTAGTGTTGCTAAAATTTCTTCTCTTATAATTGTTTTATATTTATAAAATCAACTCTCCTATTTGAGAAAAGCCCATTTCGAAAAAGACGTAATCGTTTAAAAAGAAAAAGACTTGCATTTATATAGCACCTTGCATGATCTCAGGATGTCCCAAAGCGCTTTACAGCCAATTAAGTACTTTTTTGAAGTGTAGTCATGGTTGTAATGTAAGAAACATGGCAACCGATTTGCGCACAGCAAGGTCACATGTGATAATGACCAGATAATCTGCTTTTAGGTGTTGGTTGAGGGATAAATATTGGCCAGGACTCCGGGGAGAATCCCCCTGCTCTTCTTCAAAATAGTGTCATTGAATCTTTTACGTCCACCTGAGAGGGCAGATGGGGCCTTGGTTTAACGTCTCATCCAAAAGTCATCACAATTGACAGTGCAGCATTTCTTCAGTACTACATAGATTTTATGCTCAAATCCCTGGAGTGGGACTAGAGCCTACAACCTTCTGATTCAGATACGAGAGTGCTACCCACTGAGTCAAGGCTGACGCCTCTGTTTCACTCAACTGCTTTCAAAAGGCATGTAGATAGTGCCACTGTTGATTCCTGTAAAGAAAGGGGATAGCTGTGGAAGTATTCCGAGGTGCTACTTGTGCTGATCTTACTGGGCGTTATCACCAATGGCAAAATGTAAGAGAGACAGAGACAGAACGGGAAGTGATTCTTGGCTGCAGGCATGTTAGGACAGTGTCCACATATTACATTGAACCAAAAGATGTAGAGTGTAAAAGCAAGACTGGAGATCTCCAGTGTGCTGTCGCTACTGCTAGTAGAAAGCACTAGCTTACAGCTCTTACTTGGTTAAATATTGTTGACAAGTATTTGATGGTATTAATGCTAAGATGAGCTTTACACACTTCTCTGTATTAGATTAATGTCTCCAAAAGCACAAGGGAATCATGTTGTTCCTCCAACAGGCAAAAAACACTGATGTCATCAAAAAGCTCCTGCATCATTAATGAAGCCTTGTTGCTGGAAGACCAGTGAATTTTCCTTCTCCGAACAGCCTTCTTCTTTTGCTCCTGTTACTTTATAGTTTGAAAATGAATGTACTCTGCATGAAAGATACAGAAAATATATTTCAAGAAAGGTTCTGAAAGGTAGGTGGCTCCTTTGAGAATTGTGGTAATACTTTTACACCAGAAATATTGGCCTAGAAATTGAGTTTTGGCGCAGCCAGGGCTTTAGCGCCGGAAGTTAGTGCCGGAGCTAAGTCGCGCTGGTCGGGCCCAAAATTCACCAATTCTGCACCCAAACGGCTGCCGGCGCTGCTGAGAGCTGTTTGCGCCTGAAAACTGGCGCTACGCGCTGAATATCGGCGCTATTCCGGCGCTGCGGCGCCCGCTGCGGTGCGGCAGGTTCGGGAAGTGCAGGCCTCCTCCTTCCCTTAAGGAGGAGCTGCCTGCACCCGGCCGCGGCCCGCGAAAATCTTTTTAAAAATGAGCCCGGCACCTCGGACAAGTGCCGGGCTTGCTTCTGTTCCGGGGGGGGGGGGGGGGAAGTCCGGGGAGGGAGCTGCGGCCAGGCGGCCGGCGGGAAAGTGGCCGGCCGCCGCGGTGCCTTTAATGCGCCGGCGCAAAGTCATGTAAGACTCTGTTGCCAGAGTCTTAGTTGCGGCTGCCACGGGCGAGGCGGCCGCAACTGAATTTCGGCGCTGGGGCCCGTCGGCATGGCAACCGGGACGCT
This sequence comes from Somniosus microcephalus, assembly GCF_052327205.1. Taxonomy (NCBI): domain Eukaryota; kingdom Metazoa; phylum Chordata; class Chondrichthyes; order Squaliformes; family Somniosidae; genus Somniosus; species Somniosus microcephalus. Next base: position 29,509,438 of record NC_141010.1, read on the forward strand.
GCGCACACCGATGACGTCATCGGTGCCGGCGCAGCGCTACCGGTCTACCGCGGCGGAAGGGCCCCAGGCAATTTCGGCGCCGGCGCCAATTGCAGCGCTAGGCCCTCTAGCGCCGCAAAATCGGCGCTAAGGGCACTGAATTTCTAGGCCATTGTATCTCAAGTATTTTACATTGTGGACATTATTATTGCATTTTTGCATTTAAAACTACCTAGGGTCTCACAAGAGAAACTTTAAGAGGCAAATTTGTCAAGAAAATTCTACAGCAGATGGGTTATCCACAAATATCATAAATGTAATTTTACAACTCGAATACTTTGTTTTACTGTGTAACCTAGACAATTTTTTTTAAAATTTGTTTATGGGATGTGGATGTCGCTGGCAAGACCAGCATTTATTGCCCATCCCTAATTGCCCTTGAGAAGGTGGTGGTGAGCCACCTTCTTGAACTGCTGCAGTCCGTGTGGTGAAGGTACTCCCACAGTGCTGTTAGGGAGGGAATTCCAGGATTTTGACCCAGCAACGATGAAGGAATGGCGATATACTTCTAAGTTAGGATGGTGTGTGACTTGGAGGGGAACTTGAGCCTTTTTGGAGAGATACTTCCAGCGGCAGAGCCAATGGCTAGACTTGGCTGTAAGATTAAATTTGGCAGTGGTGATTTATTTATTAGATTTATTAGCACTTCTGCTCTCACCCCTTCCCCTCCCTCCCAGAACCATGATAGGGATCCCCCCACCAGCCTCCACATTCAATGGATCATCCTCCACCATTTCCGCCACCTCCAACATGATCCCACCACCAAACACATCTTCCCCTCACCGCCCCTTTCAGCTCCCTCCGCGACACCCTGGTCCACTCCTCAATCACCCCCAACAGCCCTTCTCCTTCACCTTGCACCTTCCTGTGCAAGCGCAGGAGATGCAACACATGCCCTTTTACCTCCTCCCTTCCCACTGTCCAGGGCCCCAAACACCCCTTCCAAGTGAAACAGCGATTTACTTGTACTTCTTGCAATTTAATATATTGTATTCGCTGCTCACGATGCGGTCTCCTCTACATTGGGGAGTCCAAACGCAGATTGGGCGACCGCTTTGCGGAACACCTCCGTTCAGTCCGTAAGGGTGACCCTGAGCTTCCGGTCGCCTGTCACTTTAATTCTCCACTTCACTCCCACTCTGATCTCTCTGTCCTCGGCCTATTACATTGTTCCAATGAAGCTCAACGTAAGCTCGAGGAACAGCACCTCACCTTTCGATTGGGCACTTTACAGCCTGCCGGACTCAACATAGAGTTCAACAATTTCAGATAATAATCCCTGCCCCCATTTTTCATGCAGTATGATTTTGCCATTCCCATTTGCAACATTTTCACAGCATGTTCTTTCAATTCCTTCCTCCCCTCCTAAACCCCCCCCCCCCACCCCCGTCCCTGCACCTGCTTAATATCTGTTACATTTCCAGCTTTTTCCAGTTCTGATGAAGGGTCCCAAACCTGAAACGTTAACCTTGTTTCTCTCTCCACGGATGCTGCCTGGCCTGCTGAGTATTTCCAGCATTTTCTGTTGTTATTTCAGATTTCCAGCATCCGCAGTATTTTGCTCTTATATTTATTAGATTTACTTTGCTTGATAAAGTAATCCCATGTATCCATACTGTTCATGTGGACAATGGCAGAAGGATAGGAGTGAGGTTGCAGGCAATTACTCAATCTGATAGCGTCAAGAGCCCCATGGTTATAGTGCGAGTCGTTTTGAAGCATCACCTGAACCTTGAGGCTGTGCTCAGCAGGCAATGTAAGGCTCATTTACACACACACACACACAGATATGTCAGCAATGCTTGGTTTACAAGATAATAAATGGCTGGCATGCACAGATGAATGATCAAACTGCACAAGCGGTTTTATTTTTGGCATGTGCACTTGTCAGCTTTGATATATATTATGCAATTTAGATTTCTTGCATGGTTTTATGATGTTATTAATGTAGTGATATTCACTGCTTTCTGTGTGAAGTTCTGTATACCTAATACTGTACTTTGTAAATTAATGAGGGATTAACTGCCAGAGCAATAAATAAATGATCATTTCATGAGGTGTCTTGTATGGAAACTGATACTCTGTTTGAAAGAACTTTTATTGTTTCCTTCAGTGAATAGGTGATTTTGATCAATAGCCTGTATGAGCTTGGAAAGTATTATTGAACAGTTAAGGGCTGATACCCCAATCGGGCGCTCCTGACGAGAAGTGGCATTCTCAGGGTGCGCTGGTGCAAAGACCTTCATTTTCTGACCATTCATTTAAATGGATGGAAAATCAAGGCTGCCAACACATTGTTTCCTGACCAGTGCTCCCTGAGGACATCATTCCCCAATGGCAATGCCCAATCAGGAATCAGCACATTAATGTCTTCACATGACCTTCCTTTGTGTCATGTTTTAGTGGAGTCAATAACTCATTTAATAGCAAAATAATGTCACACAAACTCACTAAGCATTTATCTAATGTCACTATCAACAACAACTTGTATTTATATAGCGCCTTTAATGTAGTAAAACGTCCCAAGGTGTTTCACAGGGGGGTTATCAAACAAAATTTGACATCGAACCCACAGTCATTTCTAGGCTATGTTGTGGTAAAACCATTGCCTTGGACACGTTGTTTTAGGACATCTGATCTATTCTAAACTATTTGATTGGCTAAGAATTACTATCGATGATAAGAACATCGGACTGTTCAGGACTGGAAGAGATCTTTGCAGCCCATCCCAAAGTTCAGAAGTATCATAGAGTGTTATGCCTCTTGATCACATTCTCTGCCAGAAGACACATATTGAGAAGGGAGGGGCACCTGCATTTGAACTACTGACTTCTTAATCAGCAGTTAAACACCTTGCGTTGAGTTACAGTCATTTCCATAAAAGAAAATACATGTTTCAAAATGCTGATTTTTTTTTGATTTGGGACTAGATAATTCAAATTTCGGCTGATGCACTCAAATCACATTTCATTACAAGAACAATGAAATAGTCCCATGTATCATCAGTCTATATATCTCGGAAACATGCTAGGCGCCTGATTTAGCGATTGCCCATCTCTTGATTTAAAAAAAAAATCCTACCCCTGAGCTTTCTGGACAGTGAAGTTAATTCTGACCCAATTTATGTCAAATGCAGCAATAAGTAATGAGACAAAATCTGTATGGTCCCCTCCTGATAATGCACTGAAAAAATTTGCATTAGTCAATAATTTAAATTAAGCAATGTAAAATAACACAATGTTAGAATTTAGTGCTAAAAATTTGAGTCATCGCATAACTGAGCAGCTTTAATTGAAGATGTATTAGAAACACAGTTTGAATCATTGTAGCTGCACTTGGTTTTCCTTACTCTGCATGACTGACTACACAGTGTTAAAACTTAAACATGTTCTCTAAGACCAAAGCCCATGGGGTAAAGCTTCAAAAGCTAAGTGGCTTTGGTGCCTCCAAGCTGATATTTGTGAGCAATAATGGAGTCTGAGAGAGTCCCAGTGCATCTGATTTTTCAGTATTCACTGATTCAAAGATTATGCAAAAATAGATATTTTATACAACTGGTTCTGCGACCTCTCTGAAAATTGTCAAAATGGAAGTTCAATTGTGCAGACACATTTAATCTATTCCTGCTTCCAAGGCTGTCATTAAATGGAGTTCCTTTTTGTTCTTTGAATGAGCTGGCGGAATGAAAAGAGCAGCAGAATGGAAAAGACATGTCAAGCACAGACGTTTAGTGTGTGATTTCATTGAGATTGAAGAAATTCAACAAAAACCTTCTTTCTGAGCAGATTCAATGGTCTGGTGTTTGAATGCTCGGTATTGTAGCCTATCTGATTTGTAATTGTGCCCAAACAGACAGAAAAACAAGCTGTTCTGTACATTGTCATTCACCAAACCATTTTGTAGAGGAGACACAGCACTGGTAGCTGAATTTATTGACAATTACTCCATAGAAATATGAGACAAAGCTGAGAGCAGATAAAAGAAGGCTCCAAGTATTACGGGCTCGTAATATTCTGAAACCATGGCCTGGATATTAACAGGGGTGGGTTGTGTAGGTGGGGGGTTGGGTGGGGGGGGGGGAGTTTCAGATGGGAAACCCAGGTGTCCCCACAGGCCATAGAGTTTTAACTCCACAGCGTACGATTCTTGGCCCTGAGAGGTTCCCCACCCAGAAGGCAGCCTGATTGACAGGCTTACCAGGACCAGGAAGGTCCGATCCATGATCCCGGGGCAGGGGGTGGGGGGTCTGATCCTCGACTCCAAGGACGTCTGTATGGGGAAGGGTGTCTGATGCGGGGGGGGGGGGAGAGTAGCTTGGTGTGCCTTGGGGAAGCATTCCTGCTTCTCCTGGCCCACAAGCGGTGCTGCGAAGGCACACGACTCTATGGCTCTATGAAATACCTTCTCCTTGAAGCTGTCTTCGCCTCGCTTCAGCTGCCGGGTTTCCCGAGGCTTGGGAAACCCGGCTACCCCCTGTAAAATCTGCAAAGTAGGTTAAATCAGAGGCTGCCAGCCTCATTAAAATATTTTAATTGCCAACCTACCTCCTGGGAGCGGGTTGTCTGTCCGCCCCTTGTCCCGCCTCCGTATCCGTAAAACCCAGAAGTGGGTGGGTTGGAGTTGGGGGTTCAGATTTTTAAAATTTTAACATCTGACCCGAACCCAAGCCACCCTTTTTTGTGTGCTAAAATTACCCCCATGTATTATTAAAAAGTTACACAATTATAGTAAAATTGTTCATTTTGCTCATACGTTCATTGAATCTAAAATTACAGATTGTAGTGGTAAATAAAACTACAAAACAAAGTTTGATCACACAAACTGCACTCCTAATGAAAGAAAAGACTTTCATTTATATAGTGCCTGTCACAGCCTCAGAATGTCCCAAAGTGCCTTACAGCCAATTAAGTACTTTTGAAGGGTAGTCACTGTTGTAATGTAGGAAAGGCAGCAATGAATTAGATTAAGTGACTAATTGTAATGTATCCGAGTTTGTTGACGATACAAAGCTAGGTGGGAAAGTAAGCTGTGAGGAGGACACAAAGAGCCTGCACAGGGATATAGGCAGGTTAAGTAAGTGGGCAAGAAGGTTGCAGCTGGAGTACAATGTGGGGAAACGTGAGGTTATTCACCTTGGTAGGAAGAATAGAAAAACAGCATGGGGGGAAAATTGGGATGCTTTGCGCCTCCCGTTAGCGCCCCAAGGGGACACAAAGCACCTAGCACCCGGGCGTGGCACTGCTAACGCCTCCCGCGAAATTCAACAGGAGGTGGTAGCTGGTAGTGCCCTGCGCCTCCAGCGATGATGTCATCGCCATGCACAGTGCCCCGCTTGCACCCCGGCCACAAGCTTCGCTTGCGTCCCCTGACCTACCGTCGGACACTGTACGGCCGCAGCCACGCAAATTAAAGGGCAGGTGCCGGGCAGCCATTTTTTTGGGGCCACCTGCCAGCACCTGCTCCCTTTTGCTTCCTCATGCAGGGTGCCGGCCACAATCGGTCAACCCAGCACTCCCCTTGCGTGTCGGGCTATTTTCCCGGCACCCCGCTCCCCGGTGGTCCAGCAGGGCCCCGGTGTGCGCTGCGCTAGGCCCCTCCCCTTTAATCAGGGGAGGGAGGCCTGCACGTACCGCGGTGATATTCAATGGGAGTGCTCCAAGAGGGAAAGGGAGCGCTTCCAGCAATGCCCCGCCTCCTGCTTGAGGCGCTAACATTCAATTTCCAGCGCGGGAGCGCTCAAAGTAGCGCCTCAGCGAAGTTAGCACCCCAAAGGGGGCGTGACCCAATTTTTCCACCAATATGTTTTAAATTGTGAGAAACTATTAAATGATGGTGTTCAGAAGGATTTGGGTGTCCTTGTACACGAAACACAGAAAGTTAACGTGCAGGTACAGCAAGCAATTAGGAAGGCAAATGGTCTGTTGGCCATTATTGCAAGGGGATTGGAGTACAAGAGTAAGGAAGTCTTGCTGCTAGTGTACAGGGCTTCGGTGAGACCACACCTGAAGTATTGTGTACAGTTTTGATCTCCGTACCTAATGAATGGCTTTACTTGCCTTAGAAGGGGTGCAACATAGGGTCACTAGACTGATTCCTTGGGTGAGAGGGTTGTCCTATGAGGAGAGATTGAGTAGAATGGGCCTATATTCTCTGGAGTTTAGAAGAATGAGAGGTGATCTCATTGAAACATACAGGATTCTGAGAGGGCTTAACAGGATAGATGCTGAGAGGCTGTTTCCCCTGGCTGGTGAGTCTAGGACGAGGGGTCATAGTCTCAGGATAAGGTGTTGGCCATTTAGGACTGAGATGAGGAGACATTTTTTCATTCAGAGGTTTTCTTTGGAATTCTCTACCGCAGAGGGCTGTGGATGCTCAGTCGTTGAGTATATTCAACGCTGAGATCGATAGATTTTTGGACCTTAAGGGAATCAAGGGAATGGGGATCAGGCAGGAAAGTGGAGTTGAGATCACAGATCAGCCATGATCTTATTGAATGGCGAAGCAGGCTCAAGGGGTCGTATGGCCTACTCCTGCTCCTATTTCTTACATTCTTATGTTCTTCTGTACTGTTCATTTCCTAACCAAACCAAGTGTTATAACAATATTTTGGCTGTTCTCATGAGATAATAGCCCAGAAATTCGGGTCGGAGGCTTCCCGCGGGTGCAAGCCTCCGACCTGCACTTACCTAGCGCGCCGGCCGTTGAGCTGTGGGCCCGCGTGGGATTCCGATCCTGGGTCTGCTCCAACTGCCGGCGCGCAGTGCTTGCGTATCCCAGAGGCGCAGTTAGTTCAAAGCGTCCCCTGGGATCACGTGGGCCATGGGCAGCCAATGGTAGCAGGGAATCTGTATTCATAGATGACAGGAAGAGCTGTCAAAACTAGTCAAAAAAGCCCCAAAACATCACTAAAACTTCAAATAATTTTTTTTTAATCACATTTTTTAAATAACTATAAATTACATAAAGTAACTATTTTAAACAATAATTTAAATTTTTGAAAAAATTAATTACAGTTTCTAACAGAGCTAAAAATAAACTTACCTTTCTTTAAAGTATTTAAAAATAATAAATCTGTGGAAAAAATGTTTTAATTTTACTTAATTCACCACTTACCTTGTTAAAAGCAGGCCTTGCGACTGCTTTTTAGAAGCGTAGCTCCTGGAGACTTACCCTCCCGGAGAAACCTGCAAAAAAAACGGAAGTTCCAGGCGCACGCGCTGCCTCTCCGGCGCATGCGTTTCACCTGTGAACCCCTTCCTTTAAGGGAACGGAAGTTCCGGTTTTCCACGCATGTGCAGTGCATACACGAAACCGGCACTTTCGTTGGGCCTACGCATGAGTACCCAGCGCGTACTCACCCGTGGGGACCCGAAGTTCTGGCCCAATGTTTATTTCTGTTGGGAAGGTATAAGAAATCACATCACATAAAACTCTGTGAAATCCATTCATGATTGAGACATGCTCGAGTTTTGCCTCTTGATTGCGTCTATGTAGCAGTGCTGATCTCAGAGGCAACATAGATAATATGCTATTGATCATGTCCTCACTGCATTGCTAAAGAGACACCGGGGGTCATTTTAACTTTTGTCGATGGTGTAAAATGGGCAATATAAGATCGGCCACCCATTATAAAAGCCGCCCAATTTTTCCTTTCCATTGTACATGATATTGACTCCTTCTTCTCCCTTCCCCACTGCAAACGGTTTTATAGGACTTCAGTGCAGAGTGAGTGAAATGTCAGTGCATTTATACCTCAGATACTGATGTGAAATGGATACTTGCTTTTAGTGATGTGAAGCCAACAAACCTGTGACTACTGTGCAATAGCCAAAGTCAGGACGGTGAAGTTCCGTACAAGGATTACGTTTATTAAAGCTAACAGTATTAGTATGATAACAGTAAGCAATTATACAACCTGGCTACCCTGGAATCGTGACCCACCCATTTCTCGTATAATTTTAGTGAATCTTTGTTTAGTGAATCCAGTTTCAGACCCTGATGTCCAGTGGTAAGGTCGGCGATCCGGACACCCCGAGAGCTCTAAAAATCACTGACCACTAGTCCTAAAATTATACTGGGGTATAATTACATACATTCTGGCCTTGTCCCTAAGCAGTATTATGTTGTTAACCATCTATTATCTGTAAGTGTCTGGTTCTTGCAGCTAGTTCCCAAACAATAACCTGTAGGCTCAGCTAGTACGTCAAGAGCCAGCCCGTCACAAGGCAGGGTCTGATGGGAAAATGGTCCACTAGTAATGGTCAACTTTCCTACAGTTGGCTCTGCATCGCTCTCTGACCAGGTAACGTGGAGCTCTGTTCAATCATGCATGGCATACATTGGGCATCAAATCTATTTCCTTTCCGCCTTTATTTTAATTTACCCAGACTAAGCTTCCAAACCAGCATCACTGCTTGATAGAATTGATATTTGCATAACTGTCATGCTTTGAATCAAGTAAATGTTAATTAGGTTACTGCAGAAAGCAAGCAATTAACAGCGATTATAGCGCTGTAATTTCTTTTTTCATCTCCGTTTTGAAAATGTGCTGAGAGTTTGAATGTGCCGATGGGATTGGAAAGTGATTTTTATAGGGGCAGTTTTCTAACTTCATGCTCCCGGGATGAAAAGCTTTGCCTGTGAGAGAGTACATTGAAAAATTGTGCCCAGCGCATGCTAAAACCTTCCATACATGGTCTTTGCTGAGCAAGGCCCCCCACTGGGAGCACAAAGTCAGCAAATTGCCTTTTACACAAACAGGTTTTCTTGTTCAGGGAGAGCGACCTCCATATACCACTATATTAGGTTGCATGGTGTAATACGGAGATGCAAAAGTGTAAATGCACAGGACAAGCTCCCTGCTTTTAGATTTGTGAAATGGGCAATCATAACCCGAGAGCAGATTCATAGACCCATGCTGTTATGGATTGGCAATGCTGTTGAACACCCATGGTTTATATTTGAGTGCAACTGACAGAGGGAGAACTGCAGTTGATTGCGGTCCTTTAAAGTGAAATAATCTTTACTCTCTGATTGATCTCCACTTTTTTCACACTTTCTGAAATAGAAAGAACACATCCTCCACAGATCTAGATTATGGGTTTTCTAAAGAAATATATAGGATTCCAGAAAAGATACAACACACAGATTTTTTAAAAACCAATAGTGTTGCTCTGGTTTGTGTATATCTCAGTGTCGGCCTCCGATGATTTATGCTGTAAACTGGTGATGTTGTATACTACTGGAACAATGGATACCTGAGCACAGGATAGGCATCTTTTGTTGGTAGAACCCATATCCATTCGTATTGTATTTCAGTACTGTGTGAATGTCTGCAGGATGGATGGTTTGGAAATGACTCCGGCCCCGCTATGATATATGGTGTAGTTGTCTTTTATGACATTTACGGTAAAACAGATTCATACTGAGAAGTACAAATAAAGAAAAAAAACTGTAAATGTTGGGAATCTGAAATGAGAACAGAAAATGCTGGCAATTCACAGCAGGCCAGGCAGCATCTGAAAAGATAGAAGATAGGGTAACATTTTGATGGAACATCAGAAGTGGCTCCACGGTTCAACAATATTGGAAGGCCGGTTCTGTATCCGGGCCTGGAAGACGGTAGATTCAGTGGGGTTGGTTGGGGTGGGGGGCGGGGGTGTGGGGGGCGTGGGGGGCGGGGGGTGGGGGGCGCACGTTCTCGATTGAGGATGGTGGGCAGAGGCCTCCTGCTGCCCAACATTGCGCTCCCACCTGCCAGCCAGATGTTGCTTCTTGCCAGGTTCGGGTGGGAACCAGACTGGGCCTCTGCAGATGAGACTCGGGAGTGAAAATCTCCCTGGCCTCACGCTGCCGAGCTTGGGATGGATTGCCGCCCACCTCGGCCCTCCTCCTACCACCCTCCTCCATCCTCCCCTTCAGCCCCCACCATCACCATCCCTCTTCTCCCCCACTCCCACTCCTCCATACAATTGCATCATTGAAAGAAATGGTTTGGAGATTTTTCAGATTCTAACTGTATAAAGGAGCTCAATTAACACAGGGACTGCGGCAATGACACATTTGATGAAACACCTTACAGTAATGACTGTATCTAGCAAACTTAATTCATCTCCTTGACACCGCTCGGATCATTAACTCCTCCATGTCAGTTCCCCTGATGATCCCGTCAGCGATCAGTTTTAAAAATATTTTAAAATTTATTCATTCATGTGGGCGTTGCTGGCAAGGCAGCACTTATTTCTCATCCCTAACTGCGCTTAAGAAGGTGGTGGTGAGCAAAGTTATTATAAAACAAAAATGATATTAAAGTTAAAGGAGGGAGATAAATCGAGGGATCCCTCTTGTTATAAAGTATCCAATCTTCTATACTATTTCAAATAATGACTATCTCTTAAATTAAGGTTTCTGCTCAAGATTTTATCAAGAATCACTAATTAAAGAAAGAAACAAGCAGAGAGGCATCATGGGGCACATTATGTTCAGAATTTATTTACACCCTCATGTTTTGAGTCACCTCCTGTGCCTAGGAGCCACTCTGGTTATATAGGTTCAAAGTGCATCTCACCACAGCACCTTAGACTGATCCAGAAACTGTCACTATACTGAGGTATTAGCAGCAGTTCTTGAGTTAGACACCTCTAGGTTGGTATCAAGACTGGTCAAAGTGGGTGGGGGCGATTTTTCCCACTGGAAGCGGATTTCGGTTTGGGTAGGTTCCAAACCTGCCTCCACTAATAGGTTTTAAAAAATTGCGATTTTCCCCTAATTGGCCAGTTGATTTCCGAGGTGTGGGTTCCCCTGGGCCAATTAGTGTTTTGAGACTGAAACTCGCCTCTGCTGACATCACTTTTCCAGCCTCATTTAAGGCTGCTTGCTGCCTTGGATCATTCCACTGGATTTCTGTCGATGCTGCACCACCTGCAACATATTTTGGGAAACCACAATGTCCAATTTCAAGGCAAGGGCCTCCCCGAGGTTCTCAGATGAAGCGCTGCAAATGTTGGTTGAGGGGGTGAGAGGTAGCAGGGAGGTGCTCTTCCCCTCATCTGGGAGGAAGAGGCCTCCCAAAGAAACCAAGGCTGTGTGGGTACAGCTGGCAAGGGATATAACCTCCCGATCTGTGTGCAGATTGGGTGGATGTTTATGTGTATTGATGAAATGCCATCCCTGTTGGAAAGCATTAAAATGATTTGATGGCAAAATGTTGGCGTGATGGCATCTGTTCTGTTACATAGAAACATAGAAGATAGGAGCAGGAGTAGGCCATTCAGCCCTTCGAGCCTGCTCCGCCATTCAATGTGATCATGGCTGATCATCCAATTCAGTACCCTGTCCCTGCCTTTTCCCCATATCCCTTGATCCCTTTAGCCTCAAGAAATATATCCAACTCTTTCTTGAATATATTTAATGAACTGGCCTCCACTGCCCTCTGTGGCAGAGAATTCCACAGGTTCACCACTCTCTGGGTGAAGAAATTCCTCCTCATTTCAGTCCTCAATGGCTTACCCCTTATCCTTAGACTATGACCCCTGGTTCTGGACTCCCCGGCCATCAGAAACATCCTTCCTGCATCTAGTCTGTCCAGACCTGACAGAATTTTATAGGTTTCGATGAGATCCCCTCTCAATCTTCTAAACTCCAGTGAGTATAAGCCCAATCGACACAATCTCTCCTCATACGTCATTCCTGCCATCCCAGGTATCAGCCTGGTGAATCTTCGCTGCACTCCCTCCATGGCAAGAACATCCTTCCTCAGGTAAGGTGACCAAAGCTGCACACAATATTCAAGGTGCAGTCTCACCAAGGCCCTGTACAACTGTAGCAAGACATCCTTGTTCCTGTACTTGAACCCTCTTGCTACGAAGGCCAACATACCATTTGCCTTCTTAACCGCCTGCTGCACCTGCATGCTTACCTTCAGCGACTGGTGCACAAGGACACCCAGGTCTCTTTGCACTTCCCCTTCTCCCAATCTATTGCCATTCAAATAATAATCTGCCTTCCTGTTTTTGCCACCAAAGTGGATAACCTCACATTTATCCACATTATAGTGCATTTGCCATGTTTCTGCCCAATCACCCAACCTGTCCAAATCGTACTGGAGTTTCCCGACATCCTCCTCGCAGCTTACCCTCCCGCCCAGCTTTGTGTCGTCTGCAAATTTGGAGATATTACATCCAATTCCCTTGTCCAGATCATTAATATATATTGTGAACAGCTGGGGTCCTAGGACCGATCCTTGCGGTACCCCACTAGTCACTGCCTGCCACTCGGAAAACAACCCGTTTATTCCAACTCTTTGCTTTCTGTCCGCCAACCAGTTCTCTATCCAAGTCAATACCTTGCCCCCAATCCCATGTGCCTTAATTTTGCACGCTAATCTCTTGTGTGGGACCTTATCGAAAGCCTTCTGAAAGTCCAAATACACCACATCCACTGGTTCTCCCTTATCTATTTTACCAGTTACATCCTCAGCCTTAGGCAGCTCCACATTGCAGGTACTGTGACACTTGCATTGTCAGGTTGGTGGCCTGAGTGAAAGGAGGCCAGAGTCATGTCCATTGTCTATGATGTCTTAAGATGGAGCCAAGGACATGTGCCAACATGGGCAACCTATGCAAATATGGCCAGGATAAGTTCATCCCTTGCATCACGGGCAGCCATGTGCACGCGTGCTGCCGCTGCTGCTGGTCAATAGACCGGCGCTCGGTTCTCCTCCTGCTCCTCCTCCTCCTCAGCCTCCTCATCCTCCTCCTCCTCCTCATCCTCATCCTCATCTGAGGAGGCTTGGAACTGAGCCACTTGCTCATCGGGAAGCTGCAAGCCACAACGCTGCATGATGTTGTGCAGTGTACAGCAGACCACGACCATTCTGGAGACCCTGTCTGCTGAATACTGCAGGGCTCCACCTGATTGGTCAAGGCATCGGAAGCGCATCTTTAACAACCCAATTGTTTGCTCGATGATGGACCTGGTCGAAGTGTGGCTGGCGTTATAGCACTCTTGAGTCTCGTTAGCTGGCCTCCTGATCAGCGTCATTAGCCACTTCTTCAGGGGGTAGCCTTTGTCACCAAGGAGCCATCCGTTAAGTTGGTTTGATGGATTGAAAAGTGGAGGAACACTAGAGTTCCGCAGGATGAAAGAGTCATGGCAGCTACCACAGAACTTGGCGCAAACATGCAAAAACTCCTTCTTGTGGTTACATACCAGCTGTACGTTGAGGGAATGGAAGCCCTTGATGTTGACAAAGATAGTGATGGGGTGCCCTAAGGGCCACATGTGTGCAGTCTATGACGCCCTGCACCATTGGCAAGCCTGCCATATTTGCAAAGCCAATTGAACGCGCAGTCACACTTGCTTGATCCCTTGTGAACTGGATGTAATTGTGCGCCTTTGCAGAAAGGGCATCGGTTACCTGCGAGATGCAACTGTGGGCGGCCAACTGGGAGATGCCGCTGATGTCTGCTGATGATCCCTGGAAGGATCCTGAGGCAAAAAAGTTGAGTGCGGTGGTGACTTTGACAGCCACTGGTAAGGGGTGTCCACCTGTTCCTCTGGGCACCAGGTCTTGGTGCAGCAGGCCGCAGATCTCTCGGACAACCTCTCGCGAAAGTCTCAACCTCCTTTGCTGCTCACTCATGTTGAGGTAGCTCATCCTCTATCTGTAAACCCTCTGTTGGGGGTATCTCCTATGGCGAGGTGCCTCGATGCGCTGGTGCCGTCTGCCCTGTGCAGCATCAGGTGGCTGAGCAGGAGGTTGGGGCTCCTGCTGCTGTTGCTGCTGAGCTGCCTGGTTCTGCTGCTGCCGTGGATGCTCCTCATCCAAATCTGAAGTCCATGGTGAAAGAAAATGAATGGTTCCCATGCTGCTTGCAGATGCCTCTGTTGGGGAAGCGCTCATTCCAAGCGGGGAGAGGGTCTTCCAAGGAGGTCCCACTGTTGATAGCTAGAAGCTACAGCACCTCTGACTTCAGAAGGCCTGCTAAAAGTGCTGAAAGACCCTTTAAAGCAAAGTTCTGCCACCTGCAACGAATCGCTGATGAAAGCTCCTTTTTAATGGTGGAGCTGCAGTTATGAGGAGGCCACCCACTTGCCCACCCGCCAGGTTTAGCTGGCGTGGTTTAGGAGGGTCATGGAACACGCTGAAATGTGGAAAAATAATAAGGGCCCTTAACTACCATTTAAGGCTCTTAACAACCTCTACGGCCTGCTGGAGGCGAGACCAATTCCCGTCCAGCAAAACCGCCTCCAGCAAAATTGCGCAGAGGCGAGTTGGAGGCGGGTTCCGAACCCGCACTTAGTTTTTCCGATTTTCCCGTCTTTTCTGCCTCCAAGCCCGCTTCCTCGGGGCTGGGAAAATCATCCCCCTGATTTCTGGATTAGTCTATGAAGATATTCTCAGACTTGCCAGCAACCTACACCAGCTCCAGTATGTAAGAGTAGTCTCAAGATGGCAGAATGTCATGGTGAAGTGATTGGGTGGGGGGGAGGGGGGGAACACGATTGATAAGACTGGTAAGAAGAAAACTACTTTAGTTTTAAAAATACTAAATAGATCTTCTTCTTCTTTCGTATGGTAGTAGCAAGGCAAATCAAATGTCAATATCTAAGTCAGATATCCAAGCCAAAGCTTCCGGTGTAACAGTGTGGATATCTTGTAGGCTGCCTGCGAATTTCCTCTGAGGGCAGTGCTCAGTGATCTGCTCCAGGGTCTGATTAGGAGCTCCACAGTCGCATGATGGGGATGTTTTAATCTTCTATCTGTGGAGAAGGTGGCAGCATCTACCATGACCGGTTCTGAGGCGGTTGATGGTTGTCCACTGTTTGCGAGGAAGGTTTGATCCTTCAGGTTGCACTGTGGGGTCCTCTATAAGGAATCCATTCTGTATGTCACAGTTCTTCCAAGCATTTTACCATCGGTAATCAAGGCCGAGGGGAGATCGCTGAAGGGCTTCGGCGACGGTCCAAAATGGCCTTCTAGATTTGAGACGGGTTGATGGTAGGTTGTTCAAGTCAGCTTGGATCAGCATGTCTTCGCTCGTGTAGCGGTTGTATTCTCTGGAGACTGCATATTCGCAGCGCAGGTGTGGTGGTACAATGTTTGCAAGCACCAGTAGCCAAGGTGTTGGTGTCGATAAAAGCGCACCGGTGATAATTCTCATAAAATTGAGCTGGACATCAACGGATTTGACATACGGATTTGATAGCCATGCCGGAGAGCAGTACTCCACTGTAGAGTACACCAGGGCGAGTGCTGCCATACGGAGGGTTTGAGCGTCTGCTCCCCATGTGGATCCAGCAAGTTTCTAGATCAAGTTGACCCTACTGTTTCATCCCAAGGTTCTGGAGATGTTATCTATATGACAGGGTGCGAACAAGCATGACTCCTGAATAGGAGGGTTTTTTGGCATGTTTTATCTCTGCACCGCAAAAGGAGACTTTCAAAGCTTGGCTTGCTTGATGGGTACTGAGGTGGAATGTCGAGGTGACATAGATGACAGAAACTTTGGCCGCGATTTTGCTGACCTCAGCGGGTGTCTGACGGGTGTCGTCGGTGGCGGGTCCCGACCCCGCTGCTGGCTCCATCCCGCTGTCTGAAATTAATTTCCCTTGATGGAGCTTGTTAAGCCCGTCCAGCACGTTTCCCGGCCAATGAGAGGAATGGGTATGGTGACGTCATTTGATGACATGTCATCAGCCAGTTTCCTTAAAGGGACCATGGCCAAATTTATTTTGTCATTTGTGCTGTCAGTGTTCGACAGTATTGAGGTGCAGCAAACACTGACAATCACTGCACAGAGGTGCAGGGCTGCACCCAGGCTCTCCCATGATTCCCTCCATATGCTCACGGAGGGAGTCACAGCACACAGGGAGGTCCTCATCCCTTCCCATAGGCGGAAGAGACCTCTCCAGGAGATCAACACAGCCTGGTTACACATTGCAGAGGAGGGCACAAGCAGGGATGTGGTCAGAAGGACCTGGGTGCAGTTCCACAAATATTTCACTGATTTCAATTATCTCAGTAGATCACAAAACGTTAGTACAAAGCCACACTCAACCTCATCCTGCTGTGCCTTTCATCACATCCCCATCACTCTGCTTTCCCTACCCTACTCCTGCATATCTTTACTCACACCAACTTACCTTGGACCTCCACCCATCCCTCTCTCTCTATATTATCACATCCCCATCTCACTAGCCACCCCTCACACTCACCGTCATCCTAGAGCAATCATACCAACTAACAACACACAAGGGTAGCCACTTGGGTGTTTTATGCAATGTTCATGTAAATTTTCTGTTAATGTGTTGTCAAACATTGAAACCTTTATTTTCAACACTTTATGTTCTTGGACAGATTTGTCTGCACCTTTGGAAGTGGCTTAGTGAGTTGCAGTGAATGGTGAGACATAAAGGTACCCCCCGCAATGGTGATGTGTGTGAAAGGAATGGCTTGGGCATTGTAGGGATGCTTTATGGTGTTGGTGTGGGGTGGTGCTAACTTGGTGCATCATATGGCTGGCAGGGTGTACAGCATCAAGTGAAGTAAATCTGGCCATAGTGAGGCCATCCCTGGCCTCCTGGGCAGCAATGTGGTCGGGTGCTGATGCCCTCTGTCCTGTGCAGCATCAGTTGATTGCGGAGAAGGTTGGCGTTGTTATTGGTGCTGCTGGTGTGCCTGGTGCTGCTGGTGTTGGGGCTGATCGTGGTGGGATTCTGGGGGCCAAGGTGAGAGAGTATAAAGGGCACTCATGCTGATGGAATAGATGGCAGGTGAAGTAGAGATGATAGAAGTGATCTGTCAATGGTGAGAGAGGTAATAAGGTCAGACTGGATGGAGACTTGTGTAAAGATTTGCAGCATGGTGAATCTGTTGTGGAAATGCAGTGAGGCTGATCTTGTGGCTGAGGGAAGATATCTCTGTAAGGTGGGAGCTTTTACTTGAAATTTGAATCTGTCAACTCAACAGCTGATTCAATGGCCACTGAACTCCTGCCTCAGCTTGACTGACGTGGTCTAGCAACAGTGTGAAACCCATAGGCGAGATGTCAAATTCAAAAGGTAAGTTTAAAACCATTGTTCAGTGGCTGTAAACAAGCAACTAATCATTTAAATTGGCTTCCCCACCGCTGCGTGTCGGGTCTGTTCAGCGCTCAGAGACCCGACATTTGGTAAAGGTGCATGGCGGCGGGTTCACAGCGGGGTCCCAACCTGCTGGGGAAAAAAAACACTTTCCCACCCATCCCACCACCGATCGTGCCTGCTGACCTCCTGGAAAATTTCAGCCATGATTCTAAAAGTATTTTTCCTCCTCAGGCACACACACACAATGTAAAGGTTGTTTTTGTTAAGTAGTCTTAATACCAAGACTTCCTAAGTTATATGGTACCAATTTTGTTAATGTAACTTATATTAGTACTGTATAATAAAAAGAAAGACTTACATTTATAAAGCGCCTTTCATTACCTCAGAACATCCCAAAGTGCTTTACAGTCAATGAAGTACTTTTGAAGCATAGTCACTGTTCTAATGTAGGAAATGCAGCAGCCAATTTGCACACAGCAAGGTCCCACAAATAGCAATGTGATAATGACCAGATCATCTGATTTAGTGATGTTGGTTGAGGGACAAATATTGTCCAGAACTCCGGGAAGAACTCCCTTGCTCTTCTTCAAAATAGTGTCATGGGATCTTTTACGCCCACGTGAGATAATATTTGACAGAGATGCGGCATGTGTGTGTAGCAATGTTGTGAATGTCACCACGTTGGACTGTGCCTGTAGTTCCTCACATGGTGAGCTGACAGTCTCATTTCACCTGCTGGTGTGGAGGGAAAATAAGCAGTTAATGCCCCCAGAGAACAAAGGCAGGGGGAAAATCAGCAGGCAAGTCAACATAGTTCAGTTCTAGGCACTTCTGCTACAATTATCTGCTGTTGCCAGTACCTACATAATTCAGATATCAATATGGTATCTGTATTTACAGTGCAGAGATGTTTCTGAAAGCCAGTTTGTTGATCTGTGGTTTCACTCTCCTGCCCATAAAGATAGCCCCACATCAACAGCATGGTCTCACTAGCAGCCACAAAAAGTCATGGCCTCTGCCAGCCTGATTGCTCCAAGTCTTCCCACTTACCCCTGTACTACCACTACTATAGCTATTTACAGGTACCAAAGCTCCTCTCTTTCTTTAGTGCATGTTCACGAGTCATTGTGTGTGTGTGTGTGTGTGTGTGTGTGTGGGCAGCAGTTTTGTTTAAATACTTGTGTTCTTCCTCTGCAGATTCCAACCGCTAGCCTAGGAGGGTCAGTACAATGCAGTTGAGGTAAGTTCACTGAAGCACTGGAATGGGGACTTGAGGCACCGGTTTTTATTTCTCCACAGCAGTTTGTAGTGGTAGGAGAAGCAAAGTTATAAATTATCACAAACGCTGGATTTTGTCCCAGTTGACCTTTCGGCGTGGTCAACGTTTAATGGGACCATAAACATGTGTTTGTTCCACTCACATTTATTTGCTACTGTAAAAAAAATGGGGCACTCCCCGGTTTCATCCGCATAGGTCCAGTCAGGTTCCGGCCCAAATCCGTCAGGGAGCGGCTGCTGGAAGGCGGGTGGGAATGCAGCATGGGCAGCTGGAGGCCTCCGCCACCCCTCCCCCCGACCCCCCTCACCCACCCAACCGAGAACGTATTCCCCCACGTGAACCTACCATTTTCCGGGACAGAAGGACAAAAGGGCCAACCCATATTGTAGGGTCCTGGAGCCACTTCTGATGAAGGGACTGTACCAAAATGTTACCCTACCTTCTCTCTTTTCAGATGCTGCCTGGCCTGCTGCGTATTGCCAGCATTTTCTGATCTCATTTCAGATCCCCAGCATTTGCATTTTTTTTTCTTTATTTGTACTTCTCAGTATGTATCTGTTTTATAAAGTGAGTCATAAAGCAGTAAGGGCAAAGCCCAAGTAGGTCATCTGCTTACCCACCCGTCCTCTCAGTTGCATGCGTGTGCTGGTCCTAAGGGGTGGGGGGAGGGGGGTGGGGAACAGATGGATGAGGGAGCGCTTGGGCTGAATAATCTCAGCCAGAGCAGCAGGGCAGGCTCAACTGTCCCCAGGCTAGGGTTATTACTGTGCAGGGGTCTCTGCAAGACGCGACTCTGTGGTAATGGCCTCTTCTCTCCCCTCGTTCAAATAGTTTGCTGACATTCACTCAAGAACAGCCAATGGAGTAAGTTACCGGAGTGCTGTTGCTATTCATGGACCCACATCTCAACAAGAGCCAGGACAGAAGGAAGGGAAGAGGAAACCAAATTGGGAGAAAGTATGGGTTTTATTTTTAAATTGAGAAGCAGGATAATTGCAAACAAAACATTTGCTTTAAAAACAATCTCCCACTCCAGTTTATAAAATAACTATCAAACATACTTCTTCCAGAAGATCCGGAATTGAGTAATAAGAAGAAAGCTTCAAATGCAAAGTAAAGTTACTGAAAAAATACGCATGAACATCTCTGTACTGAAACAGTTAATTGGCCTTCTCCCTGTTCTAGACATGCTCAATGTACGAGTGCCTTGGACCTCAAAGGGTTAACATTGGCTGCAAAAGTGCAAAACCTTGTTACAGTAAACAGCAGAGAGTAGAAATGTTACATAAGGTCCTGGCACAATAAGTCAGATTGTGTCGTAGCTAACTGTTCTCACGCCCACGTCCCAGGCATTTTCAAATGAGGCTTGTGCCTGCCTTACTACAGGAAAGCAGCAGAGAGATTGCACTAATTGCCCAGAATGGATACACAGAGGATTTATTTCACTTGTACTGTGACTGTCTGATGTACATAGCTTGTTGAAATCTCAGGCTGGTTATTGCTGAAGCAACCACAGGCTCTTGTGAGTAACATGGTTTTCTCCCGCTTTCATTTTGGTGATTTTTGTAAGGCAGAACGCTGCCAAAAAATCTAGCAACCTGTGTTTTTATTTTGGCTGAATCTGAATGCTACAGCTCGACAATCAATTATGCAGTGGCATTGTTAAATGCTCACAGAGCCTATTTGGCTGAGACCTGCGATGCAACACATCAAATTCTATTCGGATGGAGGAGGGAGGACTCTAATGCAGCCGTGGGGGTTGTTTTAATTTCTTCGGTGTTAAAACATAACAGAATAAATAATGATACAATCCAAGAAAAAAATCAGTTGGTGAATTGAAGTGGAAGGTGGGAATGGGCCATGATTTCAAAATGTACCCAGTTACAGCAAATCCCAGCTTCATCTCTATTGCTCTCTCAACAAATGTGGTCCATTCTGGTCCGGTAAATATCCGATCATTGTTTTATTCCTTGAAGGTTCTGACAGATAGCATGACTATAAAATGTATCATTTTGAAGATTTAAAGAATTTCTGCTGCTGGTCCTTCCGCTGTGTAATTCTATTAACTGCTAGCGATCTTTTTTTTTAAAAACAACAATCCCCAAATACAGTGCTTTGGTCAAGCGGGTATATAAAAGCCTGAAAAAGCTGGCACATAAGGTGTGGCTTGCTTTCTTCAAAGAATAACGTGAGTGGGGATGATTTCTCCAGATATTCCCTTAATTCTGCTTTTACTACAGTCAGAATTATGTTTTAGGATGGAAAATGTATATGAGGGAAAATTCAGCGAAAAAAGGATAAAAATCAGCAGTTTTCAAAAATCTTAATTCTCTAGCAGATATGTTTTTTCTTTAAACGTGTCGTTAGTGATGAAAAGGCAGCACTTACTAATCCATAACCTGCTCACTGATGCCCAGTTTGGGTTCCACTAGGACCACTCGGCTCCAGACCTTGGTCCAAACATGGAAAAAAGAGCTGAATTCCAGAGGTGAGGTGAGAGTGACTGCCCTTGACATCAAAGCAGCATTAGACCGAGTGTGGCATCAAGGAGCCCTAGGGCAATTAGGGATGGGCAATAAATGCTGGCCTTGTCAGCGACGCCCATATCGCATAAACGAATTTTTAAAAAACCTCCGAGATATCCGCATTCCTCCAATTCTGGCCACTTGCGCATCCCCAGTTTTAATCACTCCACCATTGGCGGCCATGCCTTCAGCTGCCTAAGCCCTAAGTTCTGGAATTTCTTCCTTAAACCTCTCCACCACTTTTTCCCCCTTTAAGACGCTCCTTAAAACCTACCTCATGCACCAAGCTTTTGGTCATCTGTCTTAATATTTCCTTATGTAGCTCAGTGTCATATTTTTGTTTGATTTCGCTCTTGTGAAGTGCCTTGGGATGTTTTACTACATTAAAGGTGCTATATAAATGCAAGTTGTTATTGTTGCTGTTGAAGGGCTGCCTTTAGTGGCCCTGGGTGAGGGAGCTGGATAAAGAGGAAGAGCAAGGGGGGGGGAAATGTCAGGTTTCACACTCCTAATTGCTATCTAATGACTTATGATTGAAAGTGAACATGTGTGGGCAATGGAGAATGACAGGACTGGACTCAGCTGGAAGTTTTCGTGACATTCTCTGTCCAGGTTTGCATGTGAAGATTGGCCAATTAGGCGATGTATCAAAGGAATTGTCCCCCAGCATGAATGAGCGCCTTCAGGATAGGAGAGGAGAAAGTGAAGAAAATAGAATGAAAGGAGATGATGTTATCATAATCTAGGCGGACACTTTAGTGCCGTACTGAGGGAGTGCTGCACTGTCGGAGGTGTCGTGCTTCAGGTGAGACATTAAACTGAGACCCTGTATGCCCTTTCAGGTGGACGTAAAACGTCCCATGGCACAAATCGAAAAGCAGCAGGAGAATTCTCTCAGTGTCCTGGCCAACATTTATCCCGCAATCAACACTGAAAACAGATCATTCATTGCTGTTTGTGGGAGCTTGCTGTGCGCAGATTGGCTGCCTCGTTTCCTACATTACGACAGTGACTGCACTTCCAAAGTACTTCACTGGTTGTAAAGCGCTTTGGGACATCCTGAGATCATGAAAGGCGGTATCTAAATACAAATTCTTTCTTTCTTTACTGTGGCTTTACCTGAAAATCAGAAGTCTACTTTGCTTCTCACAGTCTCTTTTGAATTGAATTTACCATGAGAAATTTTGGATTAGATTCAGTTATGCACAGGCTGTACCTTCAGAGGTTAACCCATTTCAAAGTGCATTTATACTGCAATTTTAGCGTCACTGTGAAGTGATCTGACTTCAAAAGGAAAGCAGTGTGGGATCCCCTGGTGGAGGCAGTTTCACAGTGCTTCCATCTGACACCCCATGAAGTATCTAGTGCTACATCAAACCTGGTTTAAAAAGGGGTTCCTCTCTAGGTGTTTGATGCTGGAGAATAGAACACTCTCAGGTCAAGTATAGTATGGTTAGATGCAGAGTCAAGTTTCTGTTACTCTGTTCCAAAATATACCTCAGCTCCAAACTCGGAAGAACATCTCCTAATGCACAAATAGTTACCGACATGGACTGGTTGGGCCGAATGGCTTATTTCCGTGTTGTAATTTCTATGCAACAGGTACGATGCTCCATTTCACGTGAAAAGATATCCTTTGACTCCTCTGAGTGAGTTTGCCAAATTAGAGGCAATTTTGTGATGCGGGCCTATGCCCAACAAGGAACTGGGTCGAGTTTCCCCAGACTCATCTTACAGAGAAATCTTACAGCCGGAAGACAGAGGAGACCTTCAATCCAACAGTGAATCTCAATTCAATCCTAGATTCCAAAGATCAACGGTCAGTGTGCTGACCTACTCCATCCCCCTTTATAAAAAAAATTATACAAAATGTTGTGTCAGTATCTTGTCTGCAACACAAAATCATGGAGAAAATGAGCAGGCTGGCAGTACAGTCATTTTGTTTTTCGTTCTTTTTTCTGTCCTCCAGATTCCTTCAGTGATAAAATGATTTCCCCCACCCCCTCCATTAAAACTACTGGTGAATCATACTAAAAATTTCAGCTTAAAAAGAGAGTTTGAGGCACGGCTGCACGTTCTTCATGTAAAACCCAAGGCTACCTCGCACACAAAAGCCTTTTACACACGTCTCGATAAATATACAGATTTGAACACCACAGATTATCATCCTGGCTCTTGCCTTCTCCACTCAATTTCAGCAACTAAACTTAATCAGAAAGGCCCATGATTTACGGTCAGCGGTGAAGCAAAGGTGTACACCTCTGGCCCCGAAGAAAGCTTCCCACAAAGATCTCGTGATCTCTGTGGCGAGAACTTTGGCTTTTCCGATGCCTAATTGAAATCAATGCAAGTTAATGGGAAATCCGTAACGCGAGCTGCTGTGATGTCAGCAAGCTGTCTCAGCAGCCAATCAAAATGCAAAGTTCTCACAGACAGCGAACCAGGAAGTGAGTAAGCTCCTTTGATTCTAACTTTTTAAAAATGTTAGAGAGCCAAACAGAGGGGGAACAATTTGGTGGCACCCCCTTTGGAGCGCTAACTTCGCCCCGAAAAAGTTAGTGCTCCTGTGCCATAAATTCAGTGGTAGCACCCCAAGCAGGAGTCGGGACACTACTGGAAGCACTCCCCCTCCTTTCTGGGGTGCTGCCATTGAATATCGCGGTGCTACATGCAACAGTGCCATGCGCATTGGCACGTAGCACCGCAGTATTGCAGGCCTCTCTCCCCTGATTAAAGGGGAGGGGCCTAGCACAGCACGCACCGGGGCCCTGCTGGACCACTGTGGAGCAGGGTGCTGGGAAAACAGCCCGGCACTCAAGAGGAGTGCCGAGCTGAGCGATCGCGGCCGGCACCCCGCATAAAAAAGCAGAAGGGGCAGGTGCTGGCAGGCGGCCCAAAAAAAATGGCCGCCCGGCACCTGCCCTTTAATTTGCACCGCCGCGACCACAAAACCACCCCCCCTGACCCTGTCGGACATATCGTCCGGCGGTAGGTCAGGGGGCGTAACCGAAGTTTGCGGCCGGGGCGCTGCGCAAGGCAATGATGTCATTGTTAGAGGCGCAGCGCCGCGGGGCGCTACCGGCTGCCACCGCTGCTAACCTCTGAATTTCGCGGGAGGCATTAGCGGCACTGTGCCCAGGCGAAGGGGCTTTCACCCCATTAGCGCCCCCCAGGAGCACTAACGGGAAGCGCAAAGCAACCCAATTATTCCCCCAAAGTTTGGGGTTCTCGCATGTGGAATAGGCGAACCTGGAGAAAAGATGAACAAACTTAAAGGGCTGGATTTTGTCAGCCCCGAGGAGGAGGAGGGAATGGAGTGAGACTGCCGGTAAAGTTGCAGAATTTGGGGGCGGGTGGCAAACCTGCCCCCAACCCGCCTCCGTGCCCTCTTGCCAGGAGGCGGGAAGCCATCCTGCCCCAGGTCCCGTCTCCTCAAGGCGGGAAAGGGATTAAAGCCTATTAACTGCCTGTTAACAGATAGTTAACAGGCAGAAAATAGGATTATTCCCATTTTTCCTTCCGAAGTGCAGGCTTCCCGACCTCGGGGAACCCCGCCAGGGTGGAGGAGATGAGTAGGAGGTCTGCAGGGGTCGAAGGGGTCTGAAAGTGAGATGTAGAGGTGAGTGATGAGTGCAAGTGTGGAGTGGTAAGTATGCAAGGTGAGTGTAAAGTGTTATAAAATATTCACTTACCTTTATTTCTGCCTACAGCCTTCAGCCGCAGTGGAGCCGGAATCCCAACATCTCCATTGTAGATTTCACAGACTGGCTGTTGGATCCTCCGAACCAACAGCCAGGTGAGTTCTGCAAAGTTGAAAGGTTTGATGAGTCCTGAACACAAGGACTCATCAAACTACACAGAATGTCAGTGTTTGACAGCTTCACAGAGCTGTCAAACAATGACATTTCTTCTTTCAAAAATTCTTGACAGATGGCACGTCAGACATTGATGTGCTCTGTCACTGACTTCCCCCTAACTGGCCTGCTGAGTCTGCCGGGTGAGCTGATTGGCCAGAAGCTGATGGAGGCGGGATTGAAAGCTGGCAAGTCCCACCTCCAAAAGCTTCCCATTGAGAAAATCCAACCCAATGTTTCTTATAAAATTTTAATTTTTATTAAAATGGATAAATTTGACACTCCCCAAAATTAAAATCAGGGCCATACCTTTGTTTAGCAGTCAATACGCTGTTAAAACCCCAGTTACACCTAATCCAAAAGGGTCTAACTTTTATTGGGGTGTTTAACAGCGGTATTACCGTGGAGGAGAGCCGGAGTTTTTGTCAGTTTCCCTGATTTGACAGATTATACCGATTGCCGGCTGTAGGGGTGGGGGGAGGGGCCACAGCGCAGCCTGTGTCGGAGCAGCGAATGACAGCCCGCAACTTCAGGATTCCTGCGTTAGGATGCGCATGCGCTACATCCTGAAGTTGCGGTCAGTTTCAAAGGGGTAATGACAGCGAATGCAGTTTGTTCGCTGTTATTACCCACCGCAAATTCCGGACCCAAGAATTCTGACCAGAAATACAAAATCCTGCAAGATGGGCTCTCCAAATTCACAGCAGCTGTTTGATAGCCACCTCAATTCATCACTTCTCAAACTTGTTCAGAATAAAAATGTATTTAAAAGCGTGACTTATATCTTGGGTATTTTGGTCAATGTAATTTCAACCCAGTGTTTTACAAAAATATACACGCATTTTATAACAATAATGTTTCTTGAGGGAGCTTTCCGAAATTCATTGGTAGTGCCCCAAGAGGGAAGCAGGGTGCTACTGGAAGTGCCCCACCTCCCTCTTGGGGTGCTGCGAGGGAATATCGCGGCATTACGCGCACCGGTACGTCGCGCCATGGTATTGCAGGCCTTCCTCCCCTTCTTAAAAGGGAGGGGCCTTGCGCAGCATGACCCGGGGCCCAGCTGGGCCACTGCGGATCGGAGTGCTGGCAAAAGAGCACAGCCGGCAGCCCGCGGGGGTGGGGGGGGAGGCCGTTCAGGAGGCCAGGGACGACAATGGAGGCAGGTGCTGGCAGGCGGCCAGCAACAAAAATGGCCGCCCGGCTCCTCGCCTTTAATTAGCGTCGGCACGGCTGCAGGTAGGCCCCCCTGACCCCGTCGGACATAGCGTCCGGCGGTAAGTCAGGGGGCGCTACCGAAGATTGCGGCCGGGGCACTGCGCATGGTGATGATGTCATCGCCGGTGGCACAACACCGCAGAGTGCTAACAGTTACCGCAGGCGCTAACCTCGCGCTGAATTTCGCGGGAGGCATTGGCAGCGCTGCGCCCGGGCACTTAGGGCGCTAACGGGAGGTGCAAAGCAACCAAATTTTTCCCCTCAAATGTTTAAACATAACATGGAGCACTTTTTAAAAAATGTGCCCTGTTCACATGGATAATGAAACGGATGAGTTTTGAATGGATGGACAGGGGTGTTCCAGCTTAGTTTGATACTGGAGAAATCTGCATGAAATCATGAAGTAAACATTCCCTTTTCTGGTTTGCCTGTGATACTTTCCATTAACCTTCCCCTTGCTGCGCACCAGTTTCATAAACTGCAGTTGGAATCCTCTAAATGTGGAACTGATTTGGGTCACCACAAACATGCTGGGCAATTGCCACCATTTTATGAGGCTACGATGATTACAGTAAAATGATAAATTTAATCAGTATGATTAATTGATGTTGCTGCCTTATAAAGCTGACCCTCAGGGCTCATTTCCTTACTGCATCTAGATAACCTTTATCTCCTTTGGAATAGCGGCAGCCTAATTAAAGTAAATGCCAACATGCCAATATTCTTATTACATAATAGGTAGAATGGCAAGTTTGAATACTTAAATGTTATAAAACATTTGGAACCACGCTTGGTGATGGTATATGAAAATGATGCAAAATATCATTAGATTATTCCTTTGGGAATAACCGTGTATACAGTCTTTCCAAATCATTGAATAATTTATTCTCTATGCTTTACTCAAAATCTGCAACATGGTAATAATTCTGAGGACTATCTTATAGATAAACAGAAAATGCTGGAAATACTCAGCAGGTCAGGCAGCATCTGTGGAGAGAGAAACAGAGTTAACGTTTCAAGTCGATGACCCTTCGTTAGAACTGGAAAAAGTTGGAGATGAAACAGGTTTTTAAGCAAGTGTAGGGGCAGGGAAAGGGGGGAGGGGAGGAAAGAACAACAGGGAAGGTCTGTGATAGGATGGAAGGCAGGAGAGATTAAGAGACAAAAGGGATGATGGTGCAAGGCAAAAGGAGATGGTAATGGGACAAGTTAAGAAACAAAAGATGACTCTAGATTAAAAAGCAGAACCACAAAGGTAATAATCTCTGGATCACTACCTGAGCCATGGGCAAATTGGCATAGGGTCAATAAGATCAGAGAGATGAACGAGCGGCTCAAAGATTGGTGTGGGAGAAATGGGTTTCGATTCCTGGGGCACTGGCACCAGTACTGGGGATAAGAGGGAGCTGTTCCATCGGGACAGGCTTCATTTGAACCAGGCTGTGACCAGTGTCCTGGCGAATCGAATAACTAGGGCTGTAGATAGGGCTTTAAACTAAATAGTGCGGGGGAGGGATGCACTGAGCGGAAATTTAAAAAGTCAAAGAAAAATGAGAAGGCAAAAGTGCAGGGTAGCGATAGGGGTAATGATAACCAGAGTGTAACAGGAAGGGACAGAACGTATACACATAAGAGTGCATCAGAAAGAGGGGTCAGAGTAGGGAAAAATGGTAGAAAGACAAAATTAAAAGCTCTATATCTGAACGCACGCAGCATTCATAACAAGATAGATGAGTTGACAGCACAAATAGAAATAAATGGGTATGATCTGATAGCCATTACAGAGACGTGGTTGCAAGGTGACCAAGCCTGGGACCTGAATATACAGGGGTATTTGCCATTTCGTAAGGATAGACAGAAAGGAAAAAGAGGTGGTGTAGCTCTGTTAATAAGGGATGAGATCAGTGCAGTAATGAGAAATGATATTGGCCTAGGAGATCAAGACGTAGAATCAGTTTGGGTGGAGGTAAGAAATAATAAGGGTAAAAAGTCACTGGTGGGAGTGGTCTACAGGCCCCCAAACAGTAGCCACACTGTAGGACAGAGAATAAATCAAGAAGTGATAGAGGCTTGTAAGAAAGGTACGGCTATAATCATGGGAGATTTTAATCTTCATATTGATTGGACAAAGCAAATTGGTAAAGGTAGACTTGAGGAAGAGTTCTTAGAGTGTATACGGGATGGTTTCTTGGAACAATATGTTGTGGAACCAACCAGGGAGAAGACTATTTTAGATCTGGTAATGTGTAACGAGGCTGGATTAATTAATGATCTTGAAGTGAAGGATCCTCTTGGAAAGAGTGATCATAGCATGGTAGAATTTCAAATTCAGTTTGAGGGTGAGAAAGCTAGGTCTCAAACTAGTGTCCTGAACTTAAACAAAGGTAATTATAAAGGTATGAAGGCGGACTTGGTTAAAGTGGACTGGGAAAATATATTACAGGGTAAGACTATAGAAAAGCAGTGGCAAACATTTAAGGAAATATTTTATAACTCGCAGCAAAGATATATTCCAGTGAGAAAGAAAGACTCTAAGAGAAGGATGAACCATCCATGGCGAACTAAGGAAGTAAAGGATGGTATTAAATTGAAAACAAAAGCATATAATGTTGTGAAGAATAGTGAAAGGCCAGAGGATTGGGAAATTTTTTTAAAGCAGCAAAGGACGACTAAAAAATGATAAAGAGAGAAGATTACTTATGAGAGTAAGTTAACAAGAAATATAAAAACAGACAGTAAGAGCTTCTACAGGTATATAAAAAGGAAGAGAGTAGCTAAAGTAAACATTGGTCCCCTAGAGGATGAGTCTGGGGAATTAATAATGGGAAACAGGGAAATGGCGGAGACCTTGAACAAATATTTTGTATCGGTCTTCACGGTAGAAGACACTAAAAGCTTCCCAATAATGGATAATCAAGGGGCTATTGGGGTGGGGGGGGGGGGGAACTTAAAACAATCACTATCACTAGAGAGAAAGTACTGAGCAAACTAATGGGACTAAAGGTGGACAGGTCCCCTGGACCCGATGGCCTGCATCCTCTGGTCTTAAAAGAGGTGGCTGCAGAGATAGTGGATGCATTGGTTGTAATCTACCAAAATTCCCTGGATTCTGGAGAGGTCCCAGCAGATTGGAAAACTGCAAATGTAACACTCCTATTTAAGAAAGGACAGAGACAGAAAGCAGGCAACTATCGACCAGTTAGTCTAACATCTGTCATTGGCAAAATGCTAGGGTCCATCATCAAGGAAGTGATAGTGGGACATTTAGAAAATCATAATATCGTCAAGCAGAGTCAGCATGGTTTTATGAAAGGGAAATCATGTTTGACAAATTTGCTAGAGTTCTTTGAGGGTGTAATGAGCAGGGTGGATAAAGGGGAACCAGTAGATGTAGTGTATTTGGATTTCCAGAAAGCATTCGATAAGGTGCCACATAAAAGGTTACTACACAAGATAAGAGCTCACAGGGTTGGGGGTAATATATTAGCATGGATAGAGGATTGGCTAACTAACAGAAAACAGAGAGTCAGGATAAGTGGGCCATTTTCAGGTTGGCAAACTGTAACTAGTAGGGTGCCGCAGGGATCAGTGCTGGGGCCTCAACTATTTACAATCTATATTAATGACTTGGATGAAGGGACCGAGTGTAATGAAGCCAAATTTGCTGATGGTACAAAGATAGGTGGGAAAGCAAATTGTGTGGAGGATGCAAAGAATCTCCAAAGGGATATAGATAGGCTAAGTGAGTGGGCAAAAATCAAGCAGATGGAGTTTAATGTGGGATAATGCGAGGTTATCCACTTTGGTAGGAAAAATAAAAAAGCAAATTATTTTTGAATGGGGAGAGATTACAAAATGCTGAGATACAGAGGGATCTGGGGGTCCTTGTATATGAATCACAAAAAGTTAGCATGCAGGTACAGCAAGTAATTAGGAAGGCAAATGGAATGTTAGCCTTTATTGTCAGGGGGATGGAGTATAAAAGTAGGGAAGTCTTACTACAACTGTACAGGGCGTTGGTGAGACCACACCTGGAGTACTGCGTACAGTTTTGGTCTCCTTATTTAAGGAAGGATATACTTGCATTGGAGGCAGTTCAGAGAAGGTTCACGAGGTTGATTTCGGAGATGAAGGGTTGTCTTATGAAGAAAGGGTGAGCAGGTTGGGCCTATACTCATTGGAGTTTAGAAGAATGAGAGGTGATCTTATTGAAACATATAAGATTCTGAAGGGACTTGACAGGGTAGATGCTGAGAGGATGTTTCCCCTCGTGGGTGAATCTAGAACTAGGGGGCATAATTTCAGAATAAGGGGGCACCCATTTAAATCACAAATGAAGAGTAATTTCTTCTCTCAGAGGGTCATGAATCTTTGGAATTCTCTTCCCCAGAGAGCTGTGGAGTCTGGGTCATTGAATATATTTAAGGTGGAGATAGACAGATTTTTGAATGATAAGGGAGTCAAGGGTTATGGGAGCGGTCAGGGAAGTGGAGTTGAGGCCAAGATCAGATCAGCCATGATCTTATTGAATGGCGGAGCAGGCTCGAGGGGTCAAATGACCTACTCCTGCTCCTACGTTTTATGTTCTATCTCTATGTAAGTGTAAATGGCAATGGAAGAATGATCGACAGCTGCCATGTGCGTGAGAGAAAAAAAATGGAGAAAAAAAAGATGGGGCAGAGGTTATGGTCTGAAATTGTTGAACTCAATGTTGAATCCATAGACTATCTTAGAGTTGGTCTGTGATTGAACAAAATACAGCGTGTGTTATGGTTGTGTGAATTTAGATCAGAATATTCAAGGCAGGAGGGAAAGGGTGTCTTGTTGTAGACTGAAAAGCTGCATCAGACAGCGGCTAAGCCAATGGTTACACACACAGCTCCTCGGGTCAGCCGAGGCAGGCTGCTTCCTGCAGAGCAAGTGAAAGGCAGCATCTGCCGGCGCTGTCCTCACAACTGATAGCAGCTGATTCAAGCATTCTGTGGGTTAGTTATCTTGGATGAGT
The DNA here is from genome assembly GCF_052327205.1 of Somniosus microcephalus. Taxonomy (NCBI): domain Eukaryota; kingdom Metazoa; phylum Chordata; class Chondrichthyes; order Squaliformes; family Somniosidae; genus Somniosus; species Somniosus microcephalus. The sequence continues at coordinate 29,540,443 of NC_141010.1, forward strand.
TTGTCTGCCTATCCACTGATAACAGGGGAAGAGTACATTGCCCACGAGACAGCAACGCGGTGAGAAGGGAATGAATAAAAATTAGGGGAGAAAAAAAATTAAAGAAACATTCAATCATAAGGCACTGTTTACATTTTGAAAGAAAAAAAGAAAGACTTGCATTTCTATAGCGCCATTTAGGATCCCAGGACATCCCAAAGCGCCTTGCAACCAATGAAGTACTTTTTGAAGTGTAGTCACTGTTGAAATGTAGGAAACGCAGCAGCCAATTTACGCACAGCAAGCTCCCACAAACAGCAATGTTATAATGACCAGATAATCTGTTTTAGTGATATTGATTGAGGAATAAATATTGGCCAGGACACCGGGGAGAACTCCCCTGCTCTTCTTCAAAATAGTGCCATGGGATCTTTTACATCCACCTGAGAGGGCAGACAGAGCCTCAGTTTAACGTCTCATCCGAAGGACGGCACCTCCGACAGTGGAGCACCCCCTCAGTACTGCACTGGAGTGTCAGCCTAGAGTTTTGTGCTCAAGTCTCTGGAGTGGGACTTTGATCCCACAACCTTTTGACTCAGAGGCGAGAGTGCTGCCCACTGAGCCACAGCTGACATTTTGTGGATGTAATTGCATGGGAATAATTCAGAGCATGATTGTTACTGATGAAGTTAACTTTACATGAATGTTGAAGATGGTGGTTTCACATGCAGGGTGCTTTACTAATATCAGAACTAATTTTCAAGGTCATTATTCAAGTGGTTAGCAAGATAGCATATATGATTGAACATCTCAGACATTAATTCCTCTCATTTATTTCTAATAATGTAATTTATTACATTAATTAGATGGTCACCAAGCAACCCATGCCAGTTTTGCATCAGTCCAATCGTACGCATGTTGGTGCAATTTCTCCATGGTAACAGAAGGGCTTCTGGGCATTCATCTCCTGCCAGGCAACCACTCAAGCAGGTCAGCATTTTCCGAGACCATGTCAACAGTAAAGAATAGATTAGATAGATAATTAAAGGAAACAGGAATAGAGGGCTATGGAAACTGGGCTACAGGCACATGGGATTCGGACTACAGCTCATGTGGAGAATAAACACCAACAGGGACTGGTTAGACTGAACAGCCTGTTTCCATATTATAATTTTTATCTAATTATATGTCGCCAGAGGAGCTCAGAACTGTTAATCCTAATCTGAACATCAGGTAAAAACATAGGAATACAAAATAGCCATCGCTTCATCCGGCACACTAAACACTGCATCAGAAATCAAACTGACTATTAACTTTTCATCTTTGCCCCCTTGCCTAATTTTATTTCCGTTTGTCTCCACCTCTTTTGAAGGTGTGGATATGGTCCCAGGTACCCTGAATTACCTCACCCAATCGGCTAATCTTCATCTTTCTGCCCCTTGACGGCAAGTGGCAGCAAGTAATTTGACTGGGGGGGGCATCACCACCAAGCCAGTTCCTGCCTTTGCTCGATGCTCAGTGTATAAAATTATGAGGGAACTAGATAGAGTGGATGGGAAGGACGTATTTCCCTCAGCAGAGAGGTCAATAACCAGGGGGCACAGATTTAAAGTAATTGGTAGAAGGATTAGAGGGGACATGAGGACAACTTTTTTCACCCGGAGGGTGGTGGGGGTCTGGAACTCACCGTTTGAAAGGGTGGTAGAGGCCGAAACCCTCATCGCATTTAAAAAGTACTTGATATGCACTTTAAGTGCCGTAACCTACAGGGCTACGGACCAAGAGCTGGAAAGTGGGATCAGGCTGGATAGCTCTTTTTCAGCCAGCAGAGACACGATGGGCCAAATGGCCTCCTTCTGTGCTGTAACTATGATTCTATGTCCACACACATGCACTTTGCAGCAGGGGTCACTGTATAGTAATGAGATGCAGGAACCCTGTCTGATTTTCTCCCCCCTGTCTAGTCCAAGAGTGCCGAGGCCTCCCTGGCCGAGATCAGCTAACTCAGACCAGAGATCAAAGCTGAGATCTTCCTACCCGGTATGTCATGGTACACAACCCACATTCTTCTACAGCTAGCAATATGGGATGGGCAATAAATGCTGGCCCTGCATTTTGTCAGATCGATGTTACTTATATTGCAAGAGACATTTTCATTTCGAATGCCATTGCTTTGAATCTTACCTACTCTGCTCGAGTTTTCTTGTCAGCTTATGACGTCAAAAAGGGGCAGCTAGTAACTGTTGATAAAACCACTTAAGATGTAGATTCAGGGCATTGAGCTTTTCAACAGTGCACTTTAATAAGAAATCCATTAGACATCACAGTTTTAAAAGTGTGCCATTATACTGTAGATTTCAGACTCAGTGAGCTGGATATTAACTCGGGGCTAGGGAGGGAGCAGGAGTGCTGGATTGAACTCGCCCTCAGGTCCTGCTGATTTTAACGGCAGTACCTGATTACCAATTTTTGTCCCCGTTTCCTGGCCGCAGGCAGCCAGATTGAAACGCTGGCTGACTGGCTGGTGGGCGGATAGGTTTTTGGCACCGGGGGAGGGGGGTTGAAGGGGAAGCAGATCGGAGTCCGCAGGCAACATCAGGGGCACCAGGGATGAAGGGGAAAAGGAAAATTGGAGTCTGGTGGCCAGAGTAGGGGGTGATCAAAGTCTGGGGGCCACATCGGGGAGGATGGAGCATGGTGTGATCGGGATCCGGAGGCAATATTGGGGAGGCCAGAGGGAGGAAGATCAGAGTCCACAGGCAACATCGGGGAGGTTGGAGGGAGGGACAAGATCGGCGTACGCAGGCAACATCGGCCAGGTCGGAACAAGGGGTGAGTCTGGAGGCCACAAGGTCTTTCAGAGGCCAGAGCAGAAAGATCAGGGGGGGGGGAGATCGGAAGGGTCGGGGGTAACCGATTGTGGGGGTGGGTGAAGCAGGTAATCTGCAACCAGCAGGTAAGTGGAAAGGCACTTACCTCCTGGATCCAGCAGTCCTCGCCTCCCTTTAGCCGTCGGGTTTTCCAGGCCTCGGGAAACCCGGCTGGCCATGGTTAAATATTTAAATTGCCACCCTACCTCCTACGAGCGGGTTGGTTGCCTGCCCCCCATCCCGCCTCTGTTAACACCAGAAGTGAGCGGGTTGGGGTCGGGATTCAGATTTTTAACATTTTAACATCCTGCCCGACCCAAACCTGCCTATTTTTGGGGGTTATATTTCCCCCCAGTATGTATGTTTGCTGCTCAGTGTGGTATTGAACCACCCAGACCAAGAAGATCCTGGCTTTGCTCACCAGTCTATGCTGGGTTCATTGCTCTCGGTTGGGGAGTGGTAGGGGTGCTACAACTGATGTCAGCACCCTTGTACCAGGGAGAGAAAAGAAAAGTCAACCAGAGTATCCATTTCTGGTTATTATCCTTTTACCCTGTACTGGATTGTGAATGTACAGGGGTACTAGGTGAAGACCAGAGCTGTGAGTTAGTTAAAAAGATTTCACACATGGAGAAAGGTCAATGGGCACGGAATTGGAGGGCAATTGGCAACTTTAGAATGGTAACTTAGAATGAGTTAGTGCCTTAAGGGAAAAGAGGAGACAAAATCTGACGAAAAAATATGGGGATTTATTTGAAAGATTTACTGTGTCAATACGGCTGGGCTTGGTCAATGCAACAACATTGCCAAAGAATGCTATTCATTCTTAAAGATTATCACAATAATTACTGTTATTTCAGCAATAGGAACATTACCTTTCAGAATGGCTCAACAACAACAACTTGTATTCATATAGCGCCTTTAATGTAGTAAAACATCCCAAGACGCTTCACAGGAACATAAGAACATAAGAAATAGGAGCAGGAGTAGGCCATATGGCCCCTCGAGCCTGCTCCGCCATTCAATAAGATTATGGCTGATCATCGACCTCAACTCCACTTTCCCACCCGATCTCCATATCCCTTGATTCCCCTAGAGTCCAAAAATCTATCTATTTCAGCCTTGAATATACTCAAAGACTCAGCATTCACAGCCCTCTGGGACAGAGAATTACAAAGATTCACAATCCTCCGAGTGAAGAAATTCCTCCTTATCTCGGTCTTAAATGGCTGAACCCCTATTCTGAGACTATGCCCCCTAGTTCTAGACACTCCAGCCAGGGGAAACAACCTCTCAGCATCTACCCTGTCAATCCCCTTCAAAATCTTGTATGTTTCAATGAGATCACCTCTCATTCTTCTAAACTCGAGAGTATAGGCCCATTCTGCACAATCTCTCATCATAGGACAGCCCTCTCATCCCAGGAATCAATCTACTGAACCTTCATTGCACTGCCTCCAAGGCAAGTATATCCTCCCTTAGATAAGGAGACCAAAACTGTGCGCAGGAGTGTTACAAAAGAATATTTGACACTGAGCCACATAAGGAGACATTAGGGCAGATGACCAAAAGCTTGGTCAAAGAGGTAGGTTTTAAGGAGCATCTTAAAGGAGGAAAGAGAGGTAGAGAGGCAGAAAAATTTAGGCAGGGAATTCCAGAGCTTAGGGTCTATGTAGCTGAAGGCACGGCCACCAATGGTGGAGCGATTAAAATCAGGGATGCTCAAGAGACCATAATTAGAGTAGCGCAGATATCTCGGGGTGGGGGACAGGAGGAGATTACAGAGATAGGGAGGAGCGAGGCCATGGAGGGATTTGAAAACAGATTTGTGTGCCTCATGGGCACGGAAATGACTTGACAGGTCAATCTGCAAATGACAGCCGTGACCATAATCCATGCACAGGCATTGTTCTGTAGGCACCCGTTGCATTCTGCTATCTTTCCGAGTTTCTTTCTTTCCCCTGGCTAGCCAGGTCTGTATTACTGTGGATTTGAAAATCCGAAATTCTATACAATGGGAAGTAGTCTGGCGCATTGCAATCCTGTGGATTTGTATGGCAAATGACTGCAGTTGTCTGGTTGTTAACACATTTTCTTGTGATCTGTATCCTCTTTTGCAGGAGTGCCAGTGAATGCAGCAATAATATCCTCAAAACGTGAAAGGTTTGTCCTTCAGATTCAGTGCCGACACCATGCCGGTCCAGTCAACAGCAGCAGGTACAATACGACTTGCATTCCTCTATACTTAAGATGCTTAAAATTGCTTTACCAGAATTCAATTTGAATGAGCTTCTTGCTTATTCCTTAAAACAATCGTCAAGTTTGTTTTTTTAAAGCCATTTTATTGCTTAAAAAAAAATCCTCAGTTTTTAACCAAAGTTGGAGATATGCCTTGATACATGGGAATGAAATGAATGTTGAAAATGCATCTTAAAAGTTAAGTGTCATCCTTCCAGGTGCTTATTAGTTTGGAGTTTGATGACCTGAATGCTCAGCATAGCCATCCACATATTGCCTACTGTGCACTTGCCGTGTTATGACTGCAAGTGACAACAGAAAGGTAAGCCCAAAGCTGAAACAGAACAAATGGTTTTGACAGCAACACAGGATTGTGGGGCAATACCTTTAAAGGCATGAAATTCCTACCCTTTACTGATCTCAGCTCAAGACTCTTTCCGAAATTTAGAACCAGCAATATGTATACTTACGTTTACGCAGCATTTGGAGATGCCGCCAAATAATTTAAGAAAGAAAAGTGATTGGAGTGAATTGAAGAGAAAAATCCATATATGGGACAATAAGCTGCTGGTTTGCTATTGGCTGAAATAATGGTTTGTAAAAAGAACCAGGAAAAAAAGAGATGTTTTAAGTCATCCCTATTTCAAAGAAAGTCTTGCTTGTTACTGAGGTGCTTCCATGACGAGATTAATAAACTCAAGAGCTGTTACCAATTAATTGAGAAATAAAATACTCAATTCATTGTCCTCTTAAATGGCCAAAATGGAGCCCAATATTTAGCACTGCACCAAAGTGTGCAATATACAATTTTCATGATGCTCTTAATATCAAGGCAGTATTTGACTGAGTGTGGCATCAAGGAACCCTAGTAAAATTGAAGTCAGTGGGAATCAGGGGGAAAACTCTCCACTAATTGGAGTCATACCTAGCACAAAGGAAGATGGTTGTGGTTGTTGGAGGCCAATCGTCTCAGCCCCAGGACATCGCTGCAGGAGTTCCTCAGGGCAGTGTCCTAGGTCCAACTATCTTCAGCTGCTTCAACAATGACCTTCCCTCCATTGTAAGCCAGAAGTGGGGATGTTCGCTGTTCAGTTCCATTCGCAACTCCTCAGATCATGTCCGTATGCAGCAAGACCTGGACAACATTCAGGTTTGTGACAAATAATATTCATGCCACAATTACCATCTCCAACAAGAGAGAGTCTAGCCATCTCCCCATGACATTCAACAGCATTACCATTGCCAAATCCCCACCATCAACATCCAGGGGGTCACCATTGACCAGAAACTTAACTGGACCAGCCACATAAATACTGTGGCTGCAAGAGCAGGTCAGAGGCTTGGTATTCTACAGTGAGTGGCTCACTTCCTGATTCTCCAAAGCCTTTCCACCATCTACAAGGCACAAGTGAGGAGTGTGATGGAATACTCTCCACTTGCCTGGATGAGTGCAGCTCCAACAACACTCAAGCAGCTCGACACTATCCAGGGCAAAGCAGCCCACTTGATTGGCACCCATCTACCACCTTAAACATTCACTCCCTCCACCACCGGCGTACCGTGGCTGCAGTGTGTACCATCTACAAGATGCACTGCAGCAATTCGCCAAGGCTTCTTCGACAGCACCTCCCAAGCCCACGACCTCTACCACCTAGAAGGACAAGGGCAGCAGGCGCATGGGAACACCACCACCTGCAAGTTCCTCTCCAAGTCACACAACAGCCTGACTTGGAAGTATATCGCCGATCCTTCATCGTCGCTGGGTCAAAATCCTGGAACTCCCTCCCTAAAAGCACTGTTGGAGTATCTTCGCCTCACAGACTGCAGCGGTTCAAAAAGGCAGCTCACCACCACCTTCTCAAGGGCAATTAGGGATGGGCAATAAATACTGGCCTTCATAATCATAATCAACTTTGTCATTGTTAGTGCACAAGTGCAGTACAACGAAATGTAGGCTTGCGGCTCCCGAGAGTGTACATTTAGATTAAGACATTTAAACATTCAACATTCATTTGGCTTGTAATACATTAACATAAACATAACCATAATAAAGTGCATTGCCAGATGTGCAGGCTTTAGAGTTTATTTGTGGAGTTCAGTAGGATGACAGCCCTGGGAAAGAAGCTGTTCCTAAATCTGGTCGTTTGGGTGCGAATGCATCTGTAGCGTCTCCCAGATGGCAGGACGGCGAACAGACTGTGGCTGGGGTGGGTAGGGTCTTTGATGATGGTCCGTGACCTCCGTAAACAGCGTTTCTGGTATATGTGCTCTATGGTCGGTAGCCGGGTGCCGGTAATGCGTTGGGCAGTTTTGACTACCCGCTGCAGGGCTTTCCGGTCATAGTAGCTACAGCTGCCATACCATACTGTGATACAGTTCGTCAGGACGCCAACATCCCGTGAATGAATAAAGAAAAGTCACTGCATTGTTCAATATACTGTAGTACAAATGCCTTGTCTCAACAAAATGAAATACACAAGATGTAAGTAACCAGAAATCTACAGAGTTTATTCAAAAAAATGTATGATTGTTGCATTTCTTTCACTTTAAAAGTGACAATCAATATGTTTAAGCATAAATCCACTGAAATGGAATAGCTGAAATTAAAAAGAATGGAAAAAAGTAATAGGAAGAAGTTATACTCCTGAGATGTAATAGGAGGGAGAGATAATTGTTTTTCTTTTCTATTGTAATATTCCTTCTGTATGATTTTAAGGCACGACTGATTGATGTTTGCGATGAGTGAGGCAGAAGGCTCCAATGGCTACATTCTATAGCTGATTTGATTAATTTAAAACATTTTATTCTCCCACCAACTTTCCCGCAGCAGTTCATATTCCTTTTCTGGCTGACGTATTGCGCAGTTTTCAAGGGGAAAAAAATCAAGGTCTGTTTGTTTTCAGCATCTTGTGCGCACGTAAGCAGGTACAGAGCAGGTGAAAGCTGTGGATTCTGTACAACAAAGCAGAGCAATATATAGTGGGTAAACACTGAGGCAGGCACAGATGTAGAGAGTACAAGGGCAGCCAGGTAATCAAAAATTACACACAAGCGCGAGAGCTGATAGAATAATAAACAAACACTCCCACCGTTCTTCTCCTGAAGGCAGTGATTGATGCTGGGACACCAGCAACCTTCTGGTTCCTCATCTCAGGAGCCAGAGTTCATCTTGATTCTGGGAGGGCGCGGGGTTCATTTTCAACTTATCTCTGGAGCGTAAATCTGGCGTTATGGGTCGCGCGCCCATTATAAAAACCGCCCAATTTTTCTTTCCATTAATTTCAGTTTGAATGACAGTGCCAGACCTGCAACACCTGTTTTACTCTCCAGCCATAAGTTGAAAATTACCCCCTATATGTTACGTGCCTGCAGGTTATTTGACCATTGGACAACATAGCCAAGGCTGATCTGGTCCTCACCCAGTATCAACACACACTTGCTGTCAGAGGTCGCTGGATAGATACAGGAGTAACAACTCCTCCCTCAGTCCAGGGACTTCAAGCTCAATTGTGGCACCTCCACACCAACACTTGGACCTCACTGGTACCATACCACACAGTGCATCCACACAGTGCATTATCCACTGAGCAATTAAGAGAGTCTAAAGAAAACATTTTTTGAAGAATTTGCATTTATATTGCATCTTCAGGATGTCTCAAAGTGTATCACAACCAAAAGATTACTTTTGAAATGCAGTCAATGTTGTTGAGGCCAATTTGTGCTCAACAAGGCCCCACAAACAGCAAATGGATGAAAGACTAGATAATCAAGTTTTGGTTAAAATACCAGGAGAACTCCCCATTGTAGGACATGCAATCTTTTTTGGTGACGTGAGCGGGTACAGTTTAAAGTATAATTCGAGAGATACCTCAGATAATGCAGCAATTCCTCAATTATCAATGCAGAATATGTACCGAGGTCTATAGTGGGGTGTGAAGCTAAAGTGCTGAGCTTCTGACTCAGAAGCTAAAGTGCTGCTACTGAGCCATGTTGACACTAATAGAGCACAATTATCATGGATATTGGCCCAGAAATTCGGGTCTCCACGGGTGAGTACGCACGGGGTACTCACCCATAGGCCCAATGGAAGTGCCGGTTTCCTGCATGCACTGCGCATGCGCGGGAAACCGGCACTTCCGTTCCTCTGAACGAAGGGGTTCAGAGGTTGAACGCGTGCGCAGGAGAGGCTGCCCGTGCGCATTGAACTTGGGTTTTTTTAACAGGTTTTCCCGGGAAAGCATAGCCTGCTTTTTACAAGGTAAGTGGTGAATTAATTAAAATTAAAACATTTTTTCCACAGGTTTATTATTTTTAAATACTTTAAAGCAAGGTAAGTTTATTTTTAGCCCCGTTAGAAAATAAAATTATTTTTTTCAAAAATTTAAATTATTGTTTCAAATAGTTATTTCATGTAATTTATAGTTTATTTAAAAAATGTGATTTAAAAAAAAATTTATTTGAAGATTTAGTGCTGTTTTAGGGCTGTTGTATTTATAAGCCTTGACAGCTCTTCCTGTCAGACTTATGAATGGAGCATTCCCTGCTCCGATTGGCTCCCCATGGCCCACGTGATCCCAGGGGACGCATCGAACGAACTGCGCCCCTGGGATACGCAAGCACTGCGCGCCGGCAGCTGGACCAGGCCCCGGATCGGAATTCCACGGGGGCCCAGAGCTCAACGGCCGGCGCGCTAAGTAAGTGCAGATCAGGCTTGCACCCGCGGGAAGCCCCCGACCCGAATTTCTGGGCCAATAAATAATGTAGTTCCTGTGGACATAAACAAAACCATAAATAGATAAGATTGAAAAATTATCAAAGTTAAAAGGTCATTATTACCATATATTAAAACATAAGTTCAAGGTAAAGAAAATCATCCGAATGCACAGAAAATAAAAGACAAACCTTCACTTTATATTATATAAAAACGACACCAGGATTTGGACCCACAGCAGATGTCAGGCGAGGGTAATTAAATCAGCCAATTAGAGAAGTGCAAGAGTAGAGGTCAAGTGATAATGACTGCATTAGCCCCAAGTGATTAACATTAAATGATTATAAGTATGACCTGATTTGGTGAAATGAGAAGTCTCAAATGATCTACTTTTAGAAATATGAGATGTTAACTCTTTGAGGACTGAATGTCTGTAATTTCAAAATTAGAAAACTATTCTGCAGAAAGGATTACTGTAAAGTATAATCAGTGTTTCACAATACTGTAGCTGAAAACTTTAATCTCGGAATCAATTTTAAAATCGCATTATTTATTTGATGCAGAAATGCAGCTTTGCTTCAACACTATTTAGAGATAATTATACTTTGAGAGTTTAAACTTATTTTAAGTTAGAGATATTTATACTTTGAGAGTTTAAACTTATTTTAAGTTATTAAAGATCAGCAATACAAAGTAAACCTATCGAAATATAAACTTGCAATTGTGGTGGGATTTCCAATTTCTCCTTCACTTTCTACAAGTTATATATGCCTGGACTGTGCGGAGGTAGCTGATCCCAGCTGGACAGCAGTAAGGAGCAATCCAACAGCAACTGAAATAATGAAGGCAGATCAATCCATTATAGCTTAATTTGTGTTTATTTCTAAATGAAATGACCATTTATACTAAAGATAGAATGTCACATTTTGCTACGAATTTGTATCTGACATTCTTCACAGTACCCAATGCCCAATGTGCAGTTATTCACATCAAAAGAAATTCTCCCAATTACTGACTGAAGCGTGCTTGAAGTTTCAATGCTGTATCACATAAGAAAACATAACATAACATAAGACATAGGAGCAGGAGTAGGTCATTTGGCCCCTTAAGCCTGCTCTGCCATTCAGTGAGATCATGGCTGATCTGATCTTGGCCTCAACTCCACTTTCTTGCCCGCTCCCCACAACCGCTGACTCCCTTATCGTTCAAAAATCTGTCTATCTCCACCTTAAATATATTCAATGAATGGATAAATAATTGGGTGTAAATTTCAGACCAGCTTTAACCAAAGGACTTGTCAATATTTGCCTGGCAATTAATTTAACACCATACAAATTTTCTCAAGGACAGCACTGAATATAAACCCTGAGAGCTCAACTCGGATGCTGATAGTACAGATGGGCTGAGAGGAATCAACCTGAAATACTTCTGTCTAGAAGTACCACAAAACAACTTTAGGAATGTAATTCTGCTGGGCGGTTTTTAAGTATTTACTTTTCCTTTGTGGCCTACAAAACCTCGTGTCAGCCTTGGCTCAGTGTGAGCACGCTTGCCTCTGAGTCCGAAGGTCATGACTTCAAGCCCAACTCCAGAGACTTGAGCACACAATCTAGGTTGACACAACAGGGCAGCACTGTCAGAGGTGTTAAACGCTGACCGCCCTCAGGTGGATGTAAAAGATGCATAGCATTATTTGAAGAGGAGCAAGGGATTTGTCTTACCAATATTTCTCCCTCAACCAACGTCACTATAAGACCATCGACCTGAAACGTTAACTCTGTTTCTCTTGCCACAGATGCTGCCTGACCTGCTGAGTATTTCCAGCATTTTCTGTTTTTATTTCAGATTTCCAGCATCTGCAATATTTTGCTTTTATATCACTCAAACAGTTTTATTGGTCAGTTTATTTATCTCATTGCTGTTTGTGGGACCTTACTGTGCGCAGATTGGTGGTCACATTTCAACAGTGGCTATACTTCAAAAGTGCTTCATTGGCTGTGAAGTGCCTGGGGTATTCTGAAGTTGTGAAAGGTGCTATATAAATGTAAGTTTGTTTGCTGTAACGTATTTTCAAATATTAACTGGAACAACTCAGCAATAATTTTAAATTCAGTTAATTAAATAAATCTGGAGTAAAAGGCTAGTATCAGTAATGGTAACCATGAAACTATCGGATTGTCGTAAAAAACAATCTGGTTCACTAATGTCCTTTAGGGAAGGAAATCTGCCATCCTTACCCAGTTTGGCCTACACATGACTCCAGACCCACAGGAATATGGTTGACTCTTAACTGCCCTCTGAAATGACCTAGCAAGTCACTCAGTTGTACCAAACCGCTAATAACAGCAGCGGTTCAAGAAAGCGGCTCACCACCACCTTCTCGAGGGCAATTAGGGATGGGCAATAAATGCTGGCCTTGCCAGCGACGTCCACGTCCCATGGACGAATAAATAAAAAGTAAATAAATAAATTCGCAAGAAGCAGTTTTATGTTTCAAAGATGTATGTTCAATAGGTATCGTGACGTGTGCTGATCAGTAGACACATGCCCTGTGATACTGTTCAGTAATTTTCTTCCCACAGACTCAGTTCGAGTTATTGTTAATAGCTTGAGGGGCATAAGTGAAGTATCTAATTAGCGTGATTAGTGCCACTGATTGCCTTGACCATAAAAGGGCACTGTCATCCCATTGGGGATGATATAGAGGTATGCAATTATGATAACAACTACAGTACAGCCACCTCACCTGTAACCAACAGCAATGTCACCATGCACATAGCTTAAGTAGCATACTCAGTAACACTGCTAGGTGTGAGGAATTCATCCAGTGTAATCTTCATATACACTTTAACATTTTGCAGCAAACCTTTTTATCACATCATTTTTGCTGAGGTTAAATTTCACTGCTGCAGGAACAATGATACTGAGCATTTGATATAATGAAGAAAGTAGCAAACTTGAGTTCAGTTATACGTGGTAAACAGCAAGCTCAACTTAAAATTGATGCATTCTTTGACTCAAAGCATGATTTAAAGCCTGTCTAATCCTTTGGACTACAGTCCTCAATTTTTGGGTTATGAACCCAATCTAAAATTGGCTACATACTTAATAAATAACAACAAACAAATGCAACACTACCAACAGCTTCCTGCAACTGAGTTGGAATTAATGTTTTCAATTAAGAATAAAGAACTTATATTTGTATAGCACCTTTCATTTCCTCAGGACATCTGAAAGCGCTTCACAGTCAATGGTGTGTAGTCACTGTTTTAACAACAGCCAATTGATATACAGCAAGGCCTGACCAACAACTTTGAGATAAATGGCCAGATAATCTGTTTTAGTGGTGTTGGTTGAAAGATAAATGTTGGGCATGACACTGCGAGATCTGCCCTTCTATTAAGATATCCAGTCAGTGCAGAGAAAATATAAATGTTTTTATCACTGTAGATACTGGTTTTCATGTATTTATGAAATATTATCTCCCAGCTCTTTATTGTGTAAGTAACAAATCTTATTAGTCAGATTTTCATGATAATAAATGGGTAAGAATTAAATGGAAAAGGCAATGGGGGAAAAATTCAGTTGGTTGCGCCTCCCATTAGCACCTTAGGAGGGCGCTAACGGAACGCAAACCAACTAGCGCCCGGGTGCGGCACTGCCCACGCCTCCCGCAAAATTCAGCGGGAGATTAGTGGTGGCGCTAACCGGTAGCGCACTGCAGCGCTGCGCCGCTGGCGATGACGTCATTGGCGTGTGCAGCGCCCCAGTCACGCCCCGGCCACGATCTTCGGGAGCGCCCCCTGACTTACGCCGAACGCTATGTCAGGGGGGTGTACCTGCAACCGGGGAGGCGCAATTTAAAGACGAGGTGCGGGGCGGCCATTTTTGTTGCTGGCCGCCTGCCAGCACCTGCCTGCGCTCCCGTCCCAGACCTCCTAAAATGCCCCCCGCGGAGTGCTGGCTGCGCTCCAAGAGCCCGGCACTTCTCCGGAGTGCCGAGCTCTTTTGCCTGCACTCCCGATCCCCGGGGGCCCAATAAGGCCCCTCCCCTTTAAGAAGGGGAGGAAGGCCTACAATACCACGGCGCAACCTGCCGCAGCGTGTGGTGCTGCAGCACATAATGCCGCAATATTGACTCACAGTGCCCCAAGAGGGATGCGGGGCACTTCCAGTAGCGCCCCGCTTCCCTCTTGGGGCGCAACCACTCAATTTCCGGCACGGGGACGCTAATTTTTCCGGGGCGCTACTTTTAGCGGCCCAATTGGGGCGCTATTCAATTTTTAGCCCAATGTGATTTCATTCAGTTATATGGTTTAGGAATTAAGAGACTGGAATGGTTTCACTGTACTTAAGTTCCCTATCAGTCAATTGTTCTTCTTAGAGCAGGAAAGGCTAAGAGGAGACTTGAGAGAGGTATTTAAAATCATGAAGGGTTTAGATAAAGTAAATAAAGTGAAACTATTTCCAATGGCTGAAGGGTTGATAACCAGAGGGCACAGATTTAAGTTGATTGGCAAAAGAACCAGAGGCGATATGAGGAAAAACTTTTATACGCAACGAGTGTTTAGGATTTGGAATGCGCTGTTTGATAGGGTGGTGGATACAGATTCAATAGTAGCCTTCAAAAGGGAATTGGATAAATACTTGAAGGAGAAAAAAATTGCAGGGATATGGGGAAAGAGCAGGGAGTGGGATTAACTGGATTACTCTTCGAAAGAACCAGCGCAGACTCAATGGGCCGAATGGCCTCCTTTTGTGAAGTACTATTCTATGATTCTATAATTGCACTCTATGTAAATCACACATTTCATGACGATTGAAATGATTGCAAAAGACTTGCAATAGACCACCATGTTGGAAACGAGAATTATGGAACCTAAATATGGCCCATTCATATTACTCCCAAAATTTTAATCCATTTTTGGAACTGGAAATGTTCCTGTCTGAAAAAGAAGCACTTTAATAAACATATTGTTTTGATTTGAAGAGAACGAGTATTCTATTGAATAATCATGAATTCATAAATGTTAGTAGGGGAGGTCAGAAACCTATACACTTACAGGTCTCTCTCAGTTACCCCTTGTTACCCATTTATATGCTACTGTTTAAAGGAAGCCCTGAAGCAAATGTTTTGTGTCTAGCTGATATGATACTATGAAATTCTTTTGGGGATTATGAATGGAGAAAGTGGATTATACACAGTATTTCCTATTCATAACAGAACTGGAGTTATATACAAAAAACCCAAATTTCCTTGGGGGTTCCGCTGGACTCCTGGCATAACTCCAATAGAAGCCACTGGAAAAGGCAGGACTCAGTTACTCCGGGTGCCCTCTGATTCTGGGAATTCCTGGTCAGACTAGAAAGGGATGGAACTTCCACATGCCCCTTACAAGGCCCATGACACCAAGGGGACAGAAACTCCCTACACATAGAGTTCTCATTTCCCCACCTAAGTCAAGACTCAGCATGATAGGTCATGAGAAATGAGGCATACAAGTGTGGGGGTCCAGACTAGAGAAGCGGTCTAGATCCAAACAGATCAAATATTGGTACCTTTTCAGCCTCTTTGCATGGTGGGAGGAGGGAGGGGGGTCAAAATGGAATCTGAGGTGGCCTGAGCAATGCCCCTCCCCAACTGACAGGCGGATACCTGATTTTCTGGCCGCATGAGGCAGGCAGACACCAGAATAATGTTCACAGTGGTGCGGGTGCCGGCCAGCCCTCTGCCAATCAGGTTACCACCTGCTGACCCCACAAACTCTGGCAGGAGGGCACTGGTGGGCACAAGTGTAACCACCAAGTAGCCGCTGCCATACAGCATCTAAATCAGTGAAACAAAGGTTGACTCAAGGTGTTGGTAAATGTACAGCTATATCCCTTTATAACATTTAGGATTATGGGCAAAGCCATATGGTCCCAAATGCTTTACTTGGTCTGCTAAATAACAGAACTTTCAGAATAATGCCCAACTGTCAAGAGGTCAAAGCTAAAACACTTAGCAGTCCCATAGGGTATCAATATGGTGTTTCCTGTGACAGTCCCATAGGGTATCATTGTGGTGTTTTCTGTGCAGGATTACATGAGGTACTGGCTCTTCTGACAGCACAGCTAAGACCAGATGCCAACCTCACAGCAGAAATTGGCTTCCTTACAGAAGTCTTCAGCGAAAATAGTTTCAACTCGCTCTTGAAGGTATAGTATTGCAAATGGTGTAGCACAGACCACAGAGCTATACTTTGACTATGTTGTACTGTAACATAAAACACCCTGCTAGCCCTGGCTTCAGGGAGAAGTAGTTTAAGATTTGATTTGTGGGAATAAATGGAAACCGCATTAAAGAGCTTGGTATTTGTTTCATGTAGACCTGACTGAAAGGGTAGTGCAGAATAATATTGACCGCAACACACCGTGAATTGATCTACAGTAACTATTAGATTGATGGCTTCCATTATCACGTAATTTAATTCTGTCCGTTTTTATTACACACTAGTCAACATATATACATTTTTTGCATATCTTTACTGAGATATTTACTTTGTCACTGAATGCATCAGAATGCCACTTCTATGCCTGGGCAGCAAGTTGAAAATCTACCCCTGTAGCCCAGTTTTTTCTCTGTAGTTCATTTAATCATAGATTCACCTGGATGGAGTAAAAGTTGGGTAAATAGTCTCCGTTTCCATTGCAGATTCATCAGAAGCTCCGGCAGTTTGTCAGGCAAGGCCCAGCCCCTGCCCTACATAGTGCAGCAGCTTTAGCGGAGGATGTAAGTAGCTACAATCAGAAGTCCGGCAACAGAAAGCCGTCACTCCTCAGGGTAACACTGTGCACATTGAAAAATGATTCTGCTGTAGGCAATTTTGAGATCCACCGGATGATTCGCTTATAGTGCTAGAGAATGATATTTTTCTGCGCTGCATTTACTATTGGTCAGTGGGATGAGACGCCATCAGTAGTAGACCAGGCAAATACATTGTCCTGTTGGTAATACTGAACTTATAAAGGCAAAATTAAGCGACCCAGGATCACCCTTGCTGCTCAATACCATGCCAACTGTTAGGAAAGCACAAAGTCTGATTTGTTTTTGCTTGTTATAGTATAGTGGCCATATTTTCATGCCTCATATTAAGTGCAGAAAATTAATCATATTAGTAGCAACTTAGAAAATCATACTATGATTAGGCAGAGTCAACATGGTTTTATGAAAGGGAAATCATGTTTGACAAATCTGTTAGAGTTTTTTGAAGATGTAACTAGTAGGATGGATAAGGGGGAACCAGTTGATGTAGTGTATTTGGATTTTCAAAAAGCATTCGATAAGGTGCCACACAAGAGGTTATTACACAAAATTAGGACTTGTGGGATTGGAGGTAATATATTAGCATGGATTGAGGATTGGCTAATGGACAGAAAACAGAGAGCAGGAATAAACGGGACTTTTTCAGGTTGGCAGGTTGTAACTAGCGGGGTACCGCAAGGATCAATACTTGGGCCTCAGCTATTTATAATCTATATTAATGACTTCGATAAAGGGACTGAGTGTAACGTATCCAAGTTTGCTAATGATACAAAGTTAGGTGGGAAAGTAAGCTGTGAGGAGGACGCAAAGAGGCTGCAGAGAGATATAGACAGGTTGACTGAGTGGGCAAGAACATGGCAAATGGAATACAATGTAGGGAAGTGTGAAGTTATCCACTTTGGTAGGAAAAACAAGAAAGGATATTTTTTGAATGGTGAGAGACAGAGAAATGTTTGCATTCAAAAGGACCTGGGTGTCCCTGTACATGAATCAGAGAAAGTTAACATGCAGGTACAGTAAGCAATTAGGAAAGCAAATGGAAAGTTAGCTTTTGTTACAAAGGGATTAGTGTATAAGAGTAAAGAATTATACAGGGCATTAGATAGGCCACACCTGGAGTACTGTGTACAGTTCTGGTCTCCTTACCTAAGGAAAGACATACTTGCCTTAGAGGGAGTGCAGTGAAGGTTCACTAGACTGGTTCCTGGGATGAGAGGATTGCCCTATGAGGAGAGAGAGATTGCATAGACTAGGCCTATATTCCTTAGAGTTTAGAAGAATGAGAGGTAATCTAATTGAAACATATAAAATAAATTCTTAAGGGGCTTGACAGGGTTACTGCTGAGAAAATGTTTCTCCTGGCTGGGGAATCTAGAACACAGGGTCACAGTCTCAGAATAAGGGGTCGGCCATTTAGGACTGAGGTGAGGAGAAATTTCTTCACTCAAAGAGTTGTGAATCTTTGGAATTCTCTACCCCAGAGAGCTGTGGATGCTCAGTCGTCTAGTATATCCAAGACAGAGGTCAATAAATTTTTGGGAACTAAGGGAATTAAGGGATATGGAGATAGTGCAGGAAGGTGGAGTTGAGGTAGAAGATCAGCCATGATCTTGTTGCATGGCGGAGCAGGCTTTAAGGGCTAAATGGCCTTCTCCAGCTTCTATTTCTTATGTTCTTATATAACTTATACAGCACTACAGCGAAATCCGCTGTAAAGTGAAATTTAATTTGCCTTAAATAACGTAACTATAGCAGGAGTTCATTAAGTCAGGAAGTGGCTGAGTGAACAATGGATAGTGTAGGGAAATGAAATTAAATTAGAGACAGATTCAGGGCAGAGATAGGTCATCACTTAGAGAACAAAAAGACAACCCAATTCTCAAGGCAATTGAAAAGGAAAAGAAATTAGCAATTTTTCTCTCTTGCCTCAGAAACTTGAACTAATAAGAAATGATGAAGGAGGAAGAAATATTGTAAAAAGAACGTGAAATGAGCAAGAGCAGAAACGCAACCAATCAGATAGAGATATAGCCAACTGAGGTTAAGTTACAAAGAGGGATAACCTCTTCCTGGAACTAAATCTATGGAGAGCGCTTTCAGCAAGCATAATTAAGTGATTCAGTAAATGGCAAGATGAAGTAATTTATGACTGGAAGCACCAGTGTCATTGATTTGAGTCTTTATTCCACTGCTTCTAGCGAGCTAAATAATGTAAGGTCACCAGATTTGTACTATAACTGGGCAGTAGATAATTATAACAGGAAAACTATTTTATTTAGTTGCATCATAAATAAAATAGAATGTTTGATTCTCTTCCTTAAAATATATATAAATCGTATTTCCTATAGCTCACTCATTATAAGTAGACTACACGATATAACTTTTTTGGTACCAGATATTAGGTTTTTAAGACATTCAAATTAGATCAAATCAAGAATGTGGCAATTAAACTGTATTAAAGAGACAAGACCATGACGTGTACATTAAGTTTACTATTTAAAACCACCATTGAATACAAGCTATAAAATCCTACAATTACACTGTGATGCCAACGGCTATAATATACCATGAAAACACTAAGGCTAATGTAATTACAAACCAATTAGTTTCTTATTTAGAAATATAGGCCATTGAAGTGGGCAGTAACTGAATTCAAGAGGTAATTAGATATGTTTCCGGGATAGAAGGGTATGGTGAGTAGGCTGATGGATGGGGCTGGGGTATCACCGTTGCCAACACTTGTCATTTACTGAAGTTTCTTCAATGCTTGTGATTCATTCAGAAATATGAACACTTAGAAAGCTTGTGAGTGAAATACAATTGTCAGCAACACTGAGACTGAGCAAACAGTGACAGGCTGGTTGGGCCTACTCGTCTTTTTCCTGTTCGTAACAAGCCTTATAGCCTTTCATACCAATGAATGATATATGGACAGCTAGAATTTGAAGAAGAACCAATCCTCACCAGGGAAGGAGCCGATGGTTTGTTTATAGAAATAATTTGGGAGACTGCCCTTACTCAGATGTGTTTTTCTCCACAGTGTGTCTTGACTTTATTCTAAACATTGTTTTCCTTTAGTTTGGAAAAAAGGATAAAACTTCTATTAGACAGCTATAGTCACGATAAAAGGAAAACTGCAGCTATAAATTGCGTAGCGCCCCGTTTGAGGCGATAACTTTGGTGGGAGCGGAATTGTATCATCGGGCGCTACACAATTGATTCCGACGGGAACTTCCAGTTTAGCGCTCCAGGAGGGAAGTGGAGTGCTATAACAAGCGCTACCACTTCCCTTAGAGCGCTAAAGGGATTGGGAGGGGTGGTAGCGGCAGAGGGCTGCACAATGTTCGGCATCGTGTTGATTGTTTTACAGGCTCCTTCCCTCCCTTAAAGGGAAGGGCCAATGCTGCGGTCATCGAGGCTGGGAATGGTCATCGATGGCACCTACGATACGCGCACAGCAGCCCCGAGCACTTTGATCAATCGCGGGCTGGAAAAATTTTAAAATACAGCGCACTGGAGACATTATTATATTTTGGCCTACCTGACCACCACTGCCTTTAATTAACGCTCCCCAAGCAGCCATTGTTGATGCAGGAGATCGAGGCGGTAGGTTTTAGAGCAGTAATTTCACCGCGCCCGGTCGGTAAGCCCTTAGCGTCCCGTTATCACCCCTGGAGGCGCTAACGGGAGGCGCTAACGGAAGGCCAATTTCTCCCCCCCTGGAATTTTGTTGTTGGGGAGTAACATGCTTTTCTTATCTACTGAATTCTCTTTTTAAATATTGTTTTCTATGGGATTTCTGTATGTTTCTATGGTGACAGCGGCTCAATTTTCCCCTTTGTTGCCTTCATATTGATGAAAATTCAAGCGGAGATCATATTGAATCTAAAGTCAGAACCATGGTAAGCCTGCCAAAAATACCAGGCTCTATGCTTCATAAGAAAGCTCAACAGGCCAGGTGTCCTTTTCACAATTTATTGGACCCACTTTGCAGATTACAGCAGAGGTCATGTCAAACGTGAAGACAAAATCATATTTTAAGCCTGTCAAAATTCCAAATTGGATTCTTCATGAGGTGACGCGACAGCCCGCAACTCTTGTCTTGGATGTCAGCTATCTTCAGCTTCAGTTAGTAGCACTCAATATAAACTTTTTGAAGTATATGATAAACATATGGGGAAAAAATTAGGTACCTCAGCGCCTCCCGTTAGTGCCAGCAGATAGCGCTAATGGGGCACTATAGCATTATCACTGGGGTGAGCCGAATCCAATGGTGCATGTAAAATCCCACTCTCCTGCAGTGCCACTGCTAACAGTTATTGCTGGGAGCCTCAATGCCAGGTGGATCGTGATGTCAGTGAGTGTGCAACGCTCACTTGCCGCCCGATCTGCAAAATTGATTATCGCCACCTACCTTAGCGCCTGGAGTAAACAGCAACAGGGAGAGCTGGCGTGAAGCAGCAGGAAGCCGGCTCCAGGGATGTTATTTAAAGGGATCATCAGTAATGAGATGCAGCTGTAGGTTAGTGGAGTTTCAGTGCTTTCTTGTCAGTTTCACATTGTACAACAGTCTCATTCCGTAATTTCAATGTATTTTGTATGAGGAGTGTCGTGGCAACTAAAAAGAAGCTACATTTATTCGTAAAAAGATCAAACTGCTACAGTTGGTTACATTAATGGGCGCTGTACTGGCAGTGGACCTCGCCCTCCAGGATCTACTGCGGAGAGAGCGGTGGCAGCAAGAAAGACTGGAACATGTTGCCAGGGGGAGGAGGAAGGCCATCAAGGCTCTCAACAGAAGGCTTTACCCTCTGAGGGTATACCGAGAGCACTTCTCCTACCTCCAATTAAGCAAGGAGCAGTGTATTAGAAGGCTTCACTTCACCAAGGAGATGGTCACAGACTCTGCCACCTCCTGCAACCAGACCTCCAGCCGCAGATCAGAGTGACCACAGTTCTCTCAGTGGCAGTCAAGGTCACTGTCACCCTCAATTTCTTCGCCAGCGGATCCTTCCAGTCTGCAACAGGAGACGTGGCTAATATCTCGCAATTCGCCATCCATCGCTGCATCCGGGAGGTCACAGAGGCTCTCTACAGTAGAAGGGACTACATTTCCTTCCCCATCACCAGAGAGAAGCAGGATGAGCGTGCATGTGGCTTTGCCAGGATAGCCGTATTCCCCATAGTGCAGGGCGCCATTGACTGCACCCACATGGCTTTGCGGGCACCACATAACAATCCTGAGATCTTCCATAACCGCAAAGGCTACCATTCACTTAATGTGCAGTTGGTGTGCGACCACAGACAGCGAATCCTCAATGTGAATGCCCACTATCCTGGCAGCAGCCACAATGCCTTCATCCTGTGCCAGCACCCTTCCTCGAGGGTGGCTGCTCGAAGGCAAGAGCTATCCGCTCTCCACCTGGCTCATGACTCCCCTCCACAACCCCAACACCCCTGCCCAGTACTCATATAATGAGAGCCATGCTGCCACCAGGAACATCATTGAGCAGACCATCAGCCTGCTGAAGCAATGGTTCCGCTGCCTTGACTGCTCAGGAGGAGTCCTCCAGTATTTGGCTGAGCGGGTGCCCCATTTTGTGGTGGTCTGCTGCATGCTCCACAACTTGGGCATCATGAGGGCCCAGCCCTTGTCACCAAGGATTGCGAAGCACCTCAGGAGGAGGAAGAGGGAGAGGAGAAGGAGGAGGGGGATGAGGAGGAAGAGAAAGATGAGGAGGATGAAAAAGAGGACGAGGAGGAATAGGACCAGGAGCGAGGGAGGAGGCAGCCACTCAATCGGCCTTCTGGAATGGCGGTCTCTGACCATCTGATCAAACTGCGGTACCAATGAATTAAAGCCTAGATCCCTGTTGCTCACCACATCCCCATCATCCCTGTTGCAGGCCATATCACAGCACAAAGCTGAAATGAGATACACCACAAAAGAATCCAAACTGAATTAATAAATTTATCAAGAATCAGTGAACACATTATTACAACAAAAATCTCACCACTTGGTAATATATAGGGTCACTGCCTGGCACTATATAGGGTCACCGCCTGGCACTATACAGGGTCACCACCTGGCACTATATAGGGTCACCACCTGGCACTATATAAGGTCACCGCCTGGCACTATATAGGGTCACCGCCTGGCACTATATAGGGTCACCGCCTGGCACTATATAGGGTCATCGCCTGGCCCTAGATATGGTCACCCCCTGGCCCTAGATATGGTCACCACCTGGCACTATATAGGGTCACCGCCTGGCACTATATAGGGTCACCACCTGGCACTATATAGGGTCACTGCCTGGCAATATATAGGGTCACTGCCTGGCAATATATAGGGTCACCGCCTGGCAATATATAGGGTCACCACCTGCCACTATATAGGGTCACTGCCTGGCAATATATAGGGTCACCGCCTGGCAATATATAGGGTCACTGCCTGGCAATATATAGGGTCACTGCCTGGCAATATATAGGGTCACCACCTGCCACTATATAGGGTCACTGCCTGGCAATATATAGAGTCACTGCCTGGCAATATATAGAGTCACTGCCTGGCCTTAGATATGGTCACCACCTGGCACTATATAGGGTCACCGCCTGGCACTATATAGGGTCACCACCTGGCACTATATAGGGTCACTGCCTGCCACTATATAGGGTCACCACCTGGCCCTAGATATGGTCACCACCTGGCACTATATAGGGTCACCACCTGGCAATATATAGGGTCTCCACCTGGCACTATATAGGGTCACCACCTGGCACTATATAGGGTCACCACCTGGCACTTTATAGGGTCACCACCTGGCACTATATAGGGTCACCACCTGGCACTATATAAGGTCACTGAATGGCAATATATAGGGTCACCACCTGGCCCTAGATATGGTCACCACCTGGCACTATATAGGGTCACCACCTGGCAATATATAGGGTCTCCACCTGGCACTATATAGGGTCACCACCTGGCACTATATAGGGTCACTACCTGGCACTTTATAGGGTCACCACCTGGCACTATATAGGGTCACCACCTGGCACTATATAGGGTCACCACCTGGCACTATATAAGGTCACTGAATGGCAATATATAGGGTCACCACCTGGCACTATATAAGGTCACCACCTGGCACTTTATAGGGTCACCACCTGGCACTATATAGGGTCACCACCTGGCACTTTATAGGCTCACCACCTGCCACTATATAGGTTCAATGCCTGCCACTATATAGGGTCACTGCCTGGCAATATATAGGGTCACCACCTGGCACTATATAGGGTCACCACCTGGCACTATATAGGATCACTGCCAATGTTCAACCCTTTTTTTGCGTGCGCAGCCCCTTTAAGGGACTGCGCGCTCCATCAAACATATCATGTATGCACGGTTTTTCGCATTGGAAATCCGGCGAGCCAGCTGCACGGGAGGTCCCAAGAGCTGCACGGCCGCGATGCTTAAAGGGAACATTGGTTACCCCCTGGCCCTACATAGGGTCACTAAGAGCTCGACGTAAAGTCAGCGCCTGGCCCTACATAGGGTCACTGTATTTCTAATTCATTGTATGGCAAGCATTTGAGACATTTTTGAGAGTTCTATTCAGATGAAACATAAATCTTTGTTATAATTCTTTTTAAACTTCTTGTAGATATCAGAGGAACTGCAGAGTGGACCAAACAACAATGACATAAGCGAACTGATGCATTTATTGGCTAAACCACACATTCAGGTAAGAATTCTCTGTAATGTAATAGCCGCACATTATATTAGTGAAAAGCAGCATTTTTGTATGAAAATAATTATCCTTTTTAGCTTTGGACTATTTGATTAATCTTTGTACGAGACATCGTGTGTTTCAACGTCTTTAATCCTAGTAGAATCTGCCCACATAATCAAAGTCAACATAGAGGATGTCTGCTATAAAAATGCTTAGAAAGTGGGAGAGAGCAAAATTGCTTCAAAGATGTGGAACAAGATGTCTGCCTTAGCTCAGTGGTAAAACTCTCTGGCCTTCTGAGTCAGAAGGTCATGGATTCAAGTCCCACTCCAGCACATAATCCAAGCTGACACTTTAGTGCAGTACTGAGGGAGTGCTACACTGTCAGAGGTGTTGTTTTTCAGTTGAGACATTAAATCAAGGCCCTGTCTACCCTCTCAGGTAGATGTAAAAACCCCATGGCACTATTCATAAAAATCAGGGGTGGTGCCCTGACCACTATTTATCTTTCAACCAACATTATTAAAACAGATTGTATGGTTATTTCTCTCATTGATGTTTTTGGGGTGCTACTGCCAATGCTCACCTACCACTGAATTTTGCGGGAGGTGTTAGCAGTGCTGCGCCCGGGCACTAGGGTATTTGTGCCCGTTAGTGCCCCCGAGAGGCGCAAATCAACCTAATTTTTCCCCCCAAGAGTGTTCGCTCTTTCCCCCCCCCTCCCACTTCCCCTCACGGATTATAGTTCTAAAAGGTATCAGCAGCCATCAGAGATGTCACTCAAATGGCCATCCTTTATTTGTTCACCTTACCAGCTGGCTATTTGAATGTAGCATCAGAGCTGAGCTCAGTCATGTCCTCACCCAACATCTATATACACACAATATCTTTGTATCATGTGTCATAAGAACATAAGAAATAGGAGCAGGATTAGACCAGATGGCCCCGCAGGCCTGCTCCACCATTCAATAAGATCATGGCTGATCTTCTGCCTCAATTCTACTTTCCCACCCTATCCCCATATCCCTTGATTCCCTCAGTGACTAAAAATCTATCGATCTCAGTCCTGAATATACTCCACGACTGAGCATCCACAGCCCTCTGGGGTAGAGAATTCCAAAGATTCACAGCCCTGAGTGAAGAAATTTCTCCCCATCTCAGTCCTAAATGGCCGACCCCTTATCCTGAGACTATGACCCCTTGTCCTAGACTCCTCAGCCAGGGGAAACAATCTCTCAGCTTCTACCCTGTCAAACCCTCTAAGAATTTTATGCGTTTCAATGAGATCACCTCTCATTCTTTTAAAGTTCAGAGAATATAGGCCCATTCTACTCAATCTTGCTTCAGAGGGTCACTGGATCAATGATCAAGAAAGGGATTCCTAGGTCTTACGAAAGCCAATTTTAGTAGCAATATTAGTACCAAACTGAGATAAGTTTGTAAATCATAGACTGGCTATCCAACCTGGGATCACTGTGGCCTGTATAGCTTAGTATTATGCTAGGTGATGTACTTATCATTACTCCATCAGCCAAGCATGTTTATCTTCCTCCTCTCATTTCAGATCCTGCAAACTACACAAAATCCTCCAACTAAGAGAGAAAAGGCAGCACACTATTTGCAGCCAGGCTAGTGCTACCCTGAAACCAGCCATTAGAAGTTACACATGTAACTTAGGTTTATGTGCCCTCTAAGTTACATCTGGGGAAATAATTGATTGCACTTAGCATCTCTCCCCCTCAATACCCATGATGCCTACAGCAGGCAAATGTTAGGAGTGACATTTGGAATCAAAAAGAATGAGACAGATTGCAAATGTATTCAAACTTTTTTTATTTTCAAAGCAATATATGTCAAAATAGGTTTCATTTTGACACAAAGTGAGTGACAGTTGTCAGATCAGCAATGGCCAGTCTGATGCCAGAATGCAGGAATCACAATGAAAAGCTCATGCCCGGGTACCCTGTAGCCAAATACATTAGCACAGCAATGCATTACAGGCTGACCATTGAGAAAGCCCATTCTAAAAATACTTAAAGCCTGAAAAAGTAACATACAGACTTCTATATTTTATAAACTGCGAAGTTTCACTCCCTTAATTCACAGAAATGTAAACAATCTCTTGCATTCAAATATGTTGTGTAGTATTTTACAAAACTTCAAGCGCCAGAACAACTTCATCCAATTGTATTTCGTTTACCACCACAATACAGTGATATTTCTTGCCGCTCAGTGCCAGCAATCCTGAAGGGATTTTATTAGTAACTGGCCTGGAAATCAACATAACAAATACACTAACAAGCAACAACAATCAGGGTTCATCTGGGGCCTAGCAATGTCTGATACAAGCATGCAACTGTATATCATTCACTGATGAGACATAGACCAAGAAAAATAGTTTGTATGGTTGGTGACATGAATCAGTCATTCATGAAAGAAAGACTTATGAAATAATACTGAGCAGCCTGCGGGTGGCGCTGTCCAGGGAGAGTATAAATACTCGGGCACGGGCCCAGCTTGCGCAGGACATTCTTAACAGGAACTAGTGAAGGACACAACTAGACCTCCATGTTGTAAAACAGTTGATTAAAGCTTTGTTTAACGCTTAGACCAAGTGCCTAGTAGTTTTCTTGTCAGTTGGTCCTGTCAAATACATTCTTAATCTGAGCATTATTATGATTCCAATATTTTCTCCAAGTATCTGATAAGTATAACTTATTACAGACCATATGTGATTTCCCAAGATTTTCATTACTTTTCAAGACCAAGGCTGGAACAAACACTGATTTAAAATGACTTGACACTCAAATGTTTAATAGCAATGGAACAGACCAAAATGGAGATTAAAAGCTACATATTATGATATAAATCAATATGCCTACTTTAGATGGAAACTGTGGACCTCATTACAGAGGTTAGATGATGTTGTAAACCATAGGGTAGGTTTTGAGTGTGCAGGTACCAGGCAATTCACCACCCAACAATCTCGCCAATTAAGCTACAGAGTCCTGCGCCTTTTGAGAAGTAAATATGAAACCATGCGTGCGCTTCATTCGATCAAGGGACATCATGCAATGCAGTCACGGCATCGAAGATCGTCATTTCTGCAGTGTGCTCCAACTGTTGCCAGAGAGGTCTAAGCATGGAGAAGGTGATGGGGGAGGAGGACCCACAGTCAAGAGCACAGGACGACATTAGTGGCAACTCTGAGAATGTTGCTGCGGAAACATCTTTAAAACCACAAAGAGTAGTATAGCAGCTGTTATAGAAGAATCTTTCACCTGAATGCCTGAGCTGCCCTTTTATTAACAGTTCTGTTCACACATGCATTGGCCTAAAACAATATTCCCAACATTGTCCAATGCACTACATCAACTACTGTGAAAGGCCACCCATGGGTTTGCTGCCATCTTATTCTGCAATGGTAGAAAGAAAATTCCTGAACAAAGTAGTAATAAAGTAAAAAAGCAACAGAAAATTTCTGGAAACACTCAGCAGGCCAGGCAGCATCCGTGGAAAGAGAAACAGAGTTAACGTTTCAGGTCTGGGACCCTTCATCAGAACTGGAAAAAGCTGGAGATGTATCAGATTTTAAGCAGGTGCTGAGCCAGGGAGGGGTGGGCAGGGTGGGAGGGGAGGAAGGAATTGAAGGAATATTCTGTGCTTATGTAAGAGGCAGGAAAGATAAAATGTTGCAAATGGGGATGGCAAAATCATACAGCCTGAAAAATGGGGGCAGGGGTTATAGTCTGAAATTGTTGAACGCAACGTTGAGTCCAGAAGGCTGCAAAGTGCCTAATCAAAAGATGAGGTGCTGTTCTTCGAGCTTACGTTGAGCTTCATTGGAACAATGTAAGAGGCCGAGGACAGAGGGAGCAGAGTGGGAGTGAAGCGGTGAATTAAAGTGACAGGCAACCGGAAGCTCAGGGTCACCCTTACGGACTGAACGGAGGTGTTCCACAAAGCAGTCGCCCAATCTGCGTTTGGTCTCCCCAATGTAGAGGAGACCGCATAGTGAGCAGCGAATACAGTATATTATACTGATGTATTGCTCTACAAATACAAATCTACAAGCACCACCTCTTCCCAGGCACTCTGGACGACTCTCCTATGGGGAAAGGTGCCCTGGAGCACCATACAGGGCAACCGTCCCGTGCACTGCTTCTTCCAGCAGCACCTCCACTGTTGAATCATGAAACCTTGATGTTCCGTCACACTGCTCCTCCATTGCTGAATGAGTGTTGGCAACCTTTTTTTTTCCTTCCCTTTAAACACTTTCCTCTTTAAATAGCTGCAGCAGTGCCAGACACCTTGCCCCTTAAACAGTCAGCTAGTAATCAGTAGCGGATTACATGGTGGGATCTTGTTCTGAATGCTTAATGGTGGAAAATTTAGCAGGTCAGCCACTTGTGACACAAACACCACAGTGTTCCCATTGCCTCCACACTCGTTTCAGCAATTCTAACCCCAAGAATTAATATCAAGCAATGAAAAACCATCAAACAAATCCAGAGATGAGATTACAGGCTCAGAGTTGTTCCAGTCTATTATTTTCATATAATAGATACCATTGTGAGAGTATTCTAATTCATCTTTGGATCTTTTACAGCAATTATCACGGTGAATGCCAGCAAGCTCTTTGAGGCTGATGCACAATAACATCCACATCAAAGGTTTAATGGTTGTGATGCAATCAATGTACTTTAATCAACAGTCAGTGATTCTGAAATAAAAGTGACTCAAAATATATATATATATATATTGTAAGATTTTAGAAATGCTCGTTCAGGTTGTAGCCTCCTGCAGCACACAACACAGAGGGGAGAATACAACATGATCATAAAGATATAAAAATACTGTATCATCTAATGTGAAAGTAAATTGTGTTTAACAATCGCAGGCTGTGCTCTCCGCCCATGACACAGTTGCACGCAAGGCCTTTGATCCT
This sequence comes from Somniosus microcephalus, assembly GCF_052327205.1. Lineage (NCBI taxonomy): Eukaryota > Metazoa > Chordata > Chondrichthyes > Squaliformes > Somniosidae > Somniosus > Somniosus microcephalus. The sequence goes on from NC_141010.1 coordinate 29,569,727, forward strand.
GTGCTACCACCAATGCCAGATGACCTAGAAGTTGAGGAGGAGGAGGAATCTATGAAGATCGTCCGCCTTGTGAAAAATAAAGAGCCATTGGTATTCTGAATTTATATTTAGACTTACATTCGGAATCTTAATCGTTTTGATTTGACTTAATTAACAGAACACACCACAGTTGAATACATTTGTTTGTGTGTGAGCATATAGACATGTTTTAATTGTTTTAAAATGTGATTGAAGTCAGACCATAGAAGGAAGTTTATTGTCATTTTGGATCTGGGGCCTCAATAAGTGATATTCAGGAGGGCTGATGCAAACCCCAAACCAGCCACAGTCCAGACTTGCATCTCATCAGCTGTATCCTGCTCCTTTGTTCCATGCTATGATTGTCCTCTTTTTGTTCTACAGAGAATCTGGAAAACGATCGTACTGAATTATTAAGTATGGTTACTAATTCAGCTGTAATAATTTATAACCATATAAATGTTTAATGTATCTGGAAGTGCAAATGTAAGATGTAAGCAGTGAATGTTCTGGGGATTGGGGGGTGCACTAAGCAAGAACATGACCATTTTACCTTGAGAAAGCAGTCGTTAAAAAATCCTAGGTTCAATGAACTGGGGCAGTTTTAATTTAATTCAGTGGTTAAAGGTCTGCAGTTGAAACTGTCCTCACCTTTGACACTGATAGGCAGTAATTCAGCAAACGTGTTCAGAAAGGCCAAAGAAAGAGAGATGATGGGAATTAGATGTGTCGCAATGGTGCAGAAAGGTGAGAGCTTCTCTCCTATATCGGATTTAGCATGTTGAAGTGGTCAGAACAATCTCTATTCCTCAAGGGAGATCAACTGCATAACTCATTCATAGCAGAATGGAATAAAAATGAAATTTAAATTGTCAACATCTAGTACATAATGCAGTTATGTTTTTATTTCAAATTGCTTTCATTTTAGATTTAAAAAGGCCTTTAAATGCATTTGATTGGCATGGGGAAAGACAAAGTATTTTTTGCCGAGAGCAGGAGTAACATCACAGGATAGGATCAAATTAGGATCTAACTCATCATTTTTCTGTGGTAACATATTTGCAAAATATAAAAGTTATTTTTGAAAATTATAGTAGAAAATGTCATTGCTGTTTAGAAAGATTTTAATATTGCACCTGAATCTGATCCTTAAAACGCTGTATGATATTGCTGGATTTAAGGTGAAATATAAAATAGAAGGTATTTTATTACACAGCCCTGTCATTCTTTAGCTTAATAATCTAATGAGTTTACCCAGAAGCACTAAAAGCCGCTTGTACCTGTCTTTCCATGTTGTGATTAAACCACGGCATGATTCATTGATTGAAAGAAATATGTAAGAAATCACACAACGCCAGGTTATAGTCCAACAGCTTTATTTGAAATCACAAGCTTTCGGAGCGCTGCTCCTTCGTCAGGTGAAGTGGAGAGATGCATAAAAACACAGCTTATATAGTCAGAGAATAATGTCAGATGTTTACAGATGGATACCATTTACACCTTTGATTGCTGTGATTATCTCTCTGCTGAGGTGTGATAAATGGCAGTTAGAAAGATTACCTGTAAACATCTGACATTATTCTCTGACTATATAAGCTGTGTTTTTATGCATCTCTCCACTTCACCTGATGAAGGAGCAGCGCTCCGAAAGCTTGTGATTTCAAATAAAGCTGTTGGACTATAACCTGGTGTTGTGTGATTTCTTACATTTGTCCACCCCAGTCCAACACCGGCATCTCCACACCATGAAAGAAATATGGGTGACAGATTAGTGGGAAAATTAAAATGCCAGAACAAACATCAATCCTCACAGCTTGGCAGCAACTATGCATTCTTTTACATCAACAGGGAGCGACAATTAGGATGGATGAACAAACAGGCGCGGTGGTTGTCGCACGGATCATGCGAGGTGGGGCCGCAGACCGCAGTGGTAAGTGTCCTTCATGCTGTAATGGCGGATGCTGTTCTCCTTGGGAAAACATCCTTTTTCATAGAATCATAGCATGACACGGCACAGAAGAGGGCCATTCAGCCCATCTTGCCTGTGCTGGCTCTTTGAAAGAGCTATCCAATTAGTCCCACTGCCTTTGCCCATCGGCAATATATCTCTCCCGATTTTCATTTGGAAGCGATGTATAACAGGCAGGTGAACCGGTATCGTCTGTTTTACATTGTCGCCCAAAGACAAAATTACCCCCTTCACATGGGAATCCCGTCACCGTATATCAATAAATTGTGGGCAGCATGTCCACCATTTTCTGAAATGCAAAAATAAAATCTTCGTTCAAGCTTTTCCCAGCCACCAACACGTACTCAGACCACTACCCCATTAAGTATTCTTTTAAGAGTAATTGACTGTAATTTCCTTTTGCAATGTAGCATTTGGTCTATGCTTGGTTATAACACACTGTAGGGGGTTTCTCTTGCTTGCTCTGGTCTCCTGCCAGGCTTCTTGCAATAATTACCCGTGAGTGGTTCGACCCACTCGCCCCTACGGTTCTCGACCTTGGACTTAGGTGCAGGGAGCTGTAGTGCAGAAAAACTCAATAGACCAGGTCGAATAGCACAAAATGGATGCCTTTATTGAACAGTTTGCAACATTATAAAATACATGTCATATGCACAGATTAAAGAAACTACAAGCATGCACACATCTATAAACTTAACTCTATGGAAATGGGGAACACACGGCACATCGTAAAAGGGGTAACACATTACAACTACCCTTAACCCCCTCCCCTAGACCTAACTAAGTTTCGATTTGAGGAACTCGGGATCATGCTCACCACTTTAAGAATTGCGAAAAGGGGTTTGCAGCCTTTCGACACAGCTTTCCGTCGTCACGTGGGTTTGGTAAGTTCTGGCGCAGCTTGTTTTCCTCTTGGTTCTCCTGCGATGTAGGCAGCCGGTACAGCCTTGGTGAGCGCTCGCCACGGATGAATCCGTTACCGACGTGACTTTAAGAACTGGATGCACATGGATGAATCCATTACCGATGTGACGTTGAGACACTGGAGTGCTGGGCCCTGAGAGTCCTCTTATATAGTCATAATAATTGTCCTTCTGATTTGGAGGGAGAGCTGGAGTACAGGGTGTCTTCTTCTTCGGCCTGGGTCGTCGATGATCTCCCGACCAAAGTACCCGGGCCACCCTCGTCGTCTTCTCGTCGTGGCCGGGCCTTGCCTGCCCGAACACCGAACACGGTCCGAACCGAAATGCTGCTTGGTTCCGATGGAGTCTGTCCCGAAGCGTTTTTGAAGTGTCCAAGAAGTGAAGCCGAAGTGAAGCTCGAAGTGAATCGTAGTGAATCATCCTGATGGACCTTTTCAATCCACAGTTATACCTTTTTGGAACATTCTTATCTCCCGCCAAATCATAGTCCTGTCTTTGTAATAATTTTGGCGGGCAGAACTCTCTGCAGGGGTGTTTTGTCTTCATAACGGGAGTCGGTGATAGCTTAACTGGCCTTCCTGGGCCGATAATGTCTTTGCTTTGTCACCGTAACTCGGCTTGTATATTGATCGGTCTGGAGATGGCCCTTGATGGCTGTTAAACGGCTTCTCTTTGTACAGTAAATGGGTTAAAGTGTTCATTCCATTGTCCGCCCATTTCTTGATGGGCCTCATCCTGCTACCCAAATCTGTCCTGTACTTATAATCTAATCAATATGTATACTCAGTTCCATGAGTTTCGGTTTCCCGAAACTGGTTTTCGCGGGCTTTAATGTCCTTAATCCACAAGCCTGTCTGGCTTGCAGTAACAGAAATTCAAATGGTCCCAGAAGCTGGTCACGAGGTCTGGCGGCCATTTTTTTGTGCCCTTTTATCAAAGGTTTCTCTGTACAAGCTTCTTTTGGTCAATAAAGCTGTTTTATTAACCCTAACTTCTTGCGTGATTAATCATGAAAATTTCGCGAATTCTACAACACGGCTTATAGCAAAATAATTAATTTTGAAAAGACATAAGTGGCAATACTGTGGCATCTGAGAGTATTATTGGATTAGAACTATGATTTTTCAGTGTTTTATGTCCCTCCATGTTTCTTGTACCCTCTCTGACATGCTGACTATTGCAGGGGTAGAGTTCCTTAGTTATAAGTCAACCTCCAATCCCATGTCCAGGTAACCATTCTTGATGTGAGTCTAGACGGCGAGTGCTGTTAAGCTGTTTGACTATGGAGGGCTTCACAGTTGTGCCCAACACTATCCTCACCCGACATCTACACACATACAACCACACCAGCAATCAACATAGTAATCGGGAATGGGAACCCTGACTGATTTTCTCCTCACTAGTCTAAGGCCAGTTGTAGCACCCACAACTGCCACCCTGGCTGGGATCAGCTCACTCAACACAGGCTGGGCATTGAACTTAAAACTTTCTGGCTTGTGTTGCTCAGTTACATTTTCCTTTACCAACTGAGCCAGGATTATCTCTCCCGTTAGCTAAGCATTCCTTTCTAAAGATGTGCGTTGATTTTGTTTTTGTTTCTGCAGGTTTAGTTCATGTTGGAGATGAGCTCAGAGAAGTCAATGAAATTCCAGTTGAGCACAAGACTCCTGAAGAGATCAGTCAGATTCTGGTATATAATTTCTCTTTAAAGAAGATTTTCATTTTGCATTTGTTATTTTTTCTTTGAATAAGCATTAAAGCATCTTTTATGGTAGGTCATCTAAATTCTGCAGCAATTCTAAATATATTTATTGTAATAGTCTTATTTATTGAAAACATATTCAAGAAAAGTTAGTGTTGCAATGACAGACATGGACTATATGATTTGTTATGAAGTATTTTGACTTAACTGATAGCTATTTAGCTACGGATTCAGATCTCAGATTTGACCAACTTTTACCTGCAGTCATGCACGTGTTGACTTCCTCAGCTGGATGCTCAATGAAGATGCCTGATGATTTTAAACTCTCCTCTTTGGTATGACAAACCAAGAACGATAGTCCTTTCCGCAGATTATGAACAGCCTCTATTGGCCAATTCAGTGTCTGCATCTGGAGGAGACCATTAGCACTGCTTCTCCCAGTGCTAGCTAGCCCTTGACCCAAGTTCTGGTGGAAGATGGCACTGCACAACAAAGCACTTACACGATAATCAGATAGAAGGGAAAAAAACAGAGGCAGCATGTCTTAACATACAAATCTGGTATTAAAACCTCTCAAAACTTAAATGAAGTGCCAGGGTTGAATATACAAATTTATATGAGTGATTATTGGCATAAAACATTGAAAATAAATGTGGATAATGTAACTGTATGAATGCTTAATACATTCGTATCAAATTCCTCTCCACTATTTTGACTGTGGCATTAATCTATTTAAATATGTTAACATTTTTCTTAATTGCAAAGATAGGAATTTGATGCAGATTAAATAAATGTTTGTTGATAACCCCACATCATTAGTGTCTATACCATAAGGGTAGAAGGTATCAGCAAACTTCACATACAGGTGCATAAAAGGACATAATCGCATCAGTGGCATAAAGGTAGTGCTTTACTGACAAGGAATAAAGCATTCCTGGACATAATCCAACAGCATCAAAAGAAAAAGGAGAACCTAGAACCCTTTGTAAAATTTACAGTGAAAGAAAGACTTGCATTTATATAGCGCCATTTCACGACCACCAGACATCTCAAAGTGCTTTACAGCCAATAAAGTACTTTTTGAAGTGTAGCCACTGTAGGAAACGCAGCAGCCAATTTGCACACAGCAAGCTCCCACAAACAGCAATGTGATAATGACCAGATAATCTGTTTTTTTTGTTATGTTGATTGAGGGATACGTATTGGCCAGGACACCAGAGATAATTCCCCTGCACTTCTTCAAAATAGTGACATGGGATCTGTTACATCCACCTGAGAGAGCAGACAGTGCCTCAGTTTAACATCTCACCCGAAAGACAGCACCTCTGACAGTGCAGCATTCTGCTGGAAGTGTCAGTTTAGATTTTTGTGCTCAAGACCCTGGAGTGGGACTTGAACCAACAACCTTCTGACTCAGAGGCACTGACACTGTACAACTTCATTTTATCCCTAGATAAGCAAGACATTCGCCAAAGCTGAAAGCTGAGTGCTACCTCCAGCTATGAACAAAGGAAAGTGAAAATGCCCCACTGATAGTGTTGGTATGACATATTTACATTTTATCTATGCAGGCCCAGTGTCAGGGTTCAATAACCTTAAAGCTAATCCCAGCAGTCAAAGAAGAGGATCAGCTTAATGAAAGCAAGGTAAGGAGAAGCTGTGCATCATGTACTTGCTCAAGCAGTAACAACAGATGCTGTCTTTAATTAAACTGGTAGGTAATGCTGCAGTGCCAATAGCTTAACCAAAGCTTTTGAAAGGGTTTATTTGAGCAGTTGAACTGTCACAAACACTAACATGTATTAGACTTGAATGGGTGAATAATTGACTGTTTGTCCAATAACAAAAGGGCTGGGGCAAGTAGAAAGGTGACCTACTGGAAGTTTTCTAGACAAGAAAGGGAATTGACAAAGTAGGTGTAGACAAATTGTTCAGTATGGTGAAAGATTCAAATACTAAGGGACACAAGTTAAATTAGGAACTGTTTCACCAAAAGGACAATAAATATGGAACAAGTTATCAGGAAATGCCAAAGAAGTGGGTAGTATAAATAGGGTTATGAGGCAATTAGAACCATTATTGGAGAGAGCAGGGATATGGTAAGGAGGAGAGTAAGTGGGGGTTAAACTATCAAAAGTATGTCGGCTCATTGGGGCTAATGGGTATCTCCCAAAAAAATTCTTACGTTCTTAAAATAATTGGTGCCTTTAAGAAAATGTCATGAAGATACTTAACAAACTCAGATAGCCTCTCCTTCCTCTAGTTACAAACTTGGTCCAACTGCTGATTCTACTCATCTAAGCCTATTCTTATGATGCTTCACCTGTGCCAGTGAAGTATTCCAGCTGGCATGGAAGGTTGATGCCTCATTCAGCCCTTTCCATCAGATCTGGTACTGCATCTTGGTTCCATTGTGCCTACTATTCTGCAAAAGTTCTGCACATCACACCTGGCCCTTTGATCAGTCAAAAGCATCCTAAACCAACTTTATCTCTGCTCATATGGTATGAAATTCTACTATTAAAGCTGATAAATGCATCTTTAGAAAAAGAAGCTCCAACAGTTGTCTTCCTACCTCTTCAGCAGTCATTCCCTCTGGCTCCTGCTGAAGATGCATTTTATACTTTTGGTGAATTCCTTTTCCACCCATCTTCCATCCTGCTGGTGCAGTTACTAGTTTTTCCAAAGACTGATCTTTTGGGCCCCACTTCTTTCCTCTCAGAGATTTTGGTGGCGAACCTTTCTGCTGCACTATAATCTACATTGTGACTGATATCATGTTTTATCTCCACTAAGTCTATTGAAACCTCCACTGTCTGAGCTGCAGTAAGATCTCTGGTCCTGATGGTATCTCTCATTGCCTCAAAATGTGTGCATCTAAACTTACCCCTGTCCTACACCATCTCTTCAGTCTCTTACTGCCACAAACTATCTTTCCTATTCCCTAGAAATTTGTTAATGTTCATCATATTTCTAAGAACGTTAATGTCTCTTATCCTTTGCCAACTTATTTCCCTTGCATTGGCGCATTCTAAAGTTATGGAAACTGCTAATTCCCAAATTACCTGTCACCTTAAAAGCTCTGGCCTAAACCAAAATCACAAGTATGTTTTTTTGCATGGCCTTTCTAATGGTGGCCTTGTTGCCTATGTTATGCATAGGCATTCTACGCTGAAACACATTGAATGTGTTAGTAATCGCCAAAGCCTTTGACATGATCTGGCATTGTGCAGTTCTAATCATGTGGTTTTCCACCAAGGCTATGTTCATGGTAATCTAGTTTCCTCTCAAATTATATTATCTGTGCTGCAGTTGATGGCTCATCCTGGGATTCTTTTTCAATTACCTCAGCAGTGTCTTCTCTTTCACTGTTCCTTCTTCATAGAAATGATTTATTCCACTCATCGTCCAAGCCTATCTACTTTACAGATGATTCCACTCTCCTTTAGATTGCACGTCCTCACTGCATTCAATCAGTAGTCTTTTCATGAACCAATGGCTCATTAACTACATTTTGATCTCCTCTATACCTTTTAATGGGATGATGAAATTCTTATTTCTTTCAAGTCTGTAAAGGTGCAGTTTCTTTGGCTGCGGTTTTGCGTTCGTTGTCGGGATGGGGGCGTGTCAACTGGTTTCCGGGTTCCGGTCCCGCCCCCAGCTGCCTCCGCTCCACAGACGTGATTTCCCCTTGATTCACCTTGTTAAGCCCACCCTGTGGGCTTACCGGCCAATTAACAGGAAGCAGGTCTGCTGACATCATTTGATGACGCGTCATCTGCCGGTTTCCTTAAAGGGACCATGCACAATTTTATTTTGACAGTTGATTTCTTAGTGTTTGACAGCATTGAGGTGCTAAAAACAGTGACAATCACTGCACAAAGGTGAACTCTTGCACCCAGGCTCTCCAATGACTCCCTCCATATGCTGGAATAGATGGGAAAGCTGTTTGGAGGCGGGTTGGCGGCGGGTTCTGGATCCGCCGTCAATCAATAGGACTTTAACCTCTGAGCGCCGGCAAAATCGCGGCTGTCTAATAAGTCTAATCAACAGCTAATATTTCTTATTTATGTTGGTTTCAGCCTTAGCCCTTCATCTATCAGCATTATTGGCCTTGCTATCTCCTCTGACCTCAAATGGAATTCTCATAACTCCTTCATTGCTAAAGCTGGCTCCTGGAAGTTTGGTTTCCCTTTCATGCCATACACTTTCTCCTCAACAACTCTGAACTTTCATTTAAGCACACATCTTTCGAAGGCAGATTTGAAACAGAAATAGACAGTTTCCTAGAAGTAAAGGGAATTAAGGGTTATGGGGAGCGGGCAGGAATTTGGACATGAGTCGAGGTTCGGATCGGTCATGGCCCTGTGGGTAACGGAGCGGGCCCAGGGGCCGTGTAGCCTGATCCTGCTCCTATTTCGTGTGTCTAATTCTGTTAGATTCAGGAGATGGTTCTGTGATAGTGGATTGGCGGTTAGGATCGGATCAGCCATGATCTTATTGAATGGCGGAGCAGGCTCGAGGGGCCGATTGGCCTACTCCTGCTCCTATTTCTTATGTTCTTATGTTCTTAAACATGCTTCCACTCCTGAAGAGGTTGTTCTAATGGCCCTCCAGCAGTCCTGGGTAGACTGCAAGAAAAAAAGCTCGTTATCTGATAGATGATCCTTTACTTACCGTTAGCCTCCAACCTCTCTCCATTTCAACCTTTCATGTCATTTTCTATTTCATCAATACAATTATGACCCGTACTCCTCTGAACTTTCCACTTTTGTTCATCCAGATATTCCATTCCACACATGAACATGTAAAAATGACGGGCAGGAAAATATCAGTGGGTCCATCAAGCCTGTCCCACACTCATGAGGCCTGGAGCATCATGAATAGAAACTTCCAAATGGTCCCCACCCACACCCCCATACACCCCCGTAGTCATCGGCTGCAATTTTGCCGGTGCTCAGAGAGGTGGGTCAGAGGTTAAAGTCCTATTGATTGATGGTGGGTCCCGAACCCGCCGTCGACCTGCCTCCAAACTGCTTTCCCAAGTGTCGGGTCCCCAATTTGCGAATGGACCCGACACCTAGCAGTGGGAAACAGATTAAAGGCAATTACCTGCCTATTAACAAGTACTTGTGAGCAGTTTTCAGCCTGTTTTTCAATTTTCCCACTTCTGGGTTGGGTTTCCTGATGTCCAGACACCACGCCAGGTAAGTGTGGCATGTTGTGAGTCTGGTCTAATGTTTGTGGAATGATGACAGCTACAGAAGTGGTGTGAAGGATCCAATGTTACGCATGGTGAGTTTCAGAGCAAGGAACATGTTGATTACTGTATTTTTAATACATATACAGATTTCTTTATCTTACAAGTTTTTAAATCCAACTATATGTCCAGTGCCACCTCATTGGGAGAACCTTGCTCAACAGTGACAGATCGCTTCTGTTATCTCACCTGCAGCTGCCATCTATTCCAGCATATGGAGAGCCTCGGTGCAAGAGTCCACCTTTGTGCAGTGATTGTCACTGTTTTCAGCACCTCAATGCTGTCAAACGCTGAGAAATCAACTGTCAAAATTAAATTGTGCGTGGTCCCTTTAAGGAAACCGGCAGATGACGCATCATCAAATGACATCATCAGACCCGCTTCCTGTTAATTAGCTGGTAAGTCCGCAGGGCGGGCTTAACAAGGTCAATTAAGGGAAAATCACGTCTGTGGAGCGGAGGCAGCTGGGGGCGGGACTAGAACCTGGCAACCAGCTGACACGCCCCCATCCTGACACCGAAGGCAAAATCGTGGCCGTAATCTCTCGGGAGAGGTAAAAAGAGGAAACAAAAACTCTCAACAATTTCTCTCTGACCTTCTCAGGCGATTAAAACCAGACCAGGAGATCACATTGACCACGTGTACGTTAACTGTTAATCCACTTACTTTTTATATGATGTGATCTCTGCCCCAGCCAAGAATCGGTCCAGCTCCCTTTTGAAGGCAATGCAGAGTCAGCACACACTGCATAAACTAGTAACGCATTCCAGAGGCTCACTGCTCTCTGGGAAATGAAGAGCAGTCTAACATCTAGACTATTCCTACTATTGCATACTCTTCCTCCTCACTATATCCTCGCTGTATTGAAGTCAAGACTCATTTGTATCTAAGTTTAGCTGGATTTTTTTCCAGGACCTCAAAGCTATAGAATTCCTGACATCCATCAGTCTTTTCTTCCTCCTATAATCATCAGGCTTTTAAAACTCAAGCTTGGCATCATCTAATCTCTGCTTCTTGATTTGCCTTGTTTCTCGTTTTCAATATTGATGGTCCTGCAGTATGGGCCTTGGCCCTTCACCTTAGTTTTTCAATAAAATAAATCTCACTCCACTACAGGCTGATGCTCATTGATCAGTCTATTCAAGCAGTAAATTCTAATTGTTCATTTTATGCTCATTTGCAACACACCAAAGGCAAGTAGATGCGATAGTCTAAATGCTATCCGATCTAACTACTTTGAAGCAATAGTAGCTTATCATTAATGGAACAAATTTGTTCAAGAGCTATGACGCATTCATAAGTTATTTTGCTTCTATCATTTTCAGACACACGGGACCATCTGCTATCCAACATTCCACAGAAACGTAGGAGGAGTTTATAATAATAATAATACACATCACATGATCATATTAATAACTGTTTTAAAACCTTGTTGCCAGGATTATGTATTTTATTCATTGTCTCCTTTATGCTCCTGAAGATGTTGGCTAATGCTGAGGTAAAGCTTAACTGGCAATGGGTGCTCTCCGGTACCTCACCCAGGTACTCATTCTTCACGCACAAGCCTACACAGTGAGAGTTAGCTGGCTATTTTATTGTGGGGAAATCACAGCCAAGCTCAGTCGTATTTTCATCTGATGCCCACACCTGCACACTTACTAGCAGGGTTTACTGGCTCATGAGCAATGATGGGAAACCTAGCTGCTTTTTTTTTCTCATCTCTAATCCAGAACATTGAAACCAACCGTGATGTCTCTACTGCTACGTAGCTGTGTTCATAACCCTAGAATCCTGAATGATCTATATGGCTTGGTTTCATGCCAAGAGGTGAATTCATCAGATGAGCCACCAGGAGGACCAAAGCTCTTATTAACTTAAAATTAATATTGTATTAGACCAGTCAGATGTCCTGCTGCAATTTAATAAGTTAACTGCTACTGAACATTTTATAAAACTATTAGTTTGAGTTTTCCACAAACCATTCACTATGTTTATTTTGATCCTTAATACAACTTTATTTCTGTCCAACTAGGAAGGGGTTGTCTAGCTCCCAAAATTTGAAATGTTATGCTACAGCCTGAGTGCATTGTACTCTTGTCATGGCTACGAATGAGCTAGCTGGCATTGCAGTGTATAACATGCTCATGCCTTGTTGTACCATGTTGGAGGCTCTGACCTCTCAGCTTCTGAACATACAATGAAAGAGAAGAGGCCGAATTTAGTGAACGAAAAGCAGACCGTGACAAAAGAGGCCGAGTGAGTGGAAGAAGTCAAAAACCAGAAGATCACAGAATCACAGAAACCCCACAGTGCAGATAGAGGCCATTTCGACCCATCGAGCCTGCACCGACACATATCCCACCCGATCCCCGTAACCCCTACACCAACACATATCCCACCCTATCCCCGTAACCCCACATATTTAATCCCCCTAACACTAAGGGTCAATTTATCATAGCCAATCATCCTAACCCGCACATCTTTGGACTGTGGGAGGAAACCGGAGCACCCGGAGGAAACCCACGCAAACACGGGGAGAATGTGCAAACTCCACACAGACATTCACCCGAGGCCGGATTCGAACCCGGGTCCCTGGCGCTGTGAGGCAACAGTGCTAACCGCTATGCCACCGTGCTACCCGGATGATGCTACGATGATCGGAGTTGTTGATCATACCTCACATAGTTAGTTGTGGAGCTGAATCCTACATTCAGTGAACTCAGGCCACTGAGCTTAAGTTTTTACTAAAAACAGAAAATGCTGGAAATACTCAGCAGGTCAGGCAGCATCTGTGGAGAGAGGACCAGAGTTAATGTTTCAGGTCAATGACCTTTCATCAGAGCTTATGTTTTTGTTAGGGATCAGCAGATGTGTTACAGAACCTGCAACTCAGTGAAAAGAGGTAGCTGAAGGCCTGTAAAGCAGAACTCTCTGTAAGAGGCTATGCATCAAAATAAAACTGATGCTAACTGAATTTATAGTCAAATAACATTATGTAGTAAGATAATTCTCTTGATTGTGAACAGAGATGCAAGAAGATTCAAGTACAGCAGCATTATAAGTTGATATTTTATACTTGGATTTTCAGAAAGCTTTTCACAAGGTTCCACGTCGACGATTAAGGGCTAAGGTAAGGAGTTACGGATTAGGAGGTAAAGTATGGTGCTGATTAAATAATTGGCTCAAAATTAGGAAACAGGATAGCCATAAATGGGAACTCTTCAGGCTGAAAAGAGATTATGAATGGGACACCCCAGGGTTTGATGTTGGAGGCCTTACTATTTTACATCTTTGAGGAAACAGGGCCAATAGGTGGTAGATACAATTTAATATGGTTAACTAAAATAATTGGTATGGGGTAAGGAACTAAAAAAGATAGCAGGGGTTAATGGAACAGTAGTGAGTCATGCTGATCAGAAAAGTACATAAATATGCAAAACTATTAACAGAGTGCTTGTTATGAATCTTATGATCCATGAAGAAAGACTCATGAAATAACACTGGACGGCCAGCTGGTGGCGCCGTCCAAGGAGTATAAATACTCGGGCGTGGGCCCAGCTTGCCCAGGACATTTTGTAAACAGGAACTAGTGAAAGATAACTAGACCTCCATGTTTTGAAACAAGTTGATTAAAGCCTTGCTTTATACTCGAACCAAGTGCGTAGTGAGTTTTATTACGTCAGTGCTTAACTACAGGGGGAAAAAAGCAAATAATATATTGGGTTGCTTTTGTAAAATGGTTATATTATACAAGGTGTTAAATCCATCAGGAGTATTGTGTGTCATCCTGGTCACCTAATCATAAGAAGGATATTACTCTTGGCAAGGTACAAAGGTGAGCAATGAGGATAATTTCAGGTGTCTTAAAGTTAAGTAATAGTTAAGGGAGTTGGGCTTCTTTGGCAAAGTAAAAGTACTGAGGTCCCCTAATGGAAGTTTTCAAGATTATGAAGGAATTTTGTTCACCTTGGTGAACAGCTTGAATACCAGCGGACAAAAGATAAAAATGAGTAAAACATAAAGTCAGTCAAATTTTCTTCACTTAAAGAATAATAGATTTGTAGACTAGGTTACCTGGGAAAACCACACCAGCATTATTAAACTATGAACTGGTTCTAAATTAATGACTTTTTCCCCATAGGTACACGTGAGAGCCTTTTTTGACTATGACCCAAGTGAGGATAAAGCAATTCCCTGTAAGGAAGCAGGGTTACCTTTCAGGAAAGGAGACATACTTCAGGTTGTGAGCCAGGATGATTCTGTGTGGTGGCAAGCAAAGCGTGTGGGAGATGCAAACCTCCGGGCAGGCCTTATTCCATCAAAAAGATTTCAAGAAAAGTAGGTATCTGTACATATTTGTTCTTCGGGGGCTTATAGATCAAGGATGGGGCAGAAACCACCATTAACATTGTGTTGTTTATCTATCAAATTAAATGGCTAAAGAATAGATATCCAGCTACAAGGCAAGTTTAGGTCTGAAGGCTGATTACCTCTTGACCTTATCTGCCTAAATTGGGCTTGTTCTCAGATGACAGAAGGTCTGCTTCACTAACAATACAACACAGACATTATCCACCTCACCTCAATTGTTCCTCCTGCTAACTACAGGAAACTCTTTTTTATCCGGCACCGATGGGACCGGCGTGGTGCCGGTTTATCAAAAAGTCCGGATTACAGAGAGTTATAGTTAAAAGGTACAAGAGCTCCATACACAGCAACAAATCCAGGCTCCCCTGTTGCTTAGCAACAGCTGCAAGAACCCCAGCTACAGACCAAGCATCCCTGTTGCTTAGCAACAAGTGCAGAAACCCCCAATTACGCAGCCAAGAATCAAGAAACAGCCACTAATATGAAGAAAAACTTACCTGAACCTACTCCTGAATTTTGCTGGTTAACCGAGATTTCCGGTTGTTTGGGTGCCGGTTAATCGAGAGTTTCCTGTAATACTGTGGTGGAATTAAAGTTGAATGTGCTCCAGGTGTCTTCAGTCTGCTTCATCCAGTTAATAATCAGAAAAGATTGCCCTGTCAAATGTTGACATATTAAAATTTGTAATTAAAAATTGATGCCTCTGGGACAATGGCAAATCTTAGATGTTGGTTATTTCAGTCAGGCTTCATTTGTGAGATTGCATTATAAATTAATTCATTGGAAATGCTACACATTTTTATATGCTTTGTAGAGATATATGCACAATAAATGATACCCTTTAGTGCTCCTATGTTCCCATATTTTCTGCCATAAAATTACTGTTTGGGATAGGTCTGAGGAAAAATGGGGTTGGATTTTCCGTTTGTTACACTTGCACTTGCCAATAGACCTTTTTATGGGCTTTTGCACAAGAAGTTCCTTTCTACCAACCATCAAAAAAGCACTATTATAAGATTAAGCATTCTCTCTTTTATTTTCAGACGACTTGCCTACAGACAAAAAAGCATTACTTTGGAACAAGAGAAAAGCAGTAAAAGGCCATCTTGTAAGGAGGCAGCAAATAAACTTTGTTTTATTTTGCTTTCTGTTCTCTATGCTTGAACTATCTAAGGTCTAATCCAGTCCAAAAAGCAATCTTGTCCAGTACTGAAATGTTCAGGTTCCTGTGGATCAATCCCAGCTGTTGAAGCAGCTGAGTTGTCGAGTTTGAGTCCCAGGAATGTCTGTGATCTGAACACGTTTATTTGGGTGAGCTTTGGGTCTCAACTAGTGTGCTGGACGTAAATAAGTTGTTCCATTTAAGTGCTATTGTCCGGCTTCTGCAAGAATCACAGAGCAGAGCGGCAGTAACGCTGTTCCTGAGACACATGTCCTGGTTGCTTACCTCAATGTGTGGCTGCATGTATCCTGTAAGGATGACTAAGGTAAGAAGAGCATTTGTCTATTAATGTGATATTAATGGTCCATGTTCAAAACCCAAAAGTTGTCAGCATTTTAAAAAGGTATATAAGACACAACAAGCATTTTTAAATGTATTAATGGGAAGTTCCAAGTTCCAAATAACCTTTATTTTGTACACAGGCACTTTTCTAGTATCTACCTAATCTTAATTACCTAGTTTCAAGGTGAATATATTCAATTTATTCATAGCAACCATTAGTTGTTTCAAGGAGGTAGATCTAGCCTTTTGTCAATATATATCATTGAGTTGCTTGCTGCAGCTGTCTAGAGCATATAGAAAGTTCAGAAAAGGGGAATTTAAATCATTGCATAGGGCAGGTTTTACAAGAATAATGATTAAGCATACCCACAGTGCCTCAGCTAATTAAGACAGTGAGGAGCTGAGCTGTTTCGAGCAAGAACATTGCGGGTTTAATCCCTAGTCAGTGCTGAGTTAGCGGATCTCAGCCAGATGACAGCTGGACGCTACATTGATATCAGTACCCCCATGTTAGGAATTTTTAAAAAATCAGCCAAGGTTGCCACTGCTGATTCTTATCCAGAAACCCCTGCTGGAAGTGCACGTGTGTGGGCTTCAACTGAGGACGTGATTGGATTCAGTTGCGATGCTTGTCATTACTCATTGCCTAGGCTCAAACCATGAAGAACGGAGACTTTGGTGAGTGTGACCAGCATCTGAAGTACCATATCATAGAATCTTAGAAACTTCCAGCACAGAAGGAGGCCATTCGGCCCATCATGCCTGTGCTGGCTCTTTGAAAGAGCGGTCGTACTTCATCCCACATCCCCGCTTTTTGTCCCCTAACCCTGTAAGCTCAAGTACCTGTCCAGCTCCCTTTTAAAATTATTGATGGCATCAGCTTCCACCATCTTTTCAGGTGGAGCGTTCCAGATCCCGGCAGCTCTCTGAGTGAAAACATTTCTCCTCACCTCCAGCAAAGAGTTTCAGTTGAAATAAAAAGGAAAAAACACAAATGCTGCAAATCTGAAATATAAAGAGAAATTGTTCGAAATACATAGCAGATCAGTCAACATCTGTAAAGAGAAAAGGCAGGTTATGAGGTTTTGGGCATGTACTCTTCGTCAGAATGAGTCTGAGTCTGATGAAGGGGTAGACACACAAAATGTCAGTAATCACACTTTTCTCGTTACAGATGCTGACTGACCCCCTTTTGATTAAGAGAGTTAATTGATGATTCACCCTGTTACAGCTGGTGTTTTGTTTGAACAGGAAATTTCAGTTGGTATAAATTTGAATTTCTGAAAAGCATTGATTTGACAGCTATGTCCCATCTAACCCGATAAGCCAGATCAACTTTTACTGACAGATTTTGAAATTCTTCAATATTTTCCTTTTTTCCCATTAACGCTATCCTCAGATGACCAAAGTTGTGAGAAAGGTACGTACTTCATGTCTTCTAAAACACATGCAAATTTATACAGAGCATGTGTTTTAATTTTTTAAAAATTTGTTTATGGGATGTGGGCGTCGCTGGCAAGGCCAGCATTTATTGCCCATCCCTAATTGCCCCCCTTGCAAAGGTGGTGGTGAGCCACCTCTTGAACAGCTGCAGTAATGATTGTAAATCTTCAGTACTATTAATATTTGGATATCTCCATATATTGATATGTTAGATTTCTTTCTAAGTAGCTCAAGAAGATTACAGAAGGATTAAGGCACACAAATTAAGGCAGGAACCGCAATACTTTAGATTTTAAATTAATGTGCTAAAGCAGAATTGCATTAAATATGAAATAAAATAGAAACACTGCTCCATTTGTTATTCATATGACAATATGAAATGGACATTGGTTATATAAATAATGCTAAATTTCTGGCTTGCAAACTATAAATGTATCAAAGGTATTACAACAGAAGTATATTACTGAGAAAGCAGCCAGTGATTGATTGTTGCTGACAGGTCAAAGCGAATTTTTTTTTAACTTTATCTGAACAGCTATTTAGTTTTTATTCTTGAGCTTGTTTGAAGAATATTTATTATAAGAATCACAATAGCTACATTTGATATTATTTAACTGCATTATTCTCTCAGAGGCATTATGCCATTTGTAAAACAGGACATTGATTTACAAGCCAAACATTGTTGATGACTCTGGATTGTTGAATCAAGATCAGTAGAGTAGAGTGAGTGCCTTCAGGTGTCATATTGCAATGGGGATAGAGAGCTGATTAGTGCAGAAGGGACGAGCTGGCTGCTTTAATCAGCTTGAGATCTTTTATTTTATTATAGATCCTACTGAAAGCTGTGCTATTGGCATTAATAGATCAATGTTCCCAAAACGTGATCAGACTGCATTTTCCCTGTATTGCTTGCTTTGATGCTGATGTGACAGTACACCAAGAATGGAAACCATTGCACTATTGAGTTATTTTAATCCAAACTTCAAATACAGGAAAGGACAACACATCAAAAATGCCCAGCGTATAAGAAACATATTAATATATTTATATTTAATTTACTTTGCTTTTCCGTCCCTTGCTTTTGATATTCTTCTCCTTCCTCTTTTTGTTTCCTTTGTCCTTTCATTACCCTTTTCAGCAGTACCTTTTATTTTATTGCTTCTTCCACGCCCACACCCCCCCCCCCCCCCAACTCCATCTCCATGTGGTCGTTGTTACTCTTCTCGCCATCCCAGTCTCTCAGTTTTTTCTGTTTTGCCAGTCTCTCTTTCCACCCATCTCCTATCTAAAGCCTGGACCGAGCCCAACCACACCAGCACTTGCAATGGCTCTGGTTACTGTCTTAAGTGGCATAAAGGGACAATATTGTCTTCTCGATCTTTCCAAAGAGAAGGGGTAACATAAAACAGTGTATATTAAGAGACTGTTCTTTTCTGTCCACATCTGGAAAGATGTCAGAATTATGGTTAAATAAGGGAATTTTCATGAATCTTGGAATTGTAACAAATTAATCTCGCACAGAACTGTTTTCAAAATTGAACCAGCATTCTTTAAACTGCACCAAGAATTAAGAACCATTCAAGAAAATTAAAACTTCCAATACCAACTAGATAACTTATCAACTATCTAGCAATACAAATGCATTTCTGATAAAGTAGGTAATGAAAAGGTTAACCGGAGTCCGTCCTTATCATTACGATATGTGCAAAATCATAACAAGTCACACTGAAATTGCTGAAGGATTTATTGATCAGTTCAAGGCTGAACAACCCCAGGAAATATGAGCTGAGACTTGTTCAGCTTGCAATGTTTTCCTATTTTTGCCCCTTTGTACATGGAGTGCTGTGTAATTGTTGTCAAACACTGATTGGTTTTCTCCAGCAAACCTCTTTGCTTTCTGACCTTGATCATTCCTTCTCCTTCTATTTGCTGCTTCCCTGTCTCTTCAGAGGACTGTGACTGTGATGGGTATTTGAATGGACTGTACATAGGTGAGAGTCTAGATTCTGCTAAATCCATCTTGTGCATCTTTAAAAGTTACAATCAAGACTACTGATTTATGATTTTCATGGGAAAAAAATCATCAAATTTGATCCCAAAATACCAGTAAAAATCTTGGAACCACAAACAAAAGTGGAATTTGAACCCCCAGTCATGATATAAACGAATGGCCTAATTACAAACTAATGGAATCATTGAATATGATTACCCTAAACACCAGAATCCCAGGTAATGAATACAGAATCTGGCTTCTTTTGAAATATCATAAAACAGTGGCCTTGATTATATCTGCTTTCCTAGGCATTTGACAAGCCTACAATAAAACCCCATAATCGCATTAGAATTTTAGTACTTTATCATTTTTGTTCTTTCTTAAAAAGATTTGTCTAAATGAAGTGGATGTTGTTTCTCAGTTCACTTGTATCTTTTATTCAGTGCTGTGTGTAAACATTTGCATGGGCGCTGGTATAGTACCTCTGGGGGGAACTTTGCCAGCCCTGAGGAGGTGGATATGGAGACGGGACTGCTGGGAAAATGGCAGAAACTGGGAGCGGGTACCAAACCCGCTCCCAACCCGCCTCTGTGCCATCTTCCCGGGAGGCGGGTCCCCGACTCGCGCAGGGACCTGTTTCCTTGAGGCGGGAAGGGGATTACAGCCAATTAACTGCCTGTTAACAGGTAGTTAACAGGCAGTTAAGAGACTTATCCCCATTTTACCCACACAAGTGCGGGCTTCCCTACAGCTGCAAACCTCGCCAGGGTCAGCGAGGCAAGCAGTGGGTCGGTGGAGGTGAGATGGATCGAAAAGTCCGCTGTGGAGGTGAGTGATGGGTGCAAGTGTGGAGAGCTAAGTATGAGACGTGAGTGTAAAGTGTTGGAAAAAGTTTCCTTACCTTTGCTTCTTCCTGCAGACTTCAACCCTTGGGGATCTGGAGGTGCCTCATCTCAACGTTAGAGATGACAGAGCGGCTGCTGCACTCTCAGATGCAGCAGCCATCTGATTTCTGCTGAGGAGAGAGGTTTTGGTGAGTCTTCAGTACAAGGGCTCACCTTAGAACAGAGATTGTCAGTGTTTGACAGCTTCTCATTGTCATTTTTTGACAGATGAAACGTCATACGCTGACATCCTCTGTCACCAGCTTTCCCTTAATTGGTCAGCTAAGCCTGCAGGGCGGGCTTAACAAGGTCAATCAAGGAAAAATAGCGTGGGTTGGCCAGACGTCATTGGGGACAGGACTGAAACCCAGCAACCAGCAGTCCCACATCCAACGCGTCCCCATTGACAAAATCCAGCCCTCTGACTAAACCAGTGCCTGCATAATCTAATATCAACACTGGTAACATTTTTGATTTCCCCCCCTCCCCCAATTTATTCCCCTCTCTTTAAAGACACGCAGGAGTACAATTCCACAGCTGCCAGTAGCTTTCCACTACCTCCCCCAAATAACTGTTCTTCACGTGTCAGCCTCGAGAGCGAGGCCGAGATTTTCTGATCACTGTTATTTTAATGCTGGAGTTAACTGATTTATTTCCAACTGATTACCATCAATTAGAACATCTAGATTTGAGTACCAGCATGCCACTGTGTAGGGTATCACTGCTGAGCTCAGTCCTGTCCACACAGGTTCACTTTTAACGGGCAGTAATTAAAAGCTAGATGCCCGCTCCCTGGGCTCAGGAGCACTGCGGCCTAATGAATCTATATTGCTGAACTTCTTAAAAATCAGACTCGGCGTTTGTGGCTGTTTGGGTTTCATCCTCCTGAGAAACTGACTCCAGACACACAGTTAATTAGGAATAGAATTTATATTTTCTCTTGGTAATAAATTTGCTGCTGGCCTTCATTCTAACTCTTTCTAAAAACAATACAGGAAAGTAAAACTGACAGATTGCTAGCAAAGGGCTCACACACCTTTCATGGTGTACTGAGGGTTAACATCTAGCTGCAAAATTGTTACTGAACAGTAACTAGCTCGGTGTTGAGTTAACAGTAACTACATTGCCTCAGTTTTAAAGCATTCTTTAATAATATTTAAGTAGAAATGGCTGTAGTTTGCTTGATGATTCAGTATTATCCAAATTAAAGCAAATATTAAATCAAGTACTAGAACTGAACGACAAAATAATTATGGAAGATATGGGTTAAAATTTCCCATCAGCAAAGGTTAAGTACAACTTCTAAACACACTCGTACTACATAGAAACATAGAAAAATAGGAGCAGGTGTAGGCCATTCGGCCCTTCGAGCCTGCTCCGCCATTCAATATGATCATGGCTGATCCTCTATCTCAATGCCATATTCCCGCTCTCTCCCCATACCCCTTGATGCCTTTTGTGTCTAGAAATCTATCTACCTCCTTCTTAAATATATTCAGTAACTTGGCCTCCACAGCCTTCTGTGGTAGAGAATTCCACAGGTTCACCACCCTCTGAGTGAAGAAATTTCTCCTCATCTCAGTCCTAAATGTCCTACCCTGTATCCTGAGACTGTGACCCCTCGTTCTAGACCCCCAGCCAGGGGAAACATCCTCCCTACATCCAGTCTGTCTAGCCCTGTCAGAATTTATACGTTTCAATGAGATCCCCTCTCATTCTTCTAAACTCTTGTGAATACAGGCTTAGTCAACCCAATCTCTCCTCATACGACAGTCCTGCCATCCCAGGAATCAGTCTAGTGAACCTTCGCTGATCGGAAGTTGTTGCTTAAATGTAAATTATAACAACTTCTAATTCATTCCCATCTGTTTCCAGATCGTATCCCTTTTTTGTATATCAGTTCTTATGAATCTCACTAGAATTTTGGTCCAATTTATTACAACTAACCAATTATAGTTTGTCTTAATTATAGAGTCTAATTAACTGTCTATCCCATCCACATGCTCCTGCGTTCTCACAGGTCGCTTTCGTCCAGTTTTCAAAAACTGTGAAAAGGACAACAATGAATAAATATTGTTAATGGCGTCGATGCGAATCAATATTTTCAGCAAATCTCACTGCAGCTAATTATTCTGATTTTATTGCATCTTAGCACTAACCTTGAAATCTTTGGCGGCTTCTACATTTTATCAAGATGTATTGGGGCTCCTGCTGTTTCTAATCTACTTAAACCACCTGGATACAGAAGTAATTTGCAAATTAGTCAAATTCAGTGATGATATTAACTTGGGAGGGGATAGCCCAGCCAAGGAACGATGCAGATTCTAGACAATATTTACAAGTGGGCAGAACTAATGCAAATAAAATTCAGGGCATATAATTACAAGGTGTTACACACTGAAAGGAAAACTGGGGGCCATACATACTCAATAGACGGTGATAAACTGTTCAGGGAAGAGGCTGACAAAAGATCTGAGAATGAAGTAGATTCAACATTTACTATGTTCAGTCTCTGCAGAGTAGCAACCAACAAAATAAAAAGAATGCTGAGTAACATTGCCAAATCGGTAGATTATACATTTGTAGGCATCATGCTGAAGTTCTGGCCAGGGCACACCTTGAGTACAGCATTCAGTTCTGGTCACTCAGCCACAACGGAAAACTCTACACCTTGGAAGTAGTGCAGAGTGGGGCCATGAGCTGAACCCTAGTGGCAAAGGACTGAATTATGAGGAAAGGTTATACCTTAAGAGGACGTAAATGAGAAAGGGATCATACACAGATATAAAAAATGCTAAGTGGAATAGAAAAGTTAATCCGGAAGACTATTTCAGTAGAAGAAGGGGATATAGTTGACAAGCTAGTAAAAAGCAAGTTCAGGATATCAGGAAGCGCTTCTTCATGCAAAAATTATTACTACTGGGAATGATCTTCCAGATAGGGTAATGGAGCCAAAGCAGGGGACTTTAACTGCCAGAGGGTTTCCAAGGGGTTTCAGTTAGTTTCCCAGCTATCCGCGGCAGTATGAGGCCATGCCAATTTTAACTGCCAGGCCGCATTAACATGCATTAACAAGCATGTTTGCCAAATCTGTTTTTTGAGGTTGTAACTAGCAGGGCAGATAAGGGGGTACCAGTGGATGTAGTGTATTTGGATTTTCAGAAAGCATTCGATAAGGTGCCACATAAAATTAAGGCTCATGGGATTGGGGTAATATATTAGCATGGATTGAGGATTGGTTAACGGACAGAAAACAGAGAGTAGGAATAAATGGCTCATTTTTGTGTTGGCAGGCTGTAACTAGTCGGGTACCACAAGGATCAGTGCTTGGGCCTCAGCAATTTACAATCTATATCAATGAGGGGACTGAGTGTAATGTATCCAAGTTTGCTGATGATACAAAGATAGGTGGGAAAGTAAGCTGTGAGGAGGATGCAAAGAGGCTGCAAAGAGATACAGATAGGTTAAGCGAGTGGGCAAGAACATGGCAGATGGACTATAATGTGGAGAAATGTGAAGTTACCCACTTTGGTAGGAAGAATAGAGAAGCAGAATGTTTTTTAAATGGTGAGAGATTGGGAAATGTTGGTATTCAGAGGGACCTGGGTGTCCTTGTACATGAATTGCTGAAAGCTAACATGCAGGTTTAGCAAGCAATTAGGAAAGCAAATGGTATGTTAGCCATTATTACAAAAGGATTGGAGTATAAGAGTAAAGAAATCTTACTCCAAATGTAGAGGGCCTTGGTGATACCACACCTGGAGTATTGTGTACAGTTTTGGTCTCCTTACCTAAAGGAAGGATATACTTGCCTTAGAGGGAGTGCAACAAAGGTTCACCAGACTGATTCCTGGGATGGAGGGATTGTCCTGTGAGGAGAGATTGAGGAGACTAGGCCTATATTCCCTAAAATTTAGAAAAACGAGAGGTGATTGTATTGAAACATATAAAATTCTTACAGGGCTTGACAGGGTAGATGCAGGGAGGATGTTTCCCCTGGCTGGGGAGTCTAGAACCAGGGGTCACAGTCTCAGAATAAGGGGTCGGCCATTTAGGACAGAGATGAGGAGAAATTTCTTCACTCAGAGGTGGTGAATCTTTGGAATTCTCTACCCCAGAGGGCTGTGGATGCTCAGTCGTTGAGTATATTCAAGACAGAGATGGATAGATTTTTGGATATTAAGGGAATCAAGGGATATGGGGGTACTGCGGGAAGGTGGAGTTGAGGTAGAAGATCAGCCATGATCTCATTGAATGGCAGAGCAGGCTCGAAGGGCCAAATGTCCTACTTCTGCTCCTATTTCTTATGTTCTTATACCACCGGTCTACTTGCTGCCCGGAGTAGGTGACAAGTGGGTAGAAAGCGGCTGCTGGCCTCCAGAAAATCAGATGGCCCTTGAGCGTCTGCCGGCACTCAGGTAACGTACTAGGAATAAATGTAGCAGCACCCCTGAGCAACAGCAAACATACCGTAGTTTAAACTTCGACATGATCTGAGATAAACCAATACTGCAAATCAATATTCAAGAATACAACTTTAAACAGGCTAACTTCAAGGCAATGAGGGATGAGCTTAAAGAAATCAACAGAACGGGTGGGGGGTGGTGAGGGAATAGCACTGAAGAAAAACTGAATTGAGGACAAATTTATGGACATTGTAGTCGGCTTGCAGTACATACCAAGGACTAGGGAGCACAGATTAAACAACTATGGCTCTAAATGGTTTAATATGACACTACCAGGACAAACAAGGAAAGAAACTCTACAAAGCCTGTATGGAAAAAAGGTGAGGAAAACACTGGGAGGAATACTGGACTATCAAAAATAAGTCAAAAAGGCAAACAGAGAAAAAAAGAAGGAAGTACAAGTAAGTATAGCTGCAGAAGTCAAAAGCAACAACATTATAACAGCAAGAAAGTTATCAGAGAAAAACTAAGATCCTTAGGGATACAAATGGGGTTAAAATTGAGCATAAACTAAAAACAGCTAACATACTCATTTATTATATCCTGGAAGTATTCACTAGAGGAAACACCAATAGAATGCCATTAATTATATGAGGCTCAACAACTAAGCGTAATGACTTTAATAGCATTTGCATGGATGCCCTAGATAAGCATCATGAGACAGTTAATGAACACAGGGGAGATGCCAGTGCACTAAAAACAAGCCAAAGTGGTGATTTTTTTCAATAAAGGTGATAAAACAACCCAAGTAACTACAGACGCTTTAGTCTTATGTCAGCTACTGTCAACATAATGGAATCAATCACAAGGAACAAAGTTAAGGATTACTTATATAAGAATAACTTCATAAGTTGCAGTTAACATGGGAAGACCATAGGATTCTGTGGAAGGATGAGCGACATGGGCCGAATGGACTCTCTCCGCTGCACGTATCTCTGATCTATCCAATGGACTCAGAACATTTATTTATTTTAACAGAAAGCCTTCATGTCCGTTTTCATTGTGTTCACATAGTATTTCATACAGTGGTGTATCGCACATGTGCATTAGGTTGTACATACTGAGCCCCATTGAGCTGTTGGTCCTTCCTAAGTTGTCCCTGATGTTGCGTTTCAGCTGGTTTACGGAGAAGTTTTCGGCTAAGTAGGAAAGACCGACAAGCAAACCAAAATGAAGAGAAACAGACTGAGCAGAGTGACAACATAGAATATCTAACCTACGAAGAAGTGGTTGCCTACCACCGTCGCCCGAATGATTTGCACAGACTGGTGGTCCTAGTTGGTAAGTTCCATCATTCAGTAAACGTGTTATGATCACATGAACACTTCCAGACTTATACAATTCCACACAATGAGGGGGATGGCAGAGATGGAGCTCGCTACAAGGAAGAAAGGACACCAGATTTGAATATTCTTGCATCACGCTCATTCATACTACTGCTCAGTGCTGGGCTAGTATAAGACTTCTTAACAGGTTAAACTGGTTACAAAACAGAACTCTTGAGTACTAATCAAAGTCTAAAAGTATATTAACAGTACGCAGGAATGTGGAGTTCAGACCTTATTGGTTATATTTTATCCCCTGCCTTTATTGACACTTTGGTGCATATTTACAGGTTCTATAGGAGCAAAGGTTAATGAGATGAGACAAAGAATAGTAGCAGACAACCCCAACCGCTACAATGTAGCTGTTCCTTGTAAGTATAAGAATTTGTTCATTTAACTTAAGTAGGTTTGGGTGATGTACATTCATTCTATGCAGACTGATGATGTAAAATAACTCACATGTTCCAAATGACAATTAGAAAAAGTTCACAGAGGCCAGCAACTCATCGCTATAATACTTCAATATAGTGCAACTTTTATATGGAACAACAGCTGGATTGGAATAACATTACATGGCAGTTGTACAATTAGAAGATTTCAATGACACCACAGATCCCAAGTGAACCTCTGCAGATTTATACAGTCATCAGGATCCTGAGATTATGTTGTAGCCAGTACCAGGTTCTCAGTCAATTATTATTCCATATAGTATATGTACAACTGTTTTCAATGTCAGTAAGTTTCAGCATTTTTCTGTAGCATGAGGTAGTCCTATATCAGATATCAATTTGCTGACAGTAAACTTTCCCTACTCGTAGAAAGCTGAAACTGTCTTTGAAATTCTCAACACGTCAGTGTAAAAACAGATTTACATTTCTTGACTTCTTTTCCCTAGTATAAAATACAGATGAGTATGGTTGGGTTAATCCAAACCTTCACTTCAGATACAGGTTCTTTCCTCAGCTTCCTGCCGTGTAGCTTTAGGTTTATTGGCCCACAGCTGTGTTTAATGAAACTATCCAGTGGCTGGCATTATATGAAGCTCTGACCCGAGCAAACTTCATGAAGTACAAACAACACATTTTCAAGCCATTGTGTGTGCTCATCCTTGGTGTAAAACGAGTCACCTGGGTCCATTCAGAAGGCACCCAACGTACGGTGCACTAAGGTATATTTATGTTCTAGTGTTGTACTGGAATTGGCCCTGCCTGTGATGGTAGCGCCACAGTAGATGTTTTCTGATTACCTCAACAAGCTAATGAATTTCTAATTTCTTAGTTGCTGGGAAAAGCAGCTCCCATTTAGCACAATAACAACCTTTATTTTAAGTGTCTTTTTTAAGACTTTTAGAATACACTTTGCTTAAAAAAACAAAATGAAAAGTAATTTTTCTTTTACAAATCCGTTCTGTGGATAGCTGATCAGAAAATCCTGAAACATGACATATCACAGACCTGAAAGTGTCCAGTAAGACCGTCGAGAAAACAATTTATTCTGACCAATGGCGGAGAGACAAGTCCAAAAAGTCAGCTTAAAACCAACGTCCTATTACTAAAATTTGCTAGGTCATAGTATAAACGCTGGGGTTAATTTTCAAGAGAGATTACCTGCAAAGATTGATGTCCAAGAGATGTGACTGTTTATTGGGTCCAGGGCTGATCTCTTGAGTGTTTGTAGACAGATACTGTGACAATGTGACAAGCACAGGAGGCAGTTTTGTGTTTGCTCTCCACATCCTAATATTCATGTTATTCATCTCAAAAACTTGTAAGGATGAGTGAATCCTGCTGAGATTTAAACTAAGATCTCCTGGTCCCGAGTGTGATGTTCAACTGACTGAACTATCCATATCACATTAGTTCAAAGGCTGGCATGAACACCATGGACAAATAAAGAAGTGACTTAGTGTTCTATATTCAAAGATTACTGTATTTCTAACTGCTCATTTTACTTAAATGCAGCAACAACACGGCAAAAGAAAGTCCATGAGAGGCAAGGAATGGAGTATCATTTTGTCAGTAAGCTGTCATTTGAAGCAGATATTCAGAAGAACAGGTAGGCTCACTTTATTAAAGGAATTACCCTTTAAGCATCAGGAAGGACAACTTCCATTATATAATGAAGTCAATTTATTTTTGACAAAGGGGATTAAAGATAGTTAATCTTAAATGGGATTCCATGTTGACCAATCTACCTGGGACACTACTACAATAATGATTATTTTATTATTTCTATGATTACTCAACAACTCCATTATTGTTGTATCATGCGACTACCAGGATAGTAGCAGGCGAACTAGATGGGCCTTGGTCTTTTTTTGTCCATCAATTCCTATGTTCCTAAAAAGTCAGCTTAAAACCAACGTCCTGTTACTAAAATTTGCTAGTTTATTTAACAAACATACTGCAATGGCCCAGAAATTCAGATCGGGGGCTTGCCGCGCGTGCAAGGCCCCGATATGCACTTGCCCGACGCGCTGGCCGTTGACCTCCAGGGACGCCTGGAATTCGATTTTGAAAAAGAAGAATCCCGGGCAGCGTATGACGTCACGCCGCCCAGGAGTGCAGCCAGCGTGAAGCCTGTAGCGCTGTGCAACTGAGACACGCCCCTTGAGGTCTCAGTTTAACAGGACACGCCCCCAATGTTTCTGACAAGCTGCTAAGCATTTTTACATGCAAAGCAGCAGTTTAAATAGGTTTTCGGAAGTTTTTTGAAGATTTTGGTAACTTTTATAAACTTTTAAAAACGTTTACATTATTTTGAAGAATCTGAAGTAGTTTTAAACAGAATTAAAGCAATTTAAAGACTTTTAAAAGCCCTAAAAGAATTTTTTTAATTCCATTTATTTATTTAGCAATGTCGTCGTCATACGTGTCTTCACACTGTTCCCTTTGGGGAACTGTATGAAGTGGTGGAAGGATTTATGGCCATGATTAACGCTCATTCCGTGACCGTAACCATCTTTGAACCAGCCATTAGGGCGGTTAGTCCTATGGCGGGAGGGTTTTACGGGCTCCCACAAGCTATACAAGGAGGGGGGGCCACCCACACCCACGGACGCAAATATCCCACTGGATGTCAACCCAGAATTATAGAGCCAGAGCTCCGACTCCACTTGCCGGGACTGTCTGGAGTGGGGTTCGAAACCCTACCCTGATCTGACCCAGCAGCGGGGATCCTACCGCTATGCCAAAGGCCCAATCCGATTAGCAACGTGAAATGGCTGGAATGAGCACAATTCACGGCTTTAAAAGAACTCACAATTGAACTGATGATGACCTCAGCAATCTCCTCAAGGAGGTGGAGGCGCAGCGCCTGCTCATCATTGGTAATGAGAAGTCAAAGGCGCCGCAAAAAGGGCAGATGATAGCTTGGTCTTTCAAGTGGCAGCATAGGGCTCCAGTCACGGGGAGGGAAAAGGCGCAGGAAACGTATGGGTGTCACCTTTTGTGCGGAGTGGGCCTTTTGCGTAGCAGTAAGCATCCCCGCCGCTGGGCCAGAAGGAGTAGGGTTTCGAACCCCACTCCAGACAGTCCCGGCAAGTGGAGTCGGAGCTCCAACTATAAATTCTGGGTGGACATCCAGCGGGATACTTGCGTCCGTGGGTGTGGGTGGCCCCCCCCCCCCTCAGATGGGTTGTGGGAGCCCGTAAAACCCTCACGCCATAGGACTAACCACCCTAATGGCTGGTTCAAAGATGGTTACGGTCACGGAATGAGCGTTAATCACGGCCATAAATCCTTCCACCACTTCATACAGTTCCCGAAAGAGAACAGTGTGAGGATACGTACGACGATGACCTCTTGCGCAATGCACCTCCTTGGACCCTCAGTCGCAGATGCGAGGGGGCAAATCGTGCAATTGTTAAATTTTTCATTTTATTGACATGTAAAATGTTGGCCCAGTAATTCCCTTCCAAACGCGCGAGTACGGTCAGGGTACTTACGCGTCTGGCCGGAGGAAATGCCGGTTTTCAGCATGCACAGCGCATGCGGGGAAAACCGGCATTTCCTGTCCTCTGAACGAAGGGGCTCAGAGGCAGAACGCGTGCGACTGCACAGGCAGCGCGTGCGACTGCACAGGCAGCGCGTGCGCAGTAAAATTCGCCGCTTTCATTCATGCTTTCAGTGAGGTCAAGTCCTTACAACTTACACATGAAAAAAGCATGGGTACAGTTGCTCCAGAGGCTGCGGAGGAAGATATTTCTTATCGTGGAGCTTCTGAAAGTATGTATGTCTGTATATATTCCTTTGCGTGTTATGTATATATTCCTTTACTTATGTGTATGAATGTATTATTTAATTATGACTTTCAGAGAAAGTAACTTATTGGAAAATCATAATTAAAAACATACATTCATACACATAAGTAAAGGAATATAAAACATACATACATATACGTAAAGGAATATATGCGGACATACATACATAATTACTTATTACTGATGAAAAGTTTCTTTCTTAAAAGTGCTGGAAATGTTACATTACTCATTTTAGAACACTCATTTTCACATTCAATTCACACAGCCACAATTGCTCCTTCTACCTACCGTACTGAAAACCCGTTTAAAAAAAAAAAAAATTTAAACTTTAAAACTTACTTAAAATTTCTTAAAATAACTTCCCTCCCTTTCCCAAACAAAAATATTGCCTTTCAGAAGCTCCACGATAAAATATATCTTCCTCCGCAGCCTTGGAACAACTTTACACATGCTTTTTTCAAGTGTAACTTGTAAGGACTTACCCTCACTGAATCCATGAATGAAATCGACGAAGTTCACTGCGCAAGCGCTGCCTGTGCAGTCGCACGCGCTGTGCCTCTGAACCCCTTCGTTCAGAGGACTGGAAATGCCGGCGTTCCCCGCATGCGCTGTGCATGCTGAACGCCGGCATTTCCACCGGCCAGATGCGTGAGTACCCAGACCGTACTCACGCATTTGGACCCGAATTTCTGGCCCAATGTGTTTATTTTTTGTCCCTCCACTTCCACCCCCTCTTCTCCTAAACTTGCTGCCCTCTGCTGGTCACAGCTCCTTTCATCGTCACTCAGGAGCATTTCTCAATGGGTGAAAATGTGGTCTTGGTTTCTTATGTTGCATGTAATTGGGCAGAAGTGATGCCATTATTTATGCTGCATTTAAGAAGCTGATAGCATTGTAACAACACAAAAAAACACACCTGCCTGTAGTGAGGAAGGCTCCTGCAGATCAGAAAGCAAAAAAAAACCAAACTGTTGGGCTATATACAGACTGAGCCACTCCGTCTGCTGACAGCCAGAGAACATGACAACCTCTGCCTCTGCTAATACTATCTGCTGACTCTGCTACTGGTGAAAGCTACCACTTTAGTCCAGTCATAAAGCTTCTGGAGGCAACAGCACTGGCTCATTTGCTTTCCCGTACTATTTTTTTTAAATATTCCTTCACAGGATGCGGACGCCGCAGGCATGGACAGCATTTATTGCCCTTGAGAAGGTGGTGGTGGTGAGCCACCTTCTTGAACCGCTGCAGTCGGTCTTTTCTGTAACGGCTTGGTACAACTGAGGGGCATTTCAGAGGGCAGTTAAGAGCCAATCAGATTGCTGTGGGTCTGGAGTCGCATACAGGCCAGACCAAGTAAGGATGGCTGATATCCTTTCCCTAAAGGACTTTAGTGAACCAGATGGGTTTTTACAACAATCTGGTTACCATCACTGATACTAGCTTTTTATTCCCAAATTTATTTAATTAACTGAATTTAAATGGGATTGGAACTCATTGGGGTAGATTTTCCTGGAGCCGTCAGGCGGGGTTTCAGGCGTGTCGGGGGGGGGAAATCCCGAATTTGGGGGTCCCGACACCATCCCGCCCAAAATACGCCTCCACGTAAGTTTCACAGGAGGCGGGTACCCGCCCCGCACTGGGACCCGCCGACCCGAGGCGGGAAGGGATTAGTGCCAATTAACTGCCTATTAACAAGTAGTTAACAGGCAGTTTTTAGCCTAATCCCTATTTTGAGGGGTGTCGTGTGGGGTTCCCAACGGCTCTAAACCACGCCAGGTTAGAGCAGGCGGGCCGTCGGGTTGAAGGACTTGGAGGGGTCGCGATGTCGGTGTTCAGGTGAGTGATGGGTGCATGAGTGCAAAGGTAAGTGTGTTTGGTGTGTCTAAAGTGTGTAAAGAAATTTAAATTACCTGTACTTACCTTAACAGCCTTTCTTCCTCTAGGCTGTGGGAGTCCATCACTCAGCCGGAACTGAAAGCTGGGCGGGCTCAACAAGGTCAATCAAGGGAAAATCGCACGGATTGGCTGGACGTCGATGTAGGCGGGACGAAAACCCAAAAGTTGTAGTCCCGCCTCCTTCCCGACAGCTTCAGGAAAATCTACCCCCATGTCTCTGGATTATTAGTCCACTAACATAACCACTATGCTACCGTGCCCTCATATTGTTGAAGCCAGGACTGCTATTGGTGTCAGTGCTTTAAAGTAAATGCAGCTTTACAGCCCATGTAAGAAAGATCTTCTTCACCTTTAAGAGCAGCATGTGCCTGTAGTAATTGTTAAATAACTAACACCATCAACAGCATTGTGTCCTTTAATCAAGGGGACAAAACCTTGTATTTAAATAGTAACTTGTTACATCCTCAGGACACCCCAAAGGCTGTCATAACCAATTAGTTACTTTTAAAGTCACTGTTGTTATGTGGGGAAACACAACAGCCAAAGTGTGCCCAGCAAGGTTGCAAACAAACAGCAAATGAGTTCACGTTTTTGGTGGTGTTGGTCGAGGGAGAAATACTGACCAGAACACCAGGCAAACTCACTGCTCTTCTTCAAATTGTAACCAATATGAAAAATGGCATCCAGACTGTATCCAAAATGCTTCAAACTGAAAGGGTTTGAAATTGAGAACAACAGGTTGAATTGTTGCTTTTTGTTCTTTATTTTAGGTTTGTTGAGCATGGAGAATACAAAGACAATCTGTATGGAATAAATGTAGATTCCATTCGTACAGTTATATTAAAAAAGAAGATTTGCTTAGTGGATGCAAATCCTCAAGTAAGTGTTTTGGTAACTGTTGCTCTCCATTCCAATCAAAGCAATTATAGTGAGGCAGAATAATTCACAGTACTAGATGTGATAAATGTGAAAATATGTCCATCAAATAAAACTTGAAGACAGGTTCATTGTATTTATATTAGAAAGCCACTTGTACAATCTTGATGTTCCAAATTCACTCCATTTACACTGTAGGAGGATTAAGGGCACTGACAACAATATTAAAACTGTACATCTGCATGGGAGTGAGCCTTTGGCTTATTGGTAGCATTCCCATCACTGCGTTAGAAGGTGAAGGATTTGAGACCCACTCCAGACAGCCCCGGTGACTGGAGACTAGAACATGGGGGGCGATTTTGTCAATGGGGGCGCGTTGGAGGCGGGACTGCTGCTTGTCAGGTTTTAGTCCCGCCTCCATTGACTTGTGGCCAACCCACGCTATTTTCCCTTGATTGACCTTGTTAAGCCCGCCCAGCGGGCTTAGCAGGCCAATTAAGGGGAAGTCGGTTACACAGAACGTCAGCGTATGACGTTTCATCTGTCAAAAATTTTTGACAGATGAATTGTCATCGTTTGATAGCTCTGTGAAGCTGTCAAACTCTGACATTCTCTGTTGTTTGATGAGTTCTTGTATTCAAGACTCATCAAACCTCTTTTGTGAGCAGAAATTAGATGGTTGTTGCATCGGAGAATGCAGCAGCCATCTGTCATCTCTGCCAGTGAGATGCGAGACTCTCCGCATCCCCAACTGTTGAAGCCTACAGGAAGAAACAAAGGTAAATAAACATTTTCTATCACTTTCCACTTACCTCACATATTTACCTCTCCACACTTGCACCCATCACTTACCTCCACAGCGCACGTTTGGACCCCTCCGACCCCCGCAGACCCACTGCTCGCTTCGGTGACCATGGCGGGGTTTCCCAACGTCGGGAAGCCCGTGCCTCTGCTGGAAAAATGGGGAAAATCCTCTTAACTGCCTGTTCACTACCTGTTAACAGGCAGTTAAGTGGCTGTAATCCCCTTCCTGCCTCCCGGAGATGGGACCCGGCACAGGTCGGCTACCCGTCTCCTGGGAAGATGGCATGGAGGTGGGTTGGGGGCGGGATCGGCACCCGCCCCCAGATTCTGCCATTTTCCTGGCAGTCCCGCCTCCAAACCCGCCTCCCTAGGGCTGGCAAGATCGCGCCCATGGGGCTGGATTTTGATTGAGGAGGCGTGTAGGAGGCGGGACTACAACTGTAGTCCCGCCTCCATTGAGTTGTGGCCAACCCACGCGATTTTCACTTGATTGACCTTGTTGAGCCCACCCAGCGGGCTCAGCAGGCCAATTAAGGGCTAACCGGCAACAGGTGACGTCACAGATTGACATTTCATCTGTCAAAAGCTTTTGACAGATGAAATATCAGCGTTTGACAGTCAAACACTGACAATCTGTACCCCAAGTTAATTCCTTCTTCTCAGGCTGATTTAGAGATCTCTCCAGAACATAAAGCTGAATGCTGCAACTTTTGACAGCTCGTGCCCATTCTGCTTTCTGTGCCAGTGAGATGAGAGACTCCCGAGACCTGAAGGAAGGAAGGCTGTAAAGGTATGTAAATGTAAGTAAAACTTCTTTAAACACTTTACGCACACCAAACACACTTACCTCTGCACTCATGCACCCATCACTCACCTGTACACCGGACATCTCGAACCCTCCAAGCCCTTCAGCCCGACGGTCCGCCTCGCTAACTTGGCGTGGTTTGGAGCCATCGGAAATCCCACACTTCAGCAATAAAAATAGGGATTCGGCTAAAAACTGCCTGTTAACTACCTGTTAACAGGCAGTTAATTGGCACTAATCCCCTTCCCGCCTCAGGGAGGCGGGTCCCAGTGTGGGTCGGGTACCCGCCTCCTTTGAAACTGGCATGGAGGCGGGTTGGGGGTGGGATGGGTTCACGCCCCCTGAATTTGAGATTTTAACCCCCCACACGCCTCCAATCCCACCTCCACGGCCCAATGAAAATCCTGCCCTCAGTGTTTTAATCTGTCTTTTCCCTTTACAGATGACGATTGATGGGCTGCGTATTTTGAGCATTTTGGACAGAATTTTCTCAAGGGAGGTGGGTTGGGGGCAGGGGGCCTCCGAGGCGGGCGGGAAACCTGGGAGGTCGGGTTTTCCTACAGGCTCTGCCGACATTAACAGCATTTGAATGTGAGGCTTCGGATTCCCGCCCGCAGCCAGCCAGATTGAAAGGGGGTCAGCATGGTGGGTGATCGGTGGCGGCGGGGGGGTGTCGGGGGATCGGGGGCTGAGCTCGGTGATCGGTATAGTCAGGGAATGGGGGAGGTTCGGTGATCGTGGGAGGGGGGTCAGTCGGGGTTCAGGAGGGGCTTGGAGGATCGGCAGGGAATCGGGGATCGGGAGGGGGTTGGAGGATTGGCAGGGGATCAGGGATCGGGAGGGGGTTGGAGGATCGGCAGGAGATCAGGGATCGGGAGGGGGTTTAAGGATCGGCAGAGGATCAGGGATCAGGAGGGGGTTGGAGGATCGGCAGGGGATTGGGAGAGGGGTTGGAGGATTGGCAGGGGATTGGGGATCGGGAGGGGGTTGGAGGATCGGCCGGGGATCGGAGGATCGGCCGGGGATCGGGAGGGGGGTTGGAGGATCGGCAGGGGATCAGGGATCGGGAGGGGGTTGGACGATCGGCAGGGGATTGGGAGAGGGGTTGGAGGATTGGCAGGGGATCAGGAGGGGGTTGGAGGATCGGCGGGGATTGGGAGGGGGTTGGAGGATCGGCAGGGGAACAGGGATCGGGAGTGGGTTGGAGGATCGGCAGGGAATCGGGGATCGGGAGGGGTTGGAGGATCGGCAGGGGGTTGGGGGTCGGGAGGAGGTTGGAGGATCGGGAGGGGATCAGGGATCGGGAGGGGGTTGGAGGATCGGCAGGGGATTGGCAGGGGGTTGGAGGATTGGCAGGGGATCAGGGATCAGGTGGGGGTTGGAGGATCGGCAGGGGATTGGGAGGGGGTTGGAGGATCAGCAGGGGATCAGGGATCGGGAGGGGGTTGGAGGATCGGCAGGGGACCGGGAGAGGGATTGGAGGGATCGGGGATCATCCGGGGGCGTTGGGGATCGTCATGGGCTAGGTCGTGAATCGGGGTGGGGGGTCAGGGATCACGGGGCGTTGACGGGGGTTGGGGGTGGTCGGCCGGAGCACTGGAGGATTGTGGCCGGCCTCAGCATCATCGGTGGGGGGGGGGGGGGGGTAGTCCTCATGGTGGGGACCGTAGACCTGGGGGCGGGGTGGGATGATCGGAGGCTTCGTGAGGGGGTCTCCGATGGCAGGGGGTTGGTTAGGCAGGGTCCCTGGATCCAGGAGGTATGTATAAAGCCAC
The DNA here is from genome assembly GCF_052327205.1 of Somniosus microcephalus. Taxonomy (NCBI): domain Eukaryota; kingdom Metazoa; phylum Chordata; class Chondrichthyes; order Squaliformes; family Somniosidae; genus Somniosus; species Somniosus microcephalus. The sequence goes on from NC_141010.1 coordinate 29,605,999, forward strand.
TTACCTCCTGGATGCAGCAGTCCCCGCCTTGGTTTAACTGCCAGGTTTCACGAATTGTGTGAAACCCATCCAGAGGCAGTTAAATTCAAAATGGAGGTGAAAAAAGAGGCTGCCACAATATTTAAATGAAGGTACCGCCCCCTGGGAGTGGGTTGGCTGCCCGCCCCCGTCCTGTCCCCGTTAAAACCGGAAGTGGGTGAGTTGGAGACGGGATCAGGTCGGGAATCCCATATTTTACAATTTAACTGCCCCTACGCTCCAAACCCACCCGTTTTTTAAGGGAAAATGCTGGCCTTTCTGTTTCTGGTACAGGCTCGGTTGGCTTCTGGGCCTGGAGGAGTAAAGTACCAATGGGTAATTATTCAGAGACTCCGGTCCTGGTGCGGAGCCTTGCTCAGTGCGATCTCAGATCGGAGAATCGTATGAGGAGATTCATTAATTTTAATGACCAGAAAGGCACGAATGCTATGAATTGGGCATGCTGACCTCTGCCCCTGATTCTCCTACCCATGTTGCCATCAAGTGAGACTCCATGCTGGGAGAAGAGTCTTGAAAAAATGTACCCTTAGATCTCGAGTGTTCAATGTGATTTGATTATTTAAATTACACAAGAAGTTAAATCTAATGTAATGTATTCCATTTGAACAATTCTGTTAAAAAGGAAGATTTTCTTAGTGAATGAACAAACCCAAGTAAGTGTTTTAGTAATCTTCTTCTCCATTATAATCAGACATTTATAAATGTCAGCTTGTCTCAGTTGGTAATACTCTTGCCTCTAAAATTAGGGCAGGTCTAAGACAACCTCCTGGACAAGCCCCTAATCTAGGCTGACAGGCAGCACTGACATAGCACAGAGCCGAGTGTGTTGGCCAACATTATCCCCAACTAATGCCGGCAAAAACAGATTAGCTGGTCAATTGTCTCACTGTTATTTGTGGGATCTTACTGTGTGGAAGACGGCTACATGATTTGACGTTACATAACAACAGTTTGCCCTTCAAACTTATTCATTGTGGAGCACTTTGAGGTCTTTCAGACAGAAGTCGTCGTCGTACGTGTCTTCACACGGTTCCCTTTGGGGAACTGTATGAAGTGGTGGAAGGATTTCTGGCCGCGTTTAACGCTCCTTCCGTGACCGTAACCATCTTCGTACCAGCCATTAGGGTGGTTAGTCCTATGGCGGGAGGGTTTTACGGGCTCCCACAACCCATACGAGGGGGGGGGGCCACCCACACCCACAAGTATCCCGCTGGATGTCAACCCAGAATTTAGAGCTGGAGCTCCGACTCCACTTGCCGGGACTGTCTGGAGCGGGGTTCGAAACCCTACACCTTCTGGCCCAGCGGCGGGGATGCTACCGCTACGCCAAAGGCCCACTCCAGACAGAAGTGATAAGCTGCTATATAAATGCAAGTCTTTTATTAATATACTGGGGTAGTACTGGATATAATATCCATTTTATAGCTATACCTATTCTATAGTAGTTCTCCTTTGGGTGTAAGTAAGTTGCTCTTTTGCTGAATTTACAGACAATCAAACACCTCAGGACAGCAGAATTTAAACCATATGTGATATTTATCAAGCCATTTATTCAAGAACCAAAGACAAACTCATCAACGGCTGAAATACCAGGAAATGACGTTATTAAAGAATTAGGAGTAAGTCCAAAACTGCAGGTAAAGGTTTTTTTTATTAAGAATTTCACTTTAAATTTCACATTCCCAGACAGAGGAAAGAAGCAAGAAAATGGTCCCTTACTTTGGTTCCTTCAAAGTCAAATACAGGAAACTCTTTAGTATCCGGCACCGACGGGACCGGCATGTTGCCGGTTGATCAAAAATTCCGGATGACGGAGAGGGTTATCTACCGAGGCTATTTTTAACAAAGAAAAATTAAAAAATCAAGAAATGTGCAGTATACAGTAATTGGGTACTCACCTACAGAATGTTGTGATAAATGGATGGTGGAAGATGCTTGATTAAGTACAGTACTGCCAGGTGAGGGTAATGCAATGCAATGACTACCAGCAGCGTGGGAGACACACAGTACCCCTGTAAAATGGCGGATCAGAAGAGACTACCGGCAGCGTGGGAGAGTCGGACTCCTGTTACAGGGGTATTGAGGTGTTCCAACTTCCGACAGCGCCAAGAAGCTGAGCAGTGGCAGTTTGGAGAACTACCCCCATTGACTAACTCGGCCACTGCGGGAGACTCGGACTCGGTAACATTGCCGGTTATTGAGGTGTTTTTGGAGTGAGAATTTTGCCGGTTAATAGAGAATTCCGGATATTTCGGTGCCGTTTAAACGAGAGTTTCCTGTATATAGCATTTTACTGTAATGGCAGAATACCAATGTGCTGCAGACCGTACACTAACAATGTTTGTAAATCACTTTAAAAGTGTAGTTTATATAGAAGCATCATTTCAACATGCAACTAGTATAATCTCCAGTAGTATTCACTCAGATTTCAAACCCATGTGAAAAACAGTATTTTTCATCATTTACAATGACTTACTGTCCTTAGTGGCAATAACAATGGAGCCAGTCACAAGTGTTGCTAACATCACCATGGGAACTGATGTGGAGGAATTTCTGAGTAGTATGAGGGAACTCAATTAACAGAAACATCATTAATATGGCAAGATTGCTTACAGCTTTATTTTTTTAAGTATTCCTGAAAGTTCCCCCCATGGCCTAATGGGTGAAGCCGCTGCCTTGAGTAGCACTAAGCCATGCTGGGCGGAACTTTCAATGTTAGCGGGGGGTGTAATACAGGCGGTAGCAGATCGCTCACCCAGTATGCACACCGTCTGATTTTCCTTTCCATTGACTTCAATGGACGAGTCAATACCTTCGGGAGAGAAGGGCAGAAATTTTAGGCGATGAAGTTGGAAGTCTCCCTGACCTTGAAGCTCCACGTTTAAAGCTCTGACTCACACAATACATTCCAACACTATCTAAAAAGACAGTCAAATGATAAAGAGACCATTGCACCACTGAGGGTGATTTACATCTTTTATATTCACATCACAAAACATTGGGCCAGATTTTGCTCTGAGCGGCGAATGGACGCTGTCAGCCATTCATTAGACTTGCACTTGCCCGTAGACTTTCTGTGGGGTTTTGCACTGGAACTTGCTGTAAAATAGAGAGCCAAAAAGTGCAGTGCCCTCTACAGGGCATCTCAGACCTGTGTGAACAGGGCAAACAACTGTACATCTCCTTAACCAATCAGATTGAAGAATCATTAATGAGCAGAGTCTGAACCAGGGGGTGTAAGTCAGAATATTGAATTCAATGTCAAATCAGGTACAGAAAGTAAAATAAAGAGAGGGAAAGAAAGACTGGATTAAGAGAGAGAGAGAAAAAGAGACAGTAAAAAAAAAAGTATTTAAATTTTATTTTTTAAATCTCCTGCAATTAAAATCTGAAGGAATTGAGACTTCACACTTGTAAGAGTTCATTTTCAGTGTCAGAGAGGTTGCTTGGCAGTAATTAAGACTTACCACGCTGTTAAAAGGGTACTTACACTAGAATGAACAAGCCCTATCTTTTTCTGGCAAGTTTAGTCCATGTCTACGACATCCGTACAGCAACTTCACACTGTTCAATGTAGTTGAATGGGGAGCCAGATGGCGAGATGCCGTTTTCGGGAAGCTCTTGGAGCAACATCAGATCTCGGACAGCAACTTCCAAATTTTTGCATTTAGCTGCGCATGTCTGGTCGCCAGAAGTTGCTGTCCGATACCCACATAAATAACGGTAAGCACTGTTTCTACAGCAAAATCTGGCCCAGTATAATTGTCTGTGGCACCTTTGTGGTTTGAGTCATTCACACTTGTGAAAGGATTTTCATCTCCAGTGCGATTTCCTATCTTTTTCATTCAATCTCTGTTACTATTCTGAATGGTATTGGTCTTACAGTAAACCTTCTGTTCTCCAATTGCAGGAAGAAGAATACCAGGAAATGATTCAGTCAGCAGCTTACATTGAAGAGCAGTACAGCCATCTCATTGACAAGGTCATGGTGAAAGGTGACCTTCAGACTGCATGCAATGAATTGAAAATAATTCTGGATAGTATAGAAAGGGAGTCATTCTGGGTACCAGCCAGCTGGGTCCGCTCGTAGCTATACCAACCCAATGTGCACAACATAATACTGTCCCACCTTCTGCTCTTTGAACAAATACAAAACCTACAGGTTGGTTTGAGATAACTTTAATTGCAGAAGTTGGTGATAGTTTACACACATGCAAAGCAAATGCATGACTACAGTGCACTCCGATCAAGTGTAGAATTGAATTTCTGCATTCTTTTGATTGCTTTTTGGGGTATAAGGAATCTATATTGACCACAGAAACTATGCTGTAGAATACAAACTAATTAATTGGAAAAATAGTATTTCTATTACTAGTACTGGACTGATAATTACTTAAAGAATTTCAAGTTCAATATTAACACTTGAGGTCTGGGGGGAATATTCCCTCAGTGCAAAACTTATTCTGCAAAAAGGTGTTCCTGATTTTGCTACACGCAGCACCCAGAGGAAATCTTCCTCCAGCTGAGTCCTACCAAGTAAGTAAATGATGAAGAGATCAACCTTTGCAAAGGGGAAGAATTGAGCTCAAAGAATATAGTCCTTATCAAACTTAATGTACCATAGAAATGAATGAAAGGAAACTGCAGCTAGTCAAAGACCATAAGGCAGATGTTATGAAATTGCACTCCCAGCAGGTAAGGCCACCTGTCGGGAGTGTGCATTCATAAAACCAGCTCGTGTATATACTTATATAATAAAGCGGATGTATCTAAAACATTAAATTGGATGAAGCACACGCAGGTGCAATTTATCAAACAGCCATTATGCATGTTGGCAATTAGCTTTTGTAAAGAAGAATGTTTGTGACAACCAAGTAATTTTTAGAAGATTTAAATATTTTTAAAATTCAGTGGACCCTTTTATAACTAAATCCTGTTTGCCACTACGCAGATCCATTATATCAGGAATGTTTAGTTGTATTTTACACGTGCAATTTCCCTTCGTGATGAATGATCATGGAATAAGCGGAATGCCTCCCTACAGCTGAATACGAGCATCTTCACTCGTGAAAAATCATCATAGATCACTCGCGCCTTGACTTGTGAGTTGAAGATGTTTTATGCTTCTGAAAGAGTTGCCTGTATTTGATAGTTACTTCCATAACTAGCATGACTAGACAACCAGCTCTAATTCTGTGAGACCAATGTCTTGACGAAAAATTCAAATTGCAATATTTTGAAGCAAATATTTTGTAACAAGCGGCTGCTAGAAGTCGTTACATTCATAAAGTTCTTTCTATGAAGAGGAACACTTCTAATAAGCACACTCAATGGAGAACTATGGCATCGAGGGAAGTCATTGCTAAAAAATGTCATTGTGACCAGTATTTTATCAATGGATTAATTATTACAAGCTGTTCCCTTTTTAGATTCTCTCTCTTCTCAAATAGGAGCCAGTTTTCTGCTGAAGTTTAATGGAAACAACAAGGGAGATAAGAGATGAATATCAAAACAGGAAGACCAGGACACCAGCTGAGACTGCAGTTTTCAGCATACTATACGTTGTTTTACAATCTGGAAAACAAAGCAAATTCAAATTTGTAAATATTTTGGGGGGAAACTCTGTCATTAATCACTAAGGCCAATCAATGAATGAACTTTCATGGCAAGGTGCAGCAGTTTTCTCTGGGAGAAATTAAAATAATCTGGTAGGAATTAACGCACCCATTAAATTGAAGTTAATTCAACTAAACATTTACATAGTAGTTGTTCAATGTGGGTTTAACTGTGATTGTTACATTAACTTGTTCAGTATCAGTGTTGTGACAGAGGGCTGCACAAGACCACCAGCTCTCCTAGAAATTAAGCTCCCTGCCTCCTCCCCAGCTTTTAAACAGTCAACTGGTCTGCGGCCATCAGCATTTTAATCAGCTGAACATCACTCCATCCATAGGCAATTGAGCAGTAAATTGTTTAAAAGCGTTATTACACTGCTCAACTGTATATTTCATTTTCCCTCATGGAAAATCAAAAAACTCAGGCTTTGGTTATTTAAATATATTAGAAGCATAAAAAAAGCCAGAACTAACCAATGTAGCTATATTTTCACTACACATGCAGAGAAGGCACATCATTTTCAGTTGTAGTTTAGTCTTTGTTTCTGATTACATGCCTAACAGTAAATGCTTTTGTTTTAATGCTTCTAGATCTACAAATCAGTCTTTTAAAATCCTGAAATAGTCACATCATAAATATAGCAGAACAAATTAACTGCTCTTATCTTTTTAATTTCCTGCACTTGCCACTCGATGAAGTTGGGTTAACATCCTTAGCTATTACTTGGCCCATTAAGTGGTTGTTAATTCTCTTAAGAGATGCAAAATGAGCATTATTACAGGTGAGTCGTGGTTGGCCAGTTTTCTGGTTTTATTGCTCCTTACCCCCATACAGCTTCCAGGCACAGACCATGGCTGAAAACAGTAAAAGGTCAATTACACACAAGAAAATACCTCCAGTATCATCAGTAGCAGGAAGCGGTTCCAAAACTAGAATCTAATCCTTTGATTCCAATCATGTATAAAAGCACACAAACTTTGCATCACCTCGCCAATATACTGCATTTAATCCCTGGTATTTTCATAATGGAAAATGAGCTTCCACAAAGATCTCACCATTAAAAAGAATCCATGCAAGTCAAATGAATGGCAAATCCTTATTTTGCACAGCACAATTTTAAAAGAGGAAGTAATACAACTGATTTCCTGTTGTCATGTTTCAGCAATGCTGATCTCATAAAATTATAAAGGTGTCACTTACTTAAGCAAGCGTGACTAATTTGTCAGTGCTTTTAGCACATGATGAATGTGAAATTAGGAGTGTCGTCATTTATTTTCTATTGCTGTCTATCTTTCTTTCATATCGTTCTATATCATACTATATTGCAGGGGGAGGGTTCTAGGGCCAGATCTGGTTACATAGATAAGAACATAAGAACATAAGTAATAGGAGCAGGAGTCGGCCATTTGGCCCCTCGAGCCTGCTCCGCCATTCAGTAAGATCATGGCTGATCTTCTACCTCATCTCCACTTTCCTGAACTATCCCCATATCCCTTGATTCCCTTAATATCCAAAAATCTATTGATCTCAGCCTTGAATATACTCAACGACTGAGCCCCCACAGCCCTCTGGGGTAGAGAATTCCAAAGATTCACCACCCTCTGAGTGAAGAAATTTCTCCTCATCTCAGTCCTAAATGGCCGACCGCTTATTCTAAGACTGTTACCCCTGGTTCTAGACTCCCCAGCCAGGGGAAACTTCCTCCCTGTATCTACCCTGTCAAGCCCAGTCAGAATTTTGTATGTTTCAATGAAATCACCTCTCATTCTTCTAAACTCTAGAGAATATAGGCCTCGTCTACTCAATCTCTCCTCATAGGACAATCCCCCCATCCCAGGAACCAGTCTGGTGAACCTTCATTGCACTCCCTCTATGGCAAGTATATCCTTCCTTAGGTAAGGAGACCAAAACGGTACACAATACTCCAGGTGTGGTCTCACCAGGGCCCTATATAATTGCAGTAAGACGTCTTTACTCTTATACTCAAAGGGGGAAAAATTCGGTTGGCTGCGCCACCCTTTAGCGCCTAAAGAGGCCAAGAAGTGGGGCGCTAACCAACTAGCACCCGGGCGCAGCGAACCCTGCGCCTCTTCCCATATTGCGCGGACATTTTGCGGCGGCGCTAAACCTTAGCGCCTGCTCACCGGCGCACGCAGATCATGACGTCATTTCAGTGTGCAACGCCTTTGGGGCGCCCCCCTGCGTTCAGCCTGGCGCTAACAAGGACAGGTTACCTGGAATGTTTCCCAGTCGCTGTCGGGCTCGGGGGGCACTATTTAAAGGGGACTGTTCTGGATTATTCTTGGTAGCCATTTTTGGACCACAACTTCTTGGAGAGAGAGAGAGAGAGTTGCTCAGAGACAAACGGAGAGCCATTTCTGCAGTGAGCCAGTGCTGGCAGAGGAACTTTAGCCTTCTGAACATCACTTTGCAGTTGGTGAGCTTCTCAACCGGCATAACTTTCAGTGCGCTCTTACTATGGGGGCTGCATTGGATGCGAACGTCGTGCTTCTCAATCATTTGGACAAGGCACAGAGACGCAGGGATAGAGTGGCAGGCATGGCCAGACGGAGGAGGGCCTACAGACATCGCCCCACGAGACCTTACACTGCCAGGGTTTTCCGCCAGCAGTTTTCATTTATCAACATGTCGGAGGGGCAGTGTTTCCGAAGGCTGCGCTTCAGTAAGGAGGTGGTCAATGAGCTCTGCCACCTGCTTCAGCCAGATCTGCAGCCTCAACTAAGTTGCAGGACATCTCTGTCGGTGGCTGTGAAGATCGCTGTGGCACTAAACTTCTATGCAAGCGGCTCCTTTCAGGCCGCTACTTGAGACATTGCCAACATCTCACAGTTCACGGTGCATTGCTGCATCCGTCAAGTGACTAATGCCCTCTTTAGAAGGAGACGGCAGTACATCTCCTTCCCAATGACCCCGGACAAGCAGCGAGAGCGCGCAGAGGGCTTTGCAACAATAGCGGGCTTCCCCATGGTGCAGGGCGCCATTGACTGCATGCATGTGGCTTTGCGGGCGCCTCTAGAGAATGCGGAGGATTTCCGCAACTGAAAGGGGTTCCATTCTTTGAATGTGCAGCTGGTCTGTGACCACCGACAGCTGATACTCGCTATGAATGCCCAGTTTCCAGGCAGCAGCCATGACACCTTCATCCTGCGCCAGACTTCTGTGGCAGACCTTTTCGAGGCCCCGGCTCACCCAGGAGGCTGGCTTCTCAGGGACAAGGGCTATCCTCTGTGCCCCTGGCTGATGACCCCGGTCCGTTCGCCCAGCACCCCTGCTGAAGAACAATACAACGAGAGCCATCAAGCAACCAGGAACGTCGTGGAGCACACAATCGGCGTGCTGAAGCAACGGTTCCGCTGTCTGGACCATTCCGGAGGAGCCCTTCAGTACTCACCTGAGCGAGTCTCCCACTTCGGCATTGTGTGTTGCATGCTGCATGACCTGGCAATCCTCAGGACCCAGCCAATGCCACCAGACATTGAAGCACCAGCAGAGGAGGAGGAGCAGCAGCACCAAGACGGGAGGGAGGAACAAACTGCAAGGGCCGTCCGTCAGAGGCTTATAGCAAGTCGCTTCTAGGCCCCTCTCAGGGAATGCTTGCTGCCATTCCAAGAACATGAATGGAACCATTCTGCTACCCCTAAGCCGGTCAAGGGCAAAATTTGTCCAAAGAACAGACATGGCCATTGTGAATAAAGAAAGTTGTTTATTGTACAAAATGTGCTTCCTTCCCGCCTGACAAAGCAATGGCAACAGAAAGCAAAATATACAGACTGCCACACAAGTGGCTCTCACACCCGGGAGACTGTCCAAAACATAAGTGACTCTCACACCCGGGAGACTGTCCAAAACATAAGTGACTCTCACACCCGGGAGACTGTCCAAAACATAAGTGTCTCTCACACCCGGGAGACTGTCCAAAACATAACTAACATTCAGACCAGCAGCCTCTGCCTTGAATGAAACAAGTAACAGGAATCAGCAGCACCTTCTACTTGTTCCCCCTCGATGGTGATCTGCTTCCCTTTCGCCATTGGCCCCTTCCCACCCTGCAGCTCCTCCGTAATGGGACCCCAATGGCTACAACAAGGCTGGTGGAGGCCAGCTGACTGTCTGAAACCGCAGATGCCCCTGAGGGACGGCCTGGACGAGCTCTGGGCATGGAGGGCCCGGCTCCGGACTGCTCCAACTCTGCATGGGCGGAAGCAGTCTGTCCTGCAGGTGGTGGCAGCTGCAGTGGAGAAGTGCCAGTGGTGGCATCAGGAATGCTGTCATCCTGAGAGCGGACAGCAGCTCCCTGGTCGGCCGACACACTGGCACTCTGACGGGCCAGCACCGCAGCATGCGCAGCAATCGGTTGGTGCACAGATTGCTGGCCTGCTGTGGTGCTGCAAGGGCCCCGGGGAATCCTGCCTGATCCAGCAAGGGTGGCAGCAGTCAGTGCTCGCGTGGCCTCAATCTGCATCTGCATGAGACCAGCAAGTGACTGCGTGGCAGCACTCAGCACTTGCGTGGCAGGTGCCATTGCTTCGTTGAAGCCCTGGACAACCCTTGCCAGTGCTTCGCTGAAGTCCTGCACACTCCTTGCAAGTGCTGCACTGAAGTCCTGCACACTCGCTGCCTGTGCTGCGCTGAAGTCTTGGACACCCCTTGCCAGTGTCTCAATGGATTCGGGCATCCTTCCCACTGCAGCCATGAGCTCAGTGTGCCTCAGCCCAGCCTGGGCACTCATTTCAGCGAGGGCACGCACCTCCTCTGCGTTCTGTGCAGCAGGACTCGCAGCCCGACTTGCCCTCCGGAGAGACGGCCCCCGAGCTTCCCTACCCCCCTCGCGTTGCTACAGGCCGCTGGTTCCTGGAGCTGGGTCCTCCTCAGAGCATTCCCCCCTGCTCCCCTCCAGGGAAGGAGTCTCCACAGTCTGGAGATGGGCTGGCTCGCCTGAGGGTTGAGCGGATGTTCCGGCTTCCTCCTCCTCATCGCCTCCGGTGTCAGTCACAGTGGCAGCTTGAGGGCCCGCCTCCCGAGCTGGTGATGCAGCATCTGAAAGCAGGGAGGTTCAAGAGTGGCTTTAGCGAAAGGACAGGGTGGCAGCAAGGGATGCATGAGTGCTGCAATGCTCTGAATTGGGTTGAGAGTGAAAAAGCATGCTGGTGTGGGGAACAACTGGAAGGAGAGAGGTCAAAAAGGTCATGGCCTTACCATCACTGTCCACAATGGGATCGGCATCTCCAGAGGCGACGAGGCCAGTCATCCAGCTTGCGATGATCTGGTGGACTCGCTCCTCCAGGTCTGTAAGGGTCTGCAGATGAGGCCGGCCTCCTCCAGTCTGAAGCTGCTGTCTGCGGTTACTCGCCAGCTTGGCCTGCAAGAGAAAGGACGGGGTGTGATGAAACATGCTGCCCTGATCTGGCATCACATGCCTCCCATGGTAGAATAGCCCTTACATTATGCTGCCCTGATCTGGCATCACATGCCTCCCATGGTCGAATAGCCCTTACATTATGCACTGAGCTGAATGTGCGTGTGTGTTTCCAGAAAGGGCCATGGGTTCTGGATGACAGCTGGCCATTGGGGCTTTGCAGACCCTCTGGCCATAAAGTGAGGTGCAGATGGAGGGATGAAGATGATTCTGGAAAAGGCACTCACCCTGACGACCTGAGTGAGGTCGTTGAACTTCTTCCTGCATTGCACAGAAGTCCTCGGAACCATGCTGCTGGAGGTGACTCTTTGGGAAACCTCCCTCCAAGCTCTGCGGTATTCGGTTTGATGAGGCCTCCTGCCATTCTTCGGGTACAGCACAGCTCGCCGGCGCTCCACCGCGTCAACCAGAGCATCCAATGCCCCCTCGGTGAAGCGCTGCGCTCTCTCCCTGGCCCTCTCCATGTGGGTGAAGTTTTGGCCGCCACAGGTAGGTTACCGCCGATTTTGAGGCCTACAAGGCGCAGAGTGTGGCTGCAGAAGAGAATCAATCCAGCCCTTTAAGAGCTGGCCGGCGCCAGCGTGTCTGGGTGAATTCGATAATTGACGGCACCTGCGCTGCGCCCGCCTGCGGAGAAATTGCATCGCGCCGCCGGGTTAGCACCTTAAGAATACCGTGCAGCACCTGATTTAGCGCCGCAATCACCTCCAGGGGCGATGCAACCCAATATCGCTCAAAGTGGCGAGAACTTGCGCCTGGCGCTAATCTTTGCGCACCGCCAGAACTAGCGCCCCAAACGGGGCGATACCGAATTTCTCCCCCAAAACCTCTTATAATAAAGGCCAACGTACCATTTGCTTTCCTAATTGCTTGGTGTACCTGCATGTTAACATTCAGTGATTCGTGTACAAGGACACATATATGGAGGGGTGAGACCATGAAAGGACTTAAACACAAGGATGTGACTGTTAAATCTGAAGCTTTGGTGTCCAGGAGCCAATTTAGGTCAGCGAGCACAAGTGATGGGTAAACGGGACTTGGTGCGGATTAGATGGGGGCAGCAGAGGTTTGGGTGAGCTGAAGTTTACTGAGGGTGGAGCATTAGACTAGTCGGGTCTGGAGGTGGTAAACACGTGCATGTGCAGTTTGGCTGCAGATTCAGACTATTCTTTAACCTAATAGTTTAACACAAAATAAATATTTGTAGTATCTATTCTTTTGAAAAAAGATAAGAATCACTATCAAGGGTTGGCTCCCATCATAAACTGCTTCAAACTGGAAGTCATCCCACAGGTCTAAGAATACATTAACTAGTGTGGTTCACACATTAATAAATTCTCTGTGATGTCACAATAAATGGTTAGAGGTTTCTGTGGCATCATAACACTTTCATTGTTTAATATTTAACCAATTTTGAAATTAATTGAAGAGTCCTGTTTATATTTGCTGTGGCAATTTCAGCACGAGAAAGGCTCACAATTTTTAGACAATGGGATTTTTTTCATTCAAGGACTATTCCTCCTTGTGTACAGTGGAAAACTGTTAATATTTATAATGCAATATCTGTAAATTTTCTAAATGTAAGCATTTTAAGAAAGACTCACATTTATATAGCTCCTTTCACAACCTCAGGATGCCCCAAAGCACTTTACAACCAGTTAAAGACTTTCTGAAGTGTATTCATTATCTAAGGATAAGGGGTAAGCCATTTAGGACAGGGATGAGGAGGAATTACTTCACCCAGAGAGTGGTGAACCTGTGGAATTCTCTACCACAGAAGGCAGTGGAGGCCAATTCATTAAATAAATTCAAGAAGGAGTTAGATATATTTCTTAAGGCTAAAGGGATCAAGGGATATGGGGAGAAGGCAGGGACAGGGTTCTGAGTTTGGATGATCAGCCATGATCTCATTGAATGGCGGAGCAGGCTCGAGGGGCCGAATGGCCTACTCCTGCTCCTACCTTCTATGTTTCTATGTTGTAATGTTGGAAACACGCCAGCCAATTTGCATACAGCAAGGTCCCTCAAACAGCAAAGAAGTAAATGACCAGATAATCTGTTTTGGGTGTTGGTCGAGGGATAACTGTTGGCCAGGACACCGGGAGAATTCCCCGGCTCTTCTTTAAATAGATCCATGGGATCTTTAATGTCCCCCTGAGAGGACAGACAGGGCCTCAGTTTAATGCCTCATCCAAAAGACATCAACGCCAACAGTAACCTATTTTAAATGGGTTAACGTGGCCACTAAAATAGCAAACAAAATGATGTCAGACAAACGCATTAAGTGCTTGTCTACTAATATCACCGACAGTCATTTCTCGGCTAGTGTACTGCAATAAAGACTTAAATAAACAGTCTGCAGTCATTACAGATGCACTAGTTTATAGTCCCTACAGAAAAACTTATTCAACTTCAATGGCCTTTTCTGTTAACTAATTTCCTTTTTTCCTCCTTTTAAATTTTCAGTGAATTAAAGTCCTTACGATGAGGTATGCCAGTGCTGGGCCCTGGAATACATTTCTAATATCAGCATAAAACACTCCAGGTACAATGGACTACATCGAATTTCACAGCACAGAATCAGGCCACTCGGTCCAACAGGTTATGCCTGTGGTTATGCTCCACATGAGCCTCCTCCCACCTTAAGCGCAGAATAAAGCTCCTTCTACTCTGTGCCAAATATGTGCCTTAACCACCACCTCAGTAGTACAAATACACAAATCACTAAAAGTATCGACACAGGTGAACAAGGCCGTAACAAAAAGCAAACCAACCACTAGGGTTTATTTCTAGAGGGATAGAATTGAAAAGTAGTGAAGTTATGCTAAACTTGTATCGAACCTTGGTTAGACTACACTTGGAGTACTGCGTACAATTCTGGTCCTATTATAAAAAGGATATAGAGGCACTGGAGAGGGTGCAGAGAAGATTTACAAGGATGATACCAGAAATGCGAGGGTATACCTATCAGGAAAGGATGAACAGGCTGGGTCTCTTTTCTCTTGAAAAGTGAAGGCTGAGGGGTAACCTAATAGAGGTCTTTAAAATCGTGAAAGGTTTTGATAGAGTAGACACAGAGGGCAGGATTTTAATTGGGCCGTGGAGGCGGGATTGGAGGTGTGTGGGGGTTTAAAATCCCGAAATCTGGGGGCACGAACCAATCCCGCCCCCAACCCGCCTCCATGCCAGTTTCAAAGGAGGCGAGTACCCGACCCGCACTGGGACCCGCCTCCCCGAGGCAGGAAGGGGATTAGTGCCAATTAACTGCCTGTTAACAGGTAGTTAACAGGCAGTTTTTAACCAATCCCTATTTTCATTGTTGAAATGTGGGATTCCCGACGGCTCCAAACCACGCCAAGTTAGCGAGGTGGGCCGCCGGGATGAAGGGCTTGGAGGGGTCGAGATGTCCGGTGTTCAGGTGAGTGATGGGTGCATGAGTGCAGAGGTAAGTGTGTTTGGTGTGTTTAAAGTGTTTAAAGAAGGTGTACTTACATTTATGTACCTTTACAGCCTTCCTTCCTTCAGGTCTCGGGAGTCCCTCATCTCACCGGCACAGAAAGCAGAATGGCCGCGATCTGTCAAAAGTTCCAGCATTCAGCTTTCTGTTCCGGGGAGATCGCTAAATCATCCTGACAGGAAGGAATTAACTTAGAGTACAGATTATCAGTGTTTGACAGTTTCAAACAGCTGTCGAACGCTGATATTTCATTTGTCAAAAGTTCTTGACAGATGAAATATCAACCTGTGAAGTCACCTGTTGCCAGGTGGCCCTTAATTGGCCTGCTGGGCGGGCTCAACAAGATCAATCAAGTCAAAATCGCATGGGTTGGCTAGAACTCGATGGAGGCCAGACTGCAACCCCAAAAGTTGTAGTCCTGCCTCGTACCCGACTCCTCAATGAAAATCCAGCCCAGAGGGAATGTTTCTACTTGTGGGGAAGCGCAAAACTAGAGACCATCAATATTAGATAGTCACCAAGAAATCAAATAGGGAATTCAGAAGAAACTTCTTTACCCAGAAAGTGGTGAGAATGTGGAACTCGTTACCACAGGGAGTGGTTGAAGCGAATAGTATAGATGCATTTAAGCGGCGGTTAGATAAGCATATGAGGGAGAAGGGACTAAAGGGTTATGCTGATAGGGTTAGATGAGGAAAGATGGGAGGAGGCTCGAGTGGAGCTTAAACACCGGCATGGACTGGTTGGGCCGAATGGCCTGTTTCTGTGCTGTATATCCTATGTAATCCTATGTAACTACCATAATAAGGAGAGCCTGAGGAATGAGTGGTCTGATACTGTATTGATATTTGAATTTTTAATTCCCCCTCCTCCTTCACTAACATTTGTGTTGTGGTAAAGGCCAAATAAAAACTGACCAAGGTTGATGGCGACGCCCTCAACCAACAGGGAAACCTGGGAAATTCAACCACTAGGTCATCACAGAGTTGGATAGATCAGACATGTACAAAAATAGCTGCCTGTGAGGTGTTCTTTCGCAGCTGAAACACAGAAGTGCACAAACAAGTGATGCATTACTACCAATCCAGTAGAGTGGACATACTAACATTATGCCCCATGGTGAAAGAGAACCTGTTTTTCTTTAAGGACAGTCCATCCAAAAGTTAATAAATTGAACTTAGCCAAAACAAAATTAAATAGGTCCAGATTGCGCTAATTGAGTTTGAATCAGAGATCAAATCTAGTTTGGTACTCAATTTGATAATGAGCACAAATAGTTTGTTAGAGAGTGGTTCATTTATATTCTCCACATATGTTCTGTCACCAGCCTTCATATATTGGTGGGTGATCTTCAGGGCACAAAACAAACTGGTGTTGGGATGAAGATTTCTACACAGTCCAATCCAGAATACAGTTCCCATTTATTCTACCTAATGCATGCAAACAAATGGCATTATACATTCCTAAATTTTCTCTAAATAAATTATCTGGGGTTGGAGGTGTAAAGGTGACCAATTACAACAGTCAGTCATTGAAATAAACTAGATATTTCAGCAGTGGTGGAACCAAATCCCACACAGATAAAGTATTTCTGTAAAATCTGCAGCACTATGAGCTGGGATTTTTGATGATCATACACAAGCTCCCAAAGATAGCATAACATCAGCATAATATCGCAGAGTTAATTGACAATGAGTGTCCAAGTTTCGCTGTTAATACTTGCAATCATTAGGCCATTAAGAAGGTGTTAGTTCAAGAGTTCTGACACGAGTATCAATGACCAATCAATCACACGTACCCAGGCGAAAATGACTCCTTAGAGTAACCCCTGCAATGCACCATCTGATGTCCTATTTATTACACAGATATCTGTTTCCAATGCAACATGGAAATGTGTCCCTTGACATAGGCCAACAAATGATGTCTGCAGTAAACAATCGTTATTTTCCGTACAGTTACCAATTAACCAAACAGTGAAAATGTCAAGTATAGCTGCATATTCGCCTGTTTTACACTATCGGCCAAAGTCAGAATTACCCCCAATATACCCCAGTATAAATAGTGTAATGCAGAGGTTAATTTTACAAGCATGGAAAAACCCACAGTTCACAACAATCACAGGTGCAAATGAGTTATGACAGTATTTCACACGATTCAAAGAATGACTGGAAAGTGCCCCCACGGGAGATGTCCTATTTATTGTATCGGTGTCTTTTTCAATGCAGTGTGGAACATCTCATCTCCCCTGTTGTTTTCCAGTAGCTGCTGTAACTCTTATCTTCAGTGCAGTCAGTGACTACTTATAATAATAGAAACCATTATTAATCATATAAATATAGCCAGAGCAAAAGTGAAATCCATTTTATTTAACGGGTATTGTATCACAGATGGCCAAGTGCAAATGATTAAATCGGAACTATACATCTGGCTTGATTCAAAGCCAAGCAGCTTTGTTCTCAATTATAACCTGCACAATGTTTTTTATACTGAACACTATTTAATAAAGTGGCATGTTTTTAAAAAAAGTGTATAATAGTTTGTGGTTGTGATACTTTAACATAACTTTTGTTATAAGAGGTATTGTTATGTAGCTTATATGCACAAAAATGTAATGGAAACCCCTTTGTTTGAATGTCCTTTACAAGAATAAAAAGTATTGGTAATCAAATTGCATGACAAGTGTTCATAAGCAGTTTCACTTTGTTACTTGCATTAAAGGTTTGCCATTATGATAGGCAACAATTGAGATCCGATTGTTTCCGGGAAAGATTAATGGATTCATAAGAACATAAGAATTAGGAGGAGTAGGCCATATGGCCGCTCGAGCCTGCTCCGCCATTCAATAAGATCATGGCTGATCTTTGACCTCAACTCTACTTTCCCGCCCGATCCCCAGATCCCTTGACTCCCCTAGAGTTCAAAAATCTATCTCAGCCTTGAATATATTCAAAGGGCTGGATTTTGTCAAGGGGGGGCTTTTGGAGGCGGGACTCCCACTTGTTGAGTTTTAGTCCCGCCTCCATCGACTTGTGGCCAACCCACGCTATTTTCCCTTGATTGACCTTGTTAAGCCCGCCCAGCGAGTGCCGTTTCATCTGTCAAGAGCTTTTGACAGATGAAATGTCATTGTTTGACAGCTCTGTGAAGCTGTCAAACACTGACAATTTGTCTTCGAAGTTGTGTCTTTACTCAAGACTCAATTAGAAAGCCTGTCTGACCAGAAAGCAGAAGGCTGCAGCTTTTGACTGTTCAGCAGCCATTCTGCTTTCTGTGCCGGTGAGCTGAGGGACTCCCGAGACCTGAAGGGAGGAAGCCTGCAGGAAGAAGTAAAGGTAAGTAAAACTTATTAAAACACTTTACACACACCTCTCACACTTACCTCTGCACACATGCACCCATTACTCACCTGCATACTGGACATCTCGGCCCCTCTGACCCCCGCAGACCGACGGCCCACCTCGCTGACCCTGGCGAGGTTCGGAGCCGTCGGGAAGCCCACACTTCAGGGCTCAAAATAGGGATTAACCAAAAAAACTGCCTGTTAACAGGCAGTTAATTGGCATTAATCCCCTTCCCACATCGAGGAGATGGGACCTGGTACGGGTCGGCTACCCGCCTCCTGGCAAGATGGCATGGAGGCGGGTTGGGGGTGGGTTAGGCACCCGCCCCCAAATTCTGCCATTTTCCCGGCAGCCCCGCCTCCAAACCTACCTCCCCAGGGCTGGCAAAATCCAGCCCAAAGACTCAGCATCCACACCCGTTTGGGGGTAGAGAATTCCAAAGATTCACAACCCTTTGAGTTAAGAAATCCTCCTCATCTCAGTCTGACCTGTTATCCTGAGACTATGGGGGAAAAATTCAGTATCGCCCCATTTGGGGCGCCATTATCGGTCGTGCGCAAAGTTTAGCGCCTGGCGCTAATTATCGCCTCTGACGGCAAACTTGGCTTTTATCACCCCCGGAGTTGATTGGAGCGTTAAATCAGGCACTGCACACCTGTCTTATTGCACAAAGGCTGAGGAGCGAGGCGCTACCTCAGAACGCTGGCGAAGCTCGTGATGTCAGTCAGCAATAGAACACAGACACAATGGCGCCGGCCAGTTCTTAAAGGGGAGGGTGGATCTTGCTTTCCATCCACATCCTGCTCATTGCAGCCTTGAATCTCGGCCTGGAGAGGCCTGTACATCAAATCTGCTGGAAAGAACAATGGAGAGGCCCAGGGAAAGAGCTCAGAGTGCAGCCCCCACAGTCTCTTCTAAATCGATACAAGGAAGGGCAAATCAAAATGAACCTGCAAAGTGCTGCTCAGTACCCAAAACTCCTTCACACAGCGTTGAATCTCTCCAGAAGTCTCTCTCTCTCTCTCAGAATGCGTGGTGCAAAAATGTCACCAACAAAAAAAGGCAGGAAGCGGTCGCCTTTAAATAGCGCTCCCCCAGTCCTTTCCTGACAGCAAAACGTTCCCCTCAACCTGTCGTTGCTAGCGGCAGGTGGTAAGGCAGGGGGCGCCACTCAATATCCGGTCCGGGGCGCTACCGGGGCGTTGCGCACTTGACTGACATCACGATCTGCCAGCGCAGGAGATCGTGCCAGTAGTGTTTAGCGCCACCGCAAAATGTCTAGTTAATTTTGCAAGCGGCGCAAGCACCGCTGCGCCCCGGCGATAGTTGCTTTGCGCTCCATTAGCGCCCTCTTAAGGCGCTAATGGGAGGC
The DNA here is from genome assembly GCF_052327205.1 of Somniosus microcephalus. Classification (NCBI taxonomy): domain Eukaryota; kingdom Metazoa; phylum Chordata; class Chondrichthyes; order Squaliformes; family Somniosidae; genus Somniosus; species Somniosus microcephalus. The sequence continues at coordinate 29,625,261 of NC_141010.1, forward strand.
GCAACTAACTGAATTTTTCCCCCTATATGTTTCAATGAGATCACCTCTCATTCTTGTAAACGCCAGAGAGTATAAGCCCAATCTACTCAATCTCTCCTCATAGGACAACTCTCTCATCCCAGGTCAAATTATTTGTATAATTGCATGGTGGATTATAGGTCTCCAGATTTATAGTTAGTTGTTCAGGACTGGCTATACTATTGCTCAGGGGCCAACATGGAGCCAATCTCTTTTTCATTTAACTCTCACACACACCAGCGACTGCCATGATGAAAGTCACCAATGAGTTCCTGTGGCTTGCTATCCCTTCTCACCAGCTTTACCACTTTCTCACTTCTTCCCTCCATAGTCTATCTCTTTTAGCACTGCTCTATTCCAGTTCCATTCTTCATTGTCTAAATATACTCATCTTATCTCCTCTGCTTTCACCTCCCATCCCAACACAGTTATCTGTGGTGTATCCTAGAGGTCCATCCTTGGTCACCTCTTATTTATCATTTACATGCTGTGCCTTGGTGATATCATCTGCAAGCACAGGATTAGCCTTCACGTTCTCTAGTTAACCCAGAAATCTGTGGCCTGAGCCCTGTCCTTGTTGTGGTTTACCGCTTCCATATCTACATGGCATCAACTTCAAGATCATTCCTATTTTTAATTCTCTTCATGGTCTTGCCCGTCCATGTTTGAGCAGTTCCCTGCAGCTATATGTCCTTTTGCCACACCACTACTCCACTGATTCTGGACTCCTATGTGCTTTCCTGACTACCTCCACGCCATCATCAGTAGCTGTTCATTCAGTCACCGTATAGAATGGCCTTGACAGCCTGCTGACAATCCTAGGAGGGGGATTTAGGTTGTAGCATGAAAAGCAATGAAAACATTCAAGCAGATTTTCCTCTCAAGTTATGCCAACTCTTCGGCTACTTGCCACCACTTCTGGGATTTCTTGCCCAAGTATGGGCAGATGTATTATAATCAGGTACAAATGTTGGGAATATGCTGCTTGAAGTATTAAAAAATAGGTTTTGGCTCCCCCATCGGCCAAACTACATTCTTCCAGGTTAGCAAGGCCTGCAGCAGCCCAACATACTTAAATTGCCCCAACCCAGGAAATCAGGTATGGCCAGGAGCACAGGTATGGGTAGATGTAAGTTCAACCTCCTTAAAGTTCTGATAGCATAGAGTTCAGGAGGAAACTCAACCCTATTAAGTTTACTAAGCTAAGTGAAGACCTTCAAAACCAGATACCAATGCAACATGACTTCATTCATTATGTGCTAAGCAAACGCATCCTTTTAGAGTGGTTTCTTTGGAGCAGTAGGTATTTTCCTGTCCACCATTTTCCATTCGTAGAGCAAGCCACCTGGATCAAAGCCACAAAGCAGCTCATACCACAAATTAACCGTAATTAGCACTAAAGAGCTTAATTTCACGAACATGCGCAGGCCTAGAAATCCGATAAAGCCCGAAAACGGGCGGTGCCACCGCGGGGCGCGGTTTGCTCGTGCCTGTAAAAAGATCGCAGGCAGCACCGGAACTTGGTGCTGATTATCATTATTGTGGCGTAAGGCACAGCACTGAACACACTGAATGCACAGCAAAGACGCTGAGGTAGGTCGGGGCTCAGGGCCAGGATTGGGGGTGAGGTCGGGGAGAGGTCGGAGAGCTCCTGGAGGTCGAAGTCGGGAGTGAGGTTGGTCGTTTGTTTACCCGGGAGTAAACATCGCTGGCGCTGGCTGCCTTAGATGCAAGCCAAATTTGCAAGAGGGAGCGGAAGCAGACATTAAGCCCCTTATTTCAATATGTTAATAGCCTAATGTCTGCTTCAGACAAAGCTAAACAACGTCTCTTTTTTTTGCCCTCACCAATATGGCATCTGGCACGGCCCACGACGGAAGTGGGTGGAAGCGAGGCGGACACCATTTTTTCCACTAAACCAGCCTTAACGGCCGGCGCAAATGTGCCAATTTTCAGGCCCACCGTATTTATTACAATGCAATCAGTAAACAGAAACTCAGCAAGACAAAGTACGGTAGAGAAATCACAAGTCTTCTATTCAGTGATGGGTAGGAGGCCATCTGTAAATTGGTGTACACCTTCTCTGCCTGCAACAAAGTAAAAGGAGCTCAGATTAAGATAAATCATGGCACAAGTTACACCAATGGAATCCCAAAGACCTGGGATTCTACAAGTGAGAACATGCCCCAAGAGTACACCACTCTGAACATCTTCTAGACATGTCCCAAAACTACAACTCATGGGATCCAGGGCAAAGTGTCAAGTTGGATTCAAAACTGGCTCGGAGGCAGGAAGCAGAGGGTAATGTTGATGGGTGTTTTTGTGACTGGAAGGCTGTCTCCAGTGGGTTCCGCAGGGCTCAGTACTAGGTCCCTTGCTTTTTGTGGTATATATCAATGATCTAGACTTGAACATAGGGGGTGTGATTAAGGAGTTTGCAGATGACACTAAAATCGGCTGTGTGGTTGATACTGAAGAAGGAAGCTGTAGACTGCAGAAAGATATCAATAAATTGGTCAGATGGGCAGAACAGTGGCAAATGGAATTCAATCCAGAGAAGTGTGAGGTAATGCATTTGGGGAGAGCTAACAAGGAAAGGGAATACACATTAAATGGTCAGACACTGAGTAGTGTAGAGGAACAAAGGGACCTTGGAGTGCATTATGAGGAATTGAAAAAATCATCCAGTGCACCATTAAGCTAGATCTAGGTCACTGCTTATTGGAACTCCAAATTGTGTCCCAAATAATGCTTAATATGGGAAAATTCTAGGATTTCTCCCCTCTGCAGTCCAACAGTGCACCCCACCAAGGTGGAAGTAGGCAGAACTTCCCACCAATGAATGTGGATCGGGCAACATGCAAATACCCAGTTTGAAATAAAAATTTACTCGCTGAGGACTCAGTTTTCATTCCTCGTCTATTGTTAGCAACAGGTAACCATGCAAGCCAGCAACAACCACATACAAGTATAAATTAAAATGGTTTGCAGGGCAGTTGAAAGAGTTATAAGGACTTTTGAGGAGAGTGAAGGTAAATATTCTGCACAGGAATGTCATAGTGACTCTTTCACCCATCACCAGTTAATACAGTAAATACTCGGAAGATTGCAGATAACTCATAGCTGTGTAGCTAATGCCAAATTACTCTTCAAATGATATGTAGCAATAATATAAGACAAATTACTTTAATTTTGGGCCAGTACTTGATGCACTGCACATCAATTTAATGTACTGCACATATTTGCAGCAACAATTCAAAACAAAATGATAGCTTCAACATGTTTTTATTTTACTGAGAATATACATGAACATATTCAAGAACTTACCAACCTTCACCAAGATACTTCTCATTGTGCTGTCATCTGTAAAGACACAATTTTTTTTCTCAAAAGAAACTCTGGGAATATTTTTTAAAATGTAATTCAAGTTAATAAGAAAACTACCTTTCAAGACTAAGATTGATTTTTGTTAGGTAAGGTTATCAAGGGATATGGGTGGAGCAAAGGTGGCTAAATGGAGTTGAGGTACAGATCAGCCATGATCTACAGGAAACTTTCGATTTACCAGCACCTAAATAACCGGAAATCTCGGTTAACCGGCAAAATTCAAGAGTAGGTTCAGGTAACTTTTATTACTTGCCTTCCTCCATCTGTTGCTGTGCAAGGGTGTGGCTGCAGCTGTTGCTAAGCTACAGAGACGCTTGCAACTTGTGGCCATTGTTCTGAACCTGTTGCTAAGCAACAGGGTTTGTTGCTTTATACGGAGCTCTCAGCTCCGTATCTTTTACTATAGCTTTCGGTTATCCGGAATTTTTGATGAACCGGCACCACGTTGGACCCATCTGTGCCGGATAAAAAAAAGTTTCCTGTAATTGAATGGCGGAACAGGCTCGAGGAGCTGAATGTCCTACTCCTGTTCTCATGTACCTTGGCCCACAACATCACCTCCGAAGCTTTCTTCTGTGTGTGAAGAACATCAATAAACCTGATGTGGAGATGCCGGTGTTGGACTGGGGTGGACAAATGTAAGAAGTCACACAACACCAGGTTATAGTCCAACAGCTTTATTTGAAATCACAAGCTTTCGGAGCGCTGCTCCTTCGTCAGGTGAAGTGAAGAGTTGCATATAAGCACAGCATATATAGTCAGAGAGTACTGCCAGTACTCTCTGGCAGTATTCTCTGACTATATATGCTGTGCTTATATGCAACTCTTCACTTCACCTGATGAAGGAGCAGCGCTCCAAAAGCTTGTGATTTCAAATAAAGCTGTTGGACTATAACCTGGTGATGTGTGACTTCTTACATCAATAAACCTGGATAATAAGGACACAGCCAGGGTTTGTTTTATTATTATTACTACTACAGCAATGCAAAAACTATATTTTCATGTAATATGCAGACAAAACAAACCTGAATACTTTGAAATTGCTTAAATGACACAAGCTGCAGGCATGTATCTTCTGTGGAAAATTGAAGTTGCACACTATTTGAAAGGATGCAGGTTAACTGTTATGTCCGTGTATCTTAATGTTGTGTCCTTCAATAATCAGACAAAAGACTGCAGAGAACGATTCAACGGGTGTTTACTGAATAAGGGTTACTCTAGAACTAACTGTACAGATCACTACTCAGGGTTTATATACAGGTGTGGTCACTGCCGGTACTACAGTATACAGGAGCTGTAAAAAGTAGTTCTCCCCTTAAAGGTACATACATTACATTAACCTTGTCAAGTAAGGCCTAGCAAAGATTTCTTTAAACAAAACATATATCCTACATCTCACAGAAACAAGATGCAGATGAAATCGGCTCTTATTTACATCTGTGAATTTCTTTTGGTGGCAAGGGAACATGTATCTGTGTGTATATATGATCAAGTGCCCCTTGTGTTCTCAATACCAATGCACTTTTATTGTTAGATACATTAAACAATAAACACTTACTTGAAACTTGTCCCAGACCTATGTCTTTCTATCCTTTCAGTCTGCCCCGATCTAAAACCTTTCATTTATCTAGCCCCCTTGATTGTTTGTTTAATCAGAGTCGACTTATATTGGAGCCCATATGGCTGCCATTGGAGCCCATATGGCTGCCGGTTCTAGTGTCCTATAACTTTGGGAGTATTATACTCATTACCTTGAGTGCACAAACTGTTAGAAGCAATAATATTCACATACAGCTGGTTAACTATTGTGATTGTAATAACTCAACATTGCAAGTTAATTTGAGCTTGTATTCCACCTATTATTATACTTCTTTTAGTACCTAATCTATTGATGGGACCTTCTATGGGAATTTCAAGTCTTTTAAAATATCTGAGTGGAATAAAAATGATTAGATTTATGTTGTGTATGCACCTTTAAGAGAATAACTGGTCTCAGACTGCAATACCGGCAGTGACCACCCCTGTATAAAAGGCGCTAGTGAGCCTCTGTGTTTTTAGTTTCACTATTGACTTCCACCAGTAAAGACTTATTTTGTTCCACTCCTGCTGTCCGTGTCTCAATCATTCACAGACGTAATAATTTAGCTCAACAAAGCTTTTATAGAGGTGTAAGATGCTACCTTTTGTCTCAGTTGATCATAATAGTATCTTCCGGGTTGGATTGCAACCTTTTGCAGACGTTTTGCAAAGATCAGGTTCTCCTCTGCAATTTTTCTCAGCTCTTTCTCTCTTCCTTCCCTGTTCAAACTATAAGAAGTTATCTCATCAAACATTACGAGCTTGGAAGTACCAGTGAAACGTGCTCGCGTGTACTTATTAAAGATATATGTTTACCCATTAAATGTAGATTTTTTTTTTTGAAACAGAAATCCCCCCATTGCTCAGTTCCGCTGAAGCCTCTTGAGGCTCAATTACTGATGCCCCACCAGTGGCACAGGGCCTCTTACACAAACATAGAAGATAGGAGCAGGAGTAGGCCATTCGGCCCCTCGAGCCTGCTCTGCCATTCAATGAGATCATGGCTGATCATCCAAACTCAGTACCCTGTCCTTGGCAATGGGTGGGAACCATTGGGCGCGAGGTCACCCAGTCTGAGGTGGAAAAATGGCACTGTGCATAATGCATTTCTTTACCATGTAATTAATTATAACATTTGGTCCCACAGCAAATCTTGTGACTGTGAATAAAATACCGCCCACACCCTGCAGCTTACTCATTTAAATTTGCCACATGGGGAACCCTGGGACTTGGCCTGCTCAAGTAAGCTTCTTAAAAATGGACGGCACTTTCAGCTGATGCAAAAAAAAATGGGTTTTGGCCTAATTATTTACATATTGTTGCACCTATTAGTTGGTTTTGCTGGGTTGTACACTGGGGCGGAAGGGAGTGGGATTCTCATGGGAAAAGGGAGGGGGCCGCCAATAATACAGCACTATGGAACCATTTGTGAGGCACTTGGGAAATGTCCTAAATTCCCATATGGTCAGGCCACGCTGGCAGTACACCATCTTTGGTTTTTTTTTCTGCCAATAATTTCCTTCGTTATTCACGGTTGCTGCTGGCAATTAAATCACACCACACAAAAATACCTTGGGGTTCTGAATGGGCTGCAGGATTGAGGTGAAGAAGAGCTTTGGGCAGGGACAACAAGTGCTGGTGCAATGACAAATGTGATATTTTGTCTACATCCATCACTGCCCAGCAAACACATTTATAGAACCCTCCACATGTACTTGGACAGGTTAGAGGAGAACTTGTTTACACATGCTTCACTTCACAAGACAGGCTGTCATAGAGTTTACAGCCAATAAGTACTGCATTGGCTGTAAAGCGCTTTCACAACCACGTCCAGTGGTCGTGAAAGGCGCTATATAAATGTAAGTCTTTTTTTCTTTTACCATCTGTTGCAGGATCTCCTGCAAGCAAAATCTGGAAGAAAGTGATCCTTCCTGTAGAATTGAAGGTTCCTCAACATAAAACTTTCATGACACAGTATCCATCTGAACCACACCAGTGGACATCTATTACATTGGGCAGTCTGCTGTGCGCATGTATCAAGCAAGTGAAAAATGCTATTTTTGAAAGGGCAATAATTTTCTTGGTGGAAACTAAATATCAGGTAGAGTTTTAACCAGGTGGCAAGGTTTTCTCGAGTGCAAGGCACTGTTGCTGGCACACATGTGGGTATCAGAACTCCTCATATCAATCCCATTGTTTAAATGCACTCGATTCCAGCCCCACATGAGATAGCAGTGCATATTTGGGTGTCTGACACGTTATTTGCATTTCAGGCCATACTCAGATTTCTTTTGCATTCATCCACTCCTGTATAGAGCCCTCACTCCCTACAGACCAGAGTGTGACCTTATATGCACAATATCTGGTAATGTAGTGATGCTCAGGGCCAAACAGAAACCTTTGTAATAGCTTTCTGTAATTGGCACCAGCCCTCACATGGTATGATAGTCTTTGGATAGCAGTAAAATAAACACTATGGCCGCGATTTCACCAACCTCGGCGGGTCCGTTTAGGCGATGTCAGTGGCGGGTCCTGACCCCGCCACCAGCTCCAGCCCGCTGTCCAAAATGACTTTCCCCTGATTGGGCTCGTTAAGCCCACCCAGCGCGTTTGCCAGCCAATTAGAGGAAGTGGGTCTGATGACGTAATTTGATAACGCGTCATCAGCCAGTTTCCTTAAAGGGACCATGCACAAATTGATTTTGACAGTTGTACTGTCAGTGTTCAGTGTTCTACAGCATTGAGGTGCTGCAAACACTGACAAGCACTGCACAAAGGGACAGGACTGCACCCAGGCTCTTCCATGACTCCCTCGATATGCTGATGGAGGGAATCACAGCACGCAGGGAGGTTTGCTTCCCTTCCAGTGGGCGGAAGAGACCTCCCCAGGAGACCAACGCAGCCTGGTTGCACATTGCACAGGAGGACACAAGCAGGGATGTTGTCAGGAGGACCAGGCTGCAGTGGCACAAACCTTTCAATGATCTCAGTAGATCACGAAACGTTATTGCAAAGCCACATTCAATCTCATTCTGCTGTGCTTCTCATCACATCCCCATCACTCTGCCTTCCCTACCCTACTCCTGCACATCCTTACTCACACCAACTTATCTTGCACCTCCATCCATCTACAGTGTCAATTCCCCATCTCACTAGCCACCCCTCACACTCACCCTCATCCTAGTCAAATCATACCAACTAACAACACACAAGGGTAGGCACTTGGGTGTTTTATGCAATGTTCATGTAAAGTTTCTGTTAATGTGGTGTCAAACATTGAAACCTTTATTTTCAACACTTTACGTTCTTGGACAGATCTGCGTGCACCTTTGTAAGTGGCTTAGTGAGTTGCAGTGATTGTGAGACATAACGGTATCCCCCGCAATGGTCATGAGTATGATAGGAATGGCTTGGGCATTGTAAGGATGCTTTATGGTGTTGGTGTGGGGTGGTGCCAACCTGGCACATCATGTGGCAGCCAGGGTGTACAGCATCAAGTGAAGCAAATCTGGCCATGGTGAGGCCATCCCTGGCCTTCTGGGCAGCAATGTGGTTGGGTGCTGATGCCCTGTGTCCTGTGCAGCATCAGTTGATTGCGGAGAAGGTTGGTGTTGTTGTTGGTGCTGCTGGTGTGCCTGGTGCTGCTGGTGTCGGGGCTGATTGTGGTAGGATTCTGAGGACCAAGGTGAGATAGTGTCAAGGGCACCGATGCTGATGTATTAGATGGCAGGTGAACTTGAGATGACAGAAGCGATCTATCAATGGTGAGAGAGGTTGTTCCAATGAGGTAACACTGGATAGAGAGTTTACTCCAAACACTTACAACCTGCATAAAGCTCAATCTGTCTTCCAAATGCAGTAAACAACAGCTTCTGAGCTTGGAAAGTGAACAGCTGAGATGGGAGCTTTTATAGCACATTTGCAGCTTTCAAGTAATGAGATGATTCCATGGCCATAAAACTCCCGACCTGCTTACCTAACATGATCCCCGAGCAGCGTGAACCCCATGGGCAACCTCGTAAAATGAAAAGGTGAGCTCAAAATACTTCATAATGGGCTGTTAACAAGGTCATAATGACCTAAATTACCACCCCTGCCGCTGGGTGTCAAGTCTGTTCAGCGCTGACAGACCTGATATCTGGGAAAGGCGCGTGGCAGTGGGTTGATGGCGGGGTCCCGAACCATTGTCAAAAAATGTTTTCCCATCTGACCCGCCACCGAATGCGCCCGCTGACCCCCCAAAAAATTCCCCCCAATTTGACTACGTAACTTAGGCTATAATCAGGTTTATTAAAGGTAAAGGTCAGCATAATGTTAACACGGCAGAATTTATCTCTTCCTAAATGCAATATTCACAAAACAGGCAACATTTCACTTGTTTAGTAATACTAAGCCTAGTCCAACTTCAGTAAGTTATACTTGCTGTTTCCCCATTACCACCACAAAATCTCTAACTTGTCAAACCAAAAATAATTGATTAACTGGGGACAACTTTCCCATTTAACCTTCCAGAATCTGACCACCTACCTGTCCATTAAGTGGAGTTGAAAACATCAGGGCCCTCTCCGTCAGAAAGCTGCCCCCATCTAACCAAGGTGACAGTTTGAAAATCAGCCAGGTTCAGTAGAATGATGACTATGCAGATCATTGTCAGGAAGTCCTTCTTGTGAGATCAACACTAATGGCTTTGCAATTAAAAGGTACTAAAATATCAAAGCCAACTATTGTCATGGCAGCCATATGTGAGTTGCATTGTCTGGGTATCCATCTTTCCTCATGATGCAATTTCTAGCCATACTGACAGAAGGCAGATTCTATCTCATCCAGAAACACTAAGCCTATCTTAACACAAATGTTAATTGACACCTCATATCAAAATACTTCCTTTTGATTTGAACATTAATGGAATTACTCTGTTTGTTACAACATCCATCTTACATAAATAAACTCCACCCACCACCCCGCCCGGCTCGGAAGCTGCCTTCAGATTGATATCAGGGCCTATGTGCTGGTTGAGAGTCTTCATTTATAATGGGCCAACATTTGCGATCGGAGGCTTCCCGCGGGCGGAGGCCTCCGACCTGCAAAAAATCTACGAATGTACCTGGTGGCCCGGGAGATACGGAGGCTTGCGATCCTGGGCCGTTCCGGGTCCACGTGGGCAGAGGCCCAGGTATCCCAGGGACACAGGCAATTTGTAGGTGCCCCTGGGATCACGTGGGCCGGCCCAACCAATACAAGAAGGGAATCCCCGTTCATACTTATGCGAGTTCCGTACGTACGGAACTCCAATTAGTATGAATGGGGATCATTTAAAAAATACACGAGCACATGAAATAAATTTTAAAGAAACATTACATATTTAAAATTAATTAAAATGCCATTTAATTAAATATTTTAAACAGAAATTATATTTTTTGAAAAAAGATTATGTTTTAATGGGGCTAAAAATAAACTTACCTTATTGAAAAGTATTTTTAATGTAGAAATGAGTGATAACATTTTATTTTTCTATTTTTTAAAACTCTTATGCTGGTAAAAGCAGGTCTTACACGTGCTTTTACCAGGTGTAAGAATTTGACAGGCATTCAGTGGACAGAAGTTGTGCAAATAGCGTGGCTCTTCACCTGCAGAGGCCCATCTCCCGCAGATGTGGATCATCACAAGTTCCGGATTTTAGCGCATACACTTCGCACGCCTAAATCCAGAACTTGCGCGGCCCCTGCGGGCGTGTACACACCTCGTACGCACCCGTAGGGGTCACAAAATACGGCCCACTGTGGTTCATTAGAAATTGAAGTGCTCCTGCCTGGCACTAAGTGTAGCCTCTTACATCTAGAAAATTGTCAAGGGCCTAAGCACTCGTAAAGCTGAATATCATCTCCTAGATTGAAATGTTGCAACATTAATATTGCAACAGCAAAATTTGGGCACTCATACGAAAGACTGAAAACTCCCTGTGCAATCCAGAACACTGGTCATAAAGAAAGTCGTAACTGATGAAGGAAGCTTAAGACACTATTAATAGCACTAGTGGGGTTGGGATTCATTGTGACTGATAACTACAGGTAGACTATCCTTTATCCGAAAACCTCGGGACCAGCCGAGTTTCGGATAAAGGAGAATTTCGGATTTCGGAAGGTGGGTCGGCGGGGGGGTCGTGCGCACGACTTACGCTGACGCTCAGCGTAAGTCAGTCGGGGCCGGCGGGGTAGGGGTTGGCGGTTGTCGGGGCTGGCGGGGTCCGCGGGGGGGTCGGCGGTTGTCGAGGCTGGCGGGGTCGGCGGTTGTCGGGGCTGGCGGGGTCCGCGGGGGGGTCGGCGGTTGTCGGGGCTGGCGGGGTCGGCGGTTGTCGGGGCCCGCGGGGGGGTCGACGGCTGGCGGGGTCGGCGGTTGTCAGGGCCGGCGGGGTCAGCGGTTGTCGGGGCTGGCGGGGTCGGCGGCTGGCGGGGTCGGCGGTTGTCGGGGCTGGCGGGGGGGTCGGCGGGGGGTCGTGCGCACGACTTACCCTTTATCCGAACTTCCGCAACCGGAACCCTCTAAAAACCGAAGGTTTTTTCGTTCAGCGTAAGTCGTACGCACGACTTACGCTGAACGAAAAAACCTTCGGTTTTTAGAGGGTTTCGGTTTTCGGAAGTCCGGATAAAGGGTAGTCTACCTGTATTGCCATAAGCAAATCACAGCAACTGCCGCCAAGACTAGTTGTGGCAAGTCCTTTCCAGACTGACTTTCTTCTTCAAGCCCAAGCAGTTGTTTAGCCACTATGGCCTGAGAAAGGCCCTCAAAAAGCAAGAACCTTCCTGAATCAACAGAATCTTTCCCAGTCTCCAGGACTTGAGTCACAGCCTCTTTGACTCACAATATGTACACCATCTGCTTACCCATGTCTTCTGAAAAAGGACCTCTGAGACCCAAATCTTACTGGGTTAGCGCAACAGTGTTACAATATACTCCGTGAACAATATGACAATATCCGCAGAATTGAAATCACAAAGGGCTGTATATGTCGGTGTAAGTGACATAAAAGCACCCAGTAGGTACTGCCCACAGATTTGTTCTAAATATACCTTAAAACATGGAAGAAAAACAGTATATAGTGAGGCCTAATTATGTGACCATCCATTCATAGCAATCATGTTGCTCATCAGAACATATTTTGCACTCCAAACATAACTTTCAACTGTGCACTAATTACTTAAAATTTTGACTTCATTAATGTGCATGTGGTCACCTTGTGAAACTCTTGAGTCAATTGCAACTAATAAAGCAATTATTGAATAGAAACATAAAACAGAATCTTTGAAACATTCACTTTCTAAAGGTAGGCAACGTTTGTTTTCTTGGTAACCAGCTTGATGAAACCGAGATCATGGGAGTTTAAGTCCTTGGTACGGTGGAAGCGCTCATTGCAAACTCAAGCACGTGCTCTCCACAATTTTCCATCCATTAAAAATAGAAAGAAAATTGCAAGCAACTTGAATTTACAATAAGCATTTCAAGGCCCGTGAATCTTTTATGCCTGGGTGCTAAAGAGGGAAACCTGCCCCTACGTTTCTCTTGCCTATTTTACTTCTGACCCATCATTATATTTAAAATAAACCACAATTTTGAAATCCTGGCTGCTTTCCATTTAACTCCTTACATCATTTAAAAGCTCAACAAGAGAATAACAAACTTTACTGATTAGCGTAATGATAAAAAAAAATTCAAAACAAGTGACATACGTTCCACGCTTTTGATCACTCCAGCACTCGACTTCTGGCGCTTTGTACATTAGTTGCGCCAGTCTTCGTATCATCTTCACATTTTCTTTTTTAATAGTAGCTCTCTCTAGATCTTGCTATAACAATAGGGACAGCCAGTTCTAATTAAATGCATAAGTGATAAATTACTCTATCTACTAGCTGGACAGGAATTGAAACTTTAATGCAGATTACTTACCTTTAGGTATAATATTCTTCATTCTTCAAATGTAGTTCACCCTCCATATGAAAGTTTATTTTTGAAAAACCAAGGTGAATATTAACATAAGACTGGTGGGAAAAATTGGGTTGCTTTGCGCCTCCTGTTAGCGCCCCGGGGAGCGCTAACGGGGTACAAAGCCCCTAGCGCCTGGGCATGGCGCCACTAACACCTCCCGCGAAATTCAGCAGGAGGTTAGTGGCGGCGGTAGCCGGTAGCGCCCCGCAGTGCTGCGCTTCCGGCAATGACATCATCACCGTGCGCAGCTCTCCGCTCGCGCCTCGGCTGCAAACGTCAGTTGCACCCCCTGACCTACCACTGGACGATATGTCCAACAGGCTCAAGGGGACGTTTTTGCGGCCGTGGCGGTGCAAATTAAAGGGCAGGTGCCGGGCGGCCATTTTTTTTGGGCCACCTGCTAGCACCTACCCCCTTCCGCTTCTTCATGCGGGGTGCCAGCCGTGATCGCTCAGCCCAGCACTCCACTTGAGTGCTGGGCTCTTTTCCCAGCACCCCGCTCCCCAGTGCACGCTGCGCTAAGCCCCTCCCCTTTAATCAGGGGAGGGAGGCCTGCAATACCACGGCGCTAGGCGCGCATGGCGCGGTCGGACATAGCGCCGCGATATTGAATGGTAGCGCCCCAGGAATGAGTGGGAGTGCTTCTAGTTGCACCCCGCCTCCTGCTTGGGGCGCTACCACTTAATTTACGGCACTGGGGTGCTAACTTTTTTGGGGCGCTGAAAGTAGCACCCCGGCGAAGTTAGCACCCCAAAGGGGACGCGACCGAATTTTTCCCCCCCAAGAACAGGAAAAGGCCATTCAGCCAATCAAAGCTCATCCTCCTATTACCATAATGCTCTGATTATAACGTCTAGCTGCATTTTGAATGTGCCTAATAATGTTGGTTCCAATACCCTGCAAATTATTCATAGCATTTATCACCTTTAGTTAATGAGGTTTTGTTTTCGATATTTGCTTAAAATTTATTTTTCACTCATAAATTTACATCCTCTGCTGCGAATTTCCTGGTTTGCTTTAATGTAATATGAATTTGCCTTGTCTACACCACGTAAGCTCATGTTTTAATGAGCTTGTTGTTAATTATATTGGGGGGAAAATTCAGTTGGTTTGCGCCTCCCGTTAGTGCCTTAAGAGGGCGCTAATGGGGCGCAAAGCAACTAGCGCCCGTGCGCAGCGATATTTGCGCCGCTCACGAAATTAACGAGATATTTTGCAGTGGCGCTAAACACTACCGCCACGATCTCCTGCGCCGGCAGATCGTGACGTCAGTTGAGTGTGCAACGCCCCGGTAGCGCCCCGGACCGGATATTGGGTAACATCCCCTGCCTTACCGCCTGCCACTAGCAATGACAGGTTGAGGGGAGCGTTTTGCAGTCAGGAGGGGACTGGGGGGAGCGCTAGTTAAAGGCGACCGCTTCCTCCCTTTTTTGTTGGTGACATTTTTGCACCACGCATTCTGAGAGAGAGACTTCTGGAGAGATTCAACGCTGTGTGAAGGAGTTTTGGGTACTGAGCAGCACTTTGCAGGTTCATTTTGATTTGCCCTTCCTTGTATCGATTTAGAAGAGATTGTGGGGGCTGCACTCTGAGCTCTTTCCCTGGGCCTCTCCATTGTTCTTTCCAGCAGATTTGATGTACAGGTCTCTCCAGGCCGAGATTCAAGGCTGCAATCAGCAGGATGTGGATGGAGAGCAAGATCGACCCTCCCCTTTAAGAACTGGCTGGCGCCAGTGTGTCTGTGTTCCATTGCTGACTGATATCACATGAGCTTCGCCAGCGCTCTGAGGTAGAGCCTCGCTCCTCGGCCTTTGCGCCTTAAGAGAGGTGTGTAGCGCCTGATTTAGCGCTCCAATCAACTCTGGGGGCGACAAAAGCCAAGTTTGCAGTGGAGGCAATAATTAGCGCCAGGCGCTAAACTTAGCGCACGGCCGATAATCGTGCCCCAAACGGGGCGATACTGAATTTTTCCCCCATTATTCCTAAACTGTAGAGCATGAATATATTCCCTACAAACAGGACCCTCTCTATCATCTACACTGTTATCTTATAGTTTCACGGGCCAAATGGCCTCTTTTCATTGCATGTATTATGCTTTTAAACAACTACCCCAATGGACACATTGGCCCCGATTTTAACTCTGGGCCAGCTTTCGGCGGTTTTGGCATCAGTTCAAAACTCATCCACTGCGGCAAAAAGAGGCCCGGGGTATTTTTACTCCCGCCTTCATTTAAATGCCACCAACCTGAGTGGGAGGTCGGCAGGAAATGGCGCATATTTGCACGGCCCAGAGGCCGTTAACCCAACAGTGGGATCAGCTCCCAGTCCGTCCCCGCAAGATTCCCTGTGATCGGGGAGTTGTAGATCACAGGAGGGGAGGCCCAAGGGCTGGTGAGTGATCTGGGCAATTTTAACTGCTCAGCTACCTGGTTTCTGCCAGTCAGATAGGGTTAAAATTGCTCCCATTGTATTGCCACTATATTAGGACCTAATTCCCATACAGACTGTGGGAGGAGCCCCAAGCAGGTAAGTGCAAGAATTTTGGTTCGCTGCTAGTGCACAGGTAAGTGATGGCCTGGGAGGGTTGAGGGGGTGGTGGGGGGTGGAGGATCACGGGTCTCGGGGAGGATCACGGGTCTCGGGGGTCGGGAGGGCCCGGGGCCGAGTTGTGGTGGCGATCGGGAGGGTGGTTTACAGAAAATGTAACTTTTTTCTCCAGGCGACCTGTAGGGTTGGTTTCCCTGAGTGCAGCCAGCGATGGTGCTGGCAAACCAATGTTGCCATGGCAAAGGACCAAACACTTGCTTCAGATGTGGGTAAAGGATGCCTCGTTTGTCCTTAACTAATATGGCAGGTGGTGGAAATGTGCACACACTTCCTGCCTGCCATTTTGGGGGCTTAGGGGACTGTGTAGCGCCTGAAAAACGGGCAATACACGACCCAATTTCTAGGTCACTGTAAGAAAAGTGTGCAATGAATCAAACACTATGTAAATCACTGTATAAATTTGGGGAAAAAATGCATTTTTACTAAAGTACATAAGAACATAAGAAATAGGAGCAGCAATAGGTCACTTGGCCCCTCGAGCCTGCTCCACCATTCAATAAGATCATGGCTGATCTTGGGCTCAAAGCCACTTCCCAGCCCGCTCCCTTATCTTGCAAAATTTGTCTATCTCCACTTTAAATGTATTTAATGACCCAGCCTCCACAGCTCTCTGGGGCAGAGAATTCCACAAAATTACGACCCTCTGAGAGAAGAAGTTCCTCCTCATCTCAGTTCTAAAAGTGCTACCTTTTATTCTGAGACTGTGCCCCCGAGTTCTAGATTTCCCCATGAGGGGAAACATCCTCTCTGCATCTACCCTGTCGAGCCCCCTCAGTATCTTATATGTTTTGATAAGATCACCTCTCATTCTTCTAAATTCCAATGAGTATAGGCCCAGCCTGCTCAACCTTTCCTCCTAAGTCAAACCCCTCATCTCTGGACTTAACCTAGTGAATTGTCTCTGAACTGCCTCCAATGCAAGTATAAAGTAGTGTCAGATTGATTGATAATCTACCTTCAATAACCATAAGTTAAAATAGTATTAGTTAAGTCTAACATTCTGGTTTCACTTCTACAGCTGGACAAAAAGAAAATCACGCTACTAATTATTTTCTTAAAATATGGATATTAAAAGTTCACCTGTGCCTCCCGAGGGCTTTTTCCTTCTCTCTTAACGAATATCCTGGGTGGTTTGTCGATCATTGTTTTTGCTGAAAGATGTAATCAGAGTAATGCTGGAACATTGAAATGGTTCACTCACAAAGCTGCACTGATACAAATCTGCACACAGTATTTTTTTTATTCGTTCCTGGGATGTGGGCATCACTGGCAAGGCCAGCATTTATTGCCCATCCCTAGTTGCCCTTGAGAAGGTGGTGGTGAGCCGCCTTCTTGAACCGCTGCAGTCCGTGTGGTGAAGGTACTCCCACAGTGCTGTTAGGGAGGGAGTTCCAGGATTTTGACCCAGCGACGATGAAGGAACGGCGATATATTTCCAAGTCAGGATGGTGTGTGACTTGGAGAGGAACTTGGAGGTGGTGGTGTTCCCATGCACCTGCTGCCCTTGTCCTTCTAGGTGGAAGAGGTCGCGGTTTTGGGAGGTGCTGCCAAAGAAGCCTTGGCGAGTTGCTACAGTGCATCTTGTAGATGGTACACACTGCAGCTACGGTACGCCGGTGGTGGAGGGAGTGAATGTTTAATGTGCTGGATGGGGTGCCAATCAAGTGGGCTGCTTTGTCCTGGATGGTGTCAAGCTTCTTGAGTGTTGTTGGGCTCATCCAGGCAAGTGGAGAGTATTGCATCATACTCCTGACTTGTGCCTTGTAGATGTTGGAAAAGCTTTGGAGAGTCAGGAAGTGAGACACTCGCTGCAGAATACTTAGCCTCTGACCTGCTCTTATAGCCACAGTATTTATGTGGCTGATCCAGTTAACTTTCTGGTCAATGGTGACCAGGATGTTGATGGTGGGGGATTCGGCGATAGTAATGCCATTGAATGTCAAGGGGCAGTGGTTAGACTCTCTTTTTGTTGGAGATGGTCATTGCCTATATGATCCTGAACAAGTATTTCAGTGGTGTACTTTGATTTATAGTAAACTAGCTGGGGTGAGCCCGGCGTTGCCGAGGCTTTTTCGAGGGCATGTTGTTGTTGGAAGAGAGAGAGGGAGCGACTGGGGGGAAGAGAGAGAGGGAAGGAGAGAGAGAGAGAAAATTCTACAACATCCAAATCCCAATCAAAATCTGGCTCAAAATATTTGACAGCATAATCCTGCCCATTGCACTGTACGGTAGTGAAGTATGGGGCCCGCTAAATCACCAAAGCTACACTAAATGGGAAAAACATACAATAGAAGCCCTACATGCAGAATTCTGCCGAAGCATCCTTCGCACCCAAAGGAAAACGCCAACAAATGCATGCAGAGCCGAACTAGGCAGATACCCACTGATAATAAACATCCAAAAACGAGCACTAAACTTCCTAAATCACCTCAAATCTAGCTCCCCAGACACCCTTCATTTCAAAGCCTTTCAGACCCAAGAGCTAAACCCAGAAAAGAGTCCCCTGAGTCAGCTGCTACGGAAACTAAGTACTCAGCCGGACCCTGACCAGCCCCAGACCAACACAGCCGCCCAAACACCAATCCGAGTGAACCAAATCATTAAAAAATGCAAAGAAACCTACCTGGAACATTGGAACAAAATAACCGAAAGCCAAAGCAGATTAGAATGTTACCGGGCCCTAAAAAGAGAATATAAACTGGCAGACTACCTCACGACCATCAGAGACACAAAACAGAGACAGACCCTCACCAGGTACAGACTAAGCGACCACAAACTGGAAATTGAAAAAGGCAGATACAAGAAATCCTGGCAGCCTAGAGAGAATAGAATATGCGATCAATGTCTGGCTGGCGAGGTTGAAACAGAAATGCATTTCCTCCTAAAATGCGAAAAATTCAACACATCAAGAAACATATTATTCAACAAGCTAAGCCAAACAACCCCAGATTTCAAGGAATTGGATGATCTGTCAAAATTGAGATTAGTCCTAGGAGAAGGAGACAGACCATACCTTGGGGCCAAATATGTAACAACATGTCACAACCTGAGGACTGTTTAAAATTAAGACTGTTTAAAATTAATATTGAACGTACCAAATGAAGTACAAAGACTGTTTAAAATTAATATTGTTTAAAAGTAATATTGTATGTACCCAACAAATGTCAAATCGATTGACACCTACAGAATGTTGGAAAACTGTACCTTTTTGCTATGTAAGCTTTGGCAATATGGTTCTCTGTAAACTTTCATGCCAATAAAGCATTTTAATTGGAATTGGAATTGGAATTGGAGAGAGCGAGCGACTGGGGGGGGGGGAAGAGAGAGCGAGCGACTGGGGGGGAAGAGAGAGCGAGCGACTGTGGGGAAGAGAGAGCGAGCGACTGTGGGGGAAGAGAGAGCGAGCGACTGTGGGGGAAGGGAGAGCGAGCGACTGTGGGGGAAGGGAGAGCGAGCGACTGTGGGGGAAGGGAGAGCGAGCGACTGTGGGGGAAGAGAGAGCGAGCGACTGTGGGGGAAGAGAGAGCGAGCGACTGTGGGGGAAGAGAGAGCGAGCGACTGTGGGGGGAAGAGAGAGCGAGCCACTGTGGGGGGAAGAGAGAGCGAGCCACTGTGGGGGGAAGAGAGAGCGAGCGACTGTGGGGGGAAGAGAGAGCGAGCGACTGTGGGGGAAGAGAGAGCGAGCGACTGTGGGGGGAAGAGAGAGCGAGCGACTGTGGGGGGAAGAGAGAGCGAGCGACTGTGGGGGGAAGAGAGAGCGAGCGACTGTAGGGGGAAGAGAGAGGCGAGCGGCTGGGGGGGAAGAGAGAGCGAGCGGCTGGGGGGGGAAGAGAGAGCGAGCGGCTGGGGGGAAGAGAGAGCGAGCCACTGTGGGGGGAAGAGAGAGCGAGCGACTGTGGGGGGAAGAGAGAGCGAGCGACTGTAGGGGGAAGAGAGAGCGAGCGGCTGGGGGGGAAGAGAGAGCGAGCGGCTGGGGGGGAAGAGAGAGCGAGCGGCTGGGGGGGAAGAGAGAGCGAGCGGCTGGGGGGGAAGAGAGAGAGAGCGACTGGGGGGAAGAGAGAGAGCGACTGGGGGGAAGAGAGAGCGAGCGGCTGGGGGGGAAGAGAGAGCGAGCGGCTGGGGGGGAAGAGAGAGCGAGCGGCTGGGGGGGAAGAGAGAGCGAGCGGCTGGGGGGGAAGAGAGAGCGAGCGGCTGGGGGGGAAGAGAGAGCGAGCGGCTGGGGGGGAAGAGAGAGCGAGCGGCTGGGGGGGAAGAGAGAGCGAGCGGCTGGGGGGGAAGAGAGAGCGAGCGGCTGGGGGGGAAGAGAGAGCGAGCGGCTGGGGGGGAAGAGAGAGCGAGCGGCTGGGGGGGAAGAGAGAGCGAGCGGCTGGGGGGGAAGAGAGAGCGAGCGGCTGGGGGGGAAGAGAGAGCGAGCGGCTGGGGGGGAAGAGAGAGCGAGCGGCTGGGGGGGAAGAGAGAGCGAGCGGCTGGGGGGGAAGAGAGAGCGAGCGGCTGGGGGGGAAGAGAGAGCGAGCGGCTGGGGGGGAAGAGAGAGCGACTGGGGGGAAGAGAGAGAGCGACTGGGGGGAAGAGAGAGAACGACTGGGGGAAGAGAGAGAGCGGCTGGGGGGGAAGAGAGAGCGGCTGGGGGGGAAGAGAGAGCGAGCGGCTGGGGGGGAAGAGAGAGAGAGCGACGGGGGGGAGAGAGAGAGAGCGACGGGGGGGGAAGAGAGAGAGAGCGACGGGGGGGAAGAGAGAGAGAGCGACTGGGGGGAGAGAGAGAGAGCGACTGGGGGGAAGAGAGAGAGCGACTGGGGGGAAGAGAGAGAGCGACTGGGGGGAAGAGAGAGAGCGACTGGGGGGAAGAGAGGGAGCGACTGGGGGGAAGAGAGGGAGCGACTGGGGGGAAGAGAGAGAGCGACTGGGGGGAAGAGAGAGAGCGACTGGGGGGAAGAGAGAGAGCGACTGGGGGGAAGAGAGAGAGCGACTGGGGGGAAGAGAAGAGAGCGACTGGGGGGAAGAGAGAGAGCGACTGGGGGGAAGAGAGAGAGCGACTGGGGGGAAGAGAGAGAGCGACTGGGGGGAAGAGAGAGAGCGACTGGGGGGAAGAGAGAGAGCGACTGGGGGGAAGAGAGAGAGCGACTGGGGGGAAGAGAGAGAGCGACTGGGGGGAAGAGAGAGTGCGACTGGGGGGAAGAGAGAGAGCGACTGGGGGGAAGAGAGAGAGCGACTGGGGGGAAGAGAGAGAGCGACTGGGGGGAAGTGAGAGAGCGACTGGGGGAAGAGAGAGAGCGACTGGGGGGAAGAGAGAGAGCGGACTGGGGGGAAGAGAGAGAGGGACTGGGGGGAAGAGAGAGAGCGACTGGGGGAAGAGAGAGAGCGACTGGGGGAAGAGAGAGAGAGACTGGGGGGAAGAGAGAGAGAGACTGGGGGAAGAGAGAGAGCGACTGGGGGGAAGAGAGAGAGCGACTGGGGGGAAGAGAGAGAGCGACTGGGGGGAAGAGAGAGAGCGACTGGGGGGAAGAGAGAGAGCGACTGGGGGGAAGAGAGAGAGCGACTGGGGGGGAAGAGAGAGAGCGACTGGGGGGAAGAGAGAGAGCGACTGGGGGGAAGAGAGAGAGCGACTGGGGGAAGAGAGAGAGCGACTGGGGGGAAGAGAGAGAGCGACTGGGGGGAAGAGAGAGAGCGACTGGGGGGAAGAGAGAGAGCGACTGGGGGAAGAGAGAGAGCGACTGGGGGGAAGAGAGAGAGCGACTGGGGGGAAGAGAGAGAGCGACTGGGGGGGAAGAGAGAGAGCGACTGGGGGGAAGAGAGAGAGCGACTGGGGGGAAGAGAGAGAGCGACGGGGGGAAGAGAGAGAGCGACTGGGGGGAAGAGAGAGAGCGACTGGGGGGAAGAGAGAGAGCGACTGGGGGGAAGAGAGAGAGCGACTGGGGGGAAGAGAGAGAGCGACTGGGGGGAAGAGAGAGAGCGACTGGGGGGAAGAGAGAGAGCGACTGGGGGGAAGAGAGAGAGCGACTGGGGGGAAGAGAGAGAGCGACTGGGGGGAAGAGAGAGAGCGACTGGGGGGAAGAGAGAGAGCGACTGGGGGGAAGAGAGAGAGCGACTGGGGGGAAGAGAGAGAGCGACTGGGGGGAAGAGAGAGAGAGCGACTGGGGGGGAAGAGAGAGAGCGACTGGGGGGAAGAGAGAGAGCGACTGGGGGGAAGAGAGAGAGCGACTGGGGGAAGAGGGAGAGCGACTGGGGGGAAGAGAGAGAGCGACTGGGGGAAGAGAGAGAGCGACTGGGGGGAAGAGAGAGAGCGACTGGGGGGAAGAGAGAGAGCGACTGGGGGGAAGAGAGAGAGCGACTGGGGGGAAGAGAGAGAGCGACTGGGGGGGAAGAGAGAGAGCGACTGGGGGGAAGAGAGAGAGCGACTGGGGGGAAGAGAGAGAGCGACTGGGGGGAAGAGAGAGAGCGACTGGGGGGAAGAGAGAGAGCGACTGGGGGGAAGAGAGAGAGCGACTGGGGGAAGAGAGAGAGCGACTGGGGGAAGAGAGAGAGCGACTGGGGGGAAGAGAGAGAGCGACTGGGGGGAAGAGAGAGAGCGACTGGGGGGAAGAGAGAGAGCGACTGGGGGGAAGAGAGAGAGCGACTGGGGGAAGAGAGAGAGCGACTGGGGGGAAGAGAGAGAGCGACTGGGGGAAGAGAGAGAGCGACTGGGGGGAAGAGAGAGAGCGACTGGGGGGAAGAGAGAGAGCGACTGGGGGGAAGAGAGAGAGGCGACGGGGGGAAGAGAGAGAGCGACTGGGGGGAAGAGAGAGAGCGACTGGGGGAAGAGAGAGAGCGACTGGGGGGAAGAGAGAGAGCGACTGGGGGAAGAGAGAGAGCGACTGGGGGGAAGAGAGAGAGCGACTGGGGGAAGAGAGAGAGCGACTGGGGGGAAGAGAGGAGAGCGACTGGGGGGAAGAGAGAGAGCGACTGGGGGGAAGAGAGAGAGCGACTGGGGGAAGAGAGAGAGCGACTGGGGGGAAGAGAGAGAGCGACGGGGGAAGAGAGAGAGCGACTGGGGGGAAGAGAGAGAGCGACGGGGGGAAGAGAGAGAGCGACGGGGGGAAGAGAGAGAGCGACTGGGGGAAGAGAGAGAGCGACTGGGGGAAGAGAGAGAGCGACTGGGGGGAAGAGAGAGAGCGACTGGGGGGAAGAGAGAGAGCGACGGGGGGGAAGAGAGAGAGCGACCGGGGGGAAGAGAGAGAGCGACCGGGGGGAAGAGAGAGAGCGACCGGGGGGAAGAGAGAGAGCGACCGGGGGAGAGAGAGAGCGACCGGGGGGAAGAGAGAGAGCGACGGGGGGAAGAGAGAGAGCGACCGGGGGGAAGAGAGAGAGCGACCGGGGGGAAGAGAGAGAGCGACCGGGGGGAGAGAGAGAGCGCGACGGGGGAGAGAGAGAGCGACGGGGGAAGAGAGCGCGCGACGGGGGGAAGAGAGAGCGCGACGGGGGGAAGAGAGAGCGCGCGACGGGGGGGAAGAGAGAGCGCGCGACGGGGGGAAGAGAGAGCGCGCGACGGGGGGAAGAGAGAGCGCGCGACGGGGGGGAGAGAGAGCGCGCGACGGGGGGGAAGAGAGAGCGCGCGACGGGGGGGAAGAGAGAGCGCGCGACGGGGGGGAAGAGAGAGCGCGCGACGGGGGGGAAGAGAGAGCGCGCGACGGGGGGGAAGAGAGAGCGCGCGACGGGGGGGAAGAGAGAGCGCGCGACGGGGGGAAGAGAGAGCGCGCGACGGGGGGGAAGAGAGAGCGCGCGACGGGGGGAAGAGAGAGCGCGCGACGGGGGGAAGAGAGAGCGCGCGACGGGGGGGAAGAGAGAGCGCGCGACGGGGGGAAGAGAGAGCGCGCGACGGGGGGGAAGAGAGAGCGCGCGACGGGGGGGAAGAGAGAGCGCGCGACGGGGGGGAAGAGAGAGCGCGCGACGGGGGGAAGAGAGAGCGCGACGGGGGGGAAGAGAGAGCGCGCGACGGGGGGGAAGAGAGAGCGCGCGACGGGGGGGAAGAGAGAGCGCGCGACGGGGGGAAGAGAGAGCGCGCGACGGGGGGAAGAGAGAGCGCGCGACGGGGGGGAAGAGGAGAGCGCGCGACGGGGGGGAAGAGAGAGCGCGCGACGGGGGGGAAGAGAGAGCGCGCGACGGGGGGGAAGAGAGAGCGCGCGACGGGGGGAAGAGAGAGCGCGCGACGGGGGGAAGAGAGAGCGCGCGACGGGGGGGAAGAGAGAGCGCGCGACGGGGGGGAAGAGAGAGCGCGCGACGGGGGGAGAGAGAGCGCGCGACGGGGGGGAAGAGAGAGCGCGCGACGGGGGGGAAGAGAGAGCGCGCGACGGGGGGGAAGAGAGAGCGCGCGACGGGGGGGAAGAGAGAGCGCGCGACGGGGGGGAAGAGAGAGCGCGCGACGGGGGGAAGAGAGAGCGCGCGACGGGGGGGGAAGAGAGATGAGCGCGCGACGGGGGGGAAGAGAGAGCGCGCGACGGGGGGGAAGAGAGAGCGCGCGACGGGGGGAAGAGAGAGCGCGCGACGGGGGGGAAGAGAGAGCGCGCGACGGGGGGGAAGAGAGAGCGCGCGACGGGGGGGAAAGAGAGCGCGCGACGGGGGGGAAGAGAGAGCGCGCGACGGGGGGGAAGAGAGAGCGCGCGACGGGGGGGAAGAGAGAGCGCGCGACGGGGGGGAAGAGAGAGCGCGCGACGGGGGGGAAGAGAGAGCGCGCGACGGGGGGGAAGAGAGAGCGCGCGACGGGGGGGGAAGAGAGAGCGCGCGACGGGGGGGAAGAGAGAGCGCGCGACGGGGGGAAGAGAGAGCGCGCGACGGGGGGGAAGAGAGAGCGCGCGACGGGGGGAAGAGAGAGCGCGCGACGGGGGGGAAGAGAGAGCGCGACGGGGGGGAAGAGAGAGCGCGCGACGGGGGGGAAGAGAGAGCGCGCGACGGGGGGGAAGAGAGAGCGCGCGACGGGGGGGAAGAGAGAGCGCGCGACGGGGGGGAAGAGAGAGCGCACGACGGGGGGGAAGAGAGAGCGCGCGACGGACGGGGGAAGAGAGAGCGCGACGACGAGGGGGGAAGAGAGAGCGCGACGGGGGGGAAGAGAGAGCGCGACGAGGGGGGGGAAGAGAGAGCGCGACGGGGGGGTGAAGAGAGAGCGCGACGGGGGGGTGAAGAGAGAGCGCGACGGGGGGGGAAGAGAGAGCAGCGCGACGGGGGGGGAAGAG